>NC_137137.1:33926214-34462917 GCF_949319135.1 Squalius cephalus
CCTCGAACACCTCGTAAGCGGGTTGTTTCTGTTTGATGCTCATTCTTGTCCTATTTTTGTCTATCAAGTAATGCTGTGGATGGTAGAACGTGTGACAGACAGTTACAAGAGTTCGATTGGGGAATAAACACAACGCGTTACAAATCGTTGGACATCGAACAAGCACAGCTAGCCTCCGAAGATGTCTACTAATCCATCAACAAGAACGCCAGGTGCTTTTTAGCTCACACCAACGAGTGAAAGCTTGTCCGAGTGATATACAATATAAGCAATATACTTACAAGTCCAACAGCATGTGAGGACGTGTTGGGGGAAGTGAGGTAGCCTATGCCGTAAAGCAGTCGAATTTTGTAGTTCTTTTTGTGCTCGGGTTACTACCCGAACCCCGAAGTTTAAAAGTACGAGTAAAAGGCCTCGTTTACACTGCAGGTCTTGATGCCCAATTCTGATTTGTTGCCTAAATCCGATTTTTTTGACTGTCTGTTTACACGTTCTTTAAATTGTGACCCATATCCGATTCATATGTTTACACTTGCCATGGCTAGTAGCCTAGGCTACTATCTGAAACATATCGCGCATGCTTAAAGGGTTAAATTCTCTTGCACAAATGGACGAATACAAAATATGTTTCATGCTCTGCGATATGCAAAGTTGCCAAACACCACTTTTGAATAAGAAACAATGTCTATAAAACTACCACGAATCACAAGCGTATCGGTGAGAACACTCGTTAAAACAACATACACACACCCGAACTTGACTGCACATCACATATTTGAGATTACTGATACTGCTTTCATTCGTAATGCAACGGACCGATCTACGGCACATACATTAAGGGCTGTTCACTGTTATACAATAAAGAGCCCGCACAGCGACAAGAAATAGAAATTAACACAAAAAAACTGTCTAGAGCCTTTACTACTTACACAACACTGACAGTGGAGTTGCGCTCAGGAGTAGAGCAGCTATGGACAATTTTCTTTTTCTTTTTTGAGCGGCTGCGGACAAATTCTTTCTATGCACACACAATATTACATCACAATCTGCGCGCATGTTTTAAAAATATAATTGAAAATGTAAATAGTCCTAGCACTTTTTAAATTTAAATAGCCCACTTAAAGTGTTTATTACAAATAAATTATTAATTGCTTAAAATGAATAAATGTAAATGAACAAAAATTTTCGTTAAATTTACAATCATGTGAAAACACTTCCCGTGCCCCTCTCCACATTCCTCTCCTACGATGACACGTTTCGTCGGGCCATCCGTCCCTTTGCAGATGTGCGTCGGGGTTTCTCTCGTCATTAAACCGCGGAGACGTTGCCTAATGCCTCAGAAAATCCGATCTGCCTGTTTACATGACAGTCGCATTGGCACATATCCGATTTATTTCCACATATGAATGAGGCCTGAAACCGATCTGGAAATATCCGAATGCATGCGTTTTTTTCCTGTTTACACTGTCATAGAACACATCCGATCTGTGTCACATGTGAGCAAAAAATCGGAATTGGGTCACATTTCACTGGCAGTGTAAACGGGGCCAAAGTGATACAGACCCCGTCAGGCTATGGCAGACGTGTCATTCAACCTATTTTAAAGGAGAACTCCGGTCAATTTTAACATTGAGCTCATTTTTTTGTCAATTTGGAGTCCAAAGTAGTCTATTGTCGAGTTCACGCGCGTGATCATAGGTAACTAAACCTATGCGCGTGAACTCGACAATCGACTACTTTGGACTTCAACCGAAAACAGGATGTAAACACAGGTATTTGCGCTGGCTTAAATAACATCATTTTTATCCATATCTTTCACATCTACTGCAGTCAGACTCACTCGTGTTCACTCTGAAGGAATCACTCACATGGCTGTGCACTTGTAATGACACATCAAGGATGTTAAAGGGTTAGTTCACCCAAAAATGAAAATTCTGTCAGTAATTACTCACCCTCATGTTGTTCCAACCGCGTAAGACCTTCGTTCATCTTCGGAACACAAATTAAGATATTTTTTGATGAAATCAGAGCTATGTCTCACTCCTCCATAGGCTGCTATGTGACCGAAACTTGCTGGCCCAGAAAAGTTATTAAAGAGATCGTTAATATAGTCCAAGTGACTCCAGTGGCTCAATCTTAAGTATATCAAGCGACGAGAATACTTTTTGTGCGCAAAAACAAACAAAAATAACGACTTTATTCCACTTTTCATTTCCTTCTCTCTGGGCCTCGTAGTGTTTTTGCGCTGCGCGTCTGTGTTGCACGTCATCACGCATCACACACATGACCGGCGTCGGCCAATTGTGAGCCTACGTGGTGACGTGAACACAGACGCGCTGCGCAAAAACACTACGCGAACCAACTAGAGGCCCAGAGAGAAGGAAATGAATAGTGGAATAAAGTCGTTATTTTTGTTTGTTTTTGCGCACAAAAAGTATTCTCGTCGCTTGATATACTTAAGATTGAGCCACTGGAGTCACTTGGACTATATTAACGATCTCTTTGATGACTTTTCTGGGCCAGCAAGTTTCGGTCACATAGCAGCCTATGGAGGAGTGAGACATAGCTCAGATTTCATCAAAAATATCTTAATTTGTGTTCCGAAGATGAACGAAGGTCTTACGGTGTTGGAACAACATGAGGGTGAGTAATTACTGACAGAATTTTCATTTTTGGGTGAACTAACCCTTTAAGAGGCTAAAAGCAGGTTTAAATATTGCCCCATTGAAGTCAACAGGGTGCAAATTTTAAAAAGAGGATAACACGGTGTAGGCAACACCGATTTTTGTCGTTGTTCTCTGTACTGACAGCACTCCAAATTTACAAACAAATGAGCTCAATGTTAAAATTGACTGGAGTTCTCCTTTAAGTCGATGTACCATCACAAGGGTCTTGGAAATATATTATGAAGGTTGAAAAACTACTTAGTGTTACTTTAAAACAAGCTAAATTATCTGGCAATGGGGTAAGAAAAATAATCTTGTGTATTTTCATCATTTTTATTAATTTATGTCATTTTACTTGAAACTGAGAGTGTGTGGAAACTCCCACACACTCTCACTACTTGCAAATGAGTGGGCCTATCACAATTTTATCAGCAACGTTTCCGTCTCACGACGTTCATCAGGCACATATGATCAGGTTGATATGCTGGTCGTGATGAAGGTCGTGAGACTGAAACATTGCTAATAAAATTGTGATACTCATTTGCAAGTACTGATAGTGATAGTGTGCGGGAGTTCCTTGTTTTCTGTAGAATTTTTGACTTACTTATTTTCCCCACGCACCGATCACCTGCAGGTCTGCCATGGTGTCTGCTAATTGATTTTACTTATCTAGAAAGTGCTTCTTGATTTAAAGGGGTCATATAATGCCATTTTTGTACAAGCTAATATGATTCTTTAGGGTCTAAATTAAAAGTTTGTAATATACTTTAATTAAAATGGAGGTGCAGCAGGAACACGAATAGTTGGTACTGATCCTTTTTTTCAGGAACAGCTTCTTAGCAAAACCAGCTTTACTGACCCTCGTGTGTAAAGCTGTCTGGTGTGAAATGATTCGCGCAAACATGAAAGCATGGACGTTGATCGTGGGGAATCCCCGCGTCAATTCTTAGGGAATATTCCATCAAAATGACTGCTGTGTTCCTTATTACACCCAAGAACAGAACACCACAATCGCTTAGACGCCATTCTTCTCCAGCATATCAATGCACTATGATGACGGACAGCTCGCTCACGAGCGAGGGCGGGTCTGTGTTGAAACGCTGTTGTCAATCACAATCGTGGGAGGGGCGTCCGACCGTGTGACGTCACTAGGTCGAACGGCTTGATTTGAGATAGTGTAAAACATAAGGAAATAAAAAAAAAACACTGGATGGATTTTTATAATTTTATGATGGTTGTGTACAGGCACTGCCAACACACATTTCAGTACAATCAACTTGTAAAAGTGCATGTACCATTATATGACCCCTTTAAAGCAACACTATGTAACATTTTTTACCTTAAAATAATGTTTCCAAAATCGTTTCAGTGGTTCATCAAGTGGTAACGGGGTGAACGGCTTTGCGGTCCTTTATCTGCTGTAACCACACTGTGTAAGATTCAGATCGGGTCGCGTTTCTGTAGTTCTAATGAGACATAAGAAAACTACAAATTTGACTTGCTTTACGTCAAGCGTTACAATAGTCATTTATTTAGTTTTCTTCGTTTCTGATGTCGCAATACATCATACTTTCATGAAATCATGCAACATACTCTACCTTGTCTGTGGACATCATTCATTCCATAGCCGGCGCTGGATAAACAGCGAGTGTGTGTGCGACGGTCGGCTGCGGGCGGCGAAATTATTTACGACAATTCCACTTCCAACCTGTAGGGGGACCGCAGAGGAAAAGTGCTTTAGTGTTGCTTTAAGAATGTTTAGATATTTGGACTGGAAACTAAGTAAGAAAATCATTTTTTTTAAGAATCTTTTGACAAACGAAAGAGTGTTTTGAAACGAAAACGGCTTTGTCAGATATATCTGGATTAATGTTTGTTAATTGTCTGATTTGCTGATGTCTCTCATTAACTGCTGATTGGTGTGGCAGGTTGGCCCGAATCCTGCTGCGTCTGCCAGCGCTGCGGTCGATGAGCTCCAGTATAACCGAGGAGCTGTTTTTTACAGGCCTTATTGGCAACGTACCGATCGACAGCATCATCCCATATATCCTTAAAATGGAGACCGCGGACTACAACAGCCAAACGACAGGCCTCGCTGTGTGATCATCATCCCTCGCATACAACCGACCAACAAGCTCTACCTCAAGAGGAGCTGCAACAAGTGAAAGCCTTTCAGTGCGTGGCCGACCGTTACCCGAGAAATATCGTGTTGTAGTTTACAGAAAGGTGCATTATGGGACTTTGAGTTCCAAAGACAGGACATTTTCCTCAAAAATTAAACAAATGCCTTTCTTTTTTTAAACCATAATTTAAAAACAGTCGAGCACTTCATGATGATTCCACTGGATACAATCCAAGATGACATTTTCCAATTTCTTCTTTTTTTTATGACTTATGAGACAATATCTACAGCAATGGGCTGTTGAACGATCCTTTCCCGTGGAAGACGCGATCCTCGATTGAATGTAACCGTTGATATCAAGACTGGATCCCTGAATCTAGGTCACATTTTACAGTTCAGATCTGGTTTAATATTTCTCCATCATAATGCAGATATTGATATGAATGGGAATATTCTGCTCATTACTGCTCTGTACTGTCACTTCTGCCGTCATGACAATCAGCTTCTCCTCAATATCCTTTATTTATTATTTCACTGAGTCCAACTCTAACAAATGTAGATGATTTCAGAAATCATCTGTGTTATTAAATGACATATTTGATCTGTATCTTTATAGCACTCGACCGCTGCTGCCATGTACAAACGGTGTCGTTTCTGGTTTCAGATGTAATATATGCACAACCATGATGGTTTAATGCAATTAGATTACTAACATGCTTTAATTTGCAGATCTGTGCACATAGACTTTGTCATTTTGTCCCGGTTTATAGCGATTGACATGCACTTATTTAACAGGATGTTTCTGAAACAGAACTATATTCACCTGGGCTATATTTATTTGGGTTTAAAATCAGTAGCTTAAAAAGAAAAAGTAAATATACTTGATCTTCCAGACTATGTTAGCCTGACACATTATTGGTTAGCCACATTGTTTTTTATGTCCAAACTAACTATTAAAAGATAAACCACACACTCCCACTGTGACATGGTGAAGCATGTCAGGTCAGTGTATATTTAACCATTAACGCCATATACTTGTGAGGTGAAATCTGCCCAAAATGTGCTTTGTGTATTTGAAAACCTACAGACTAACTCACTAAACTGGTGGTTTTGCATCTGCATGCTTTGCTAATGCAAGCAAGACCATTTTGGGCTGAACTCTGAACATGTTTGAGTCTAAATAAATTTATTGTGAATCAAGTAAAAAAAAAAAATTTGAAAAAAAGCTGAAAGTATACTTCGGTTTTTTACGCGTACGAAATCTCTCGCCATGTGAATATCTTTGTTTTATTTCATGCTAGAGTTGTACAAATAAGGGTACTAACTTTCTAACATCTTCGCACAATCTCTCGTCTGTAGGCCTCCAGTGTCGCTGTAGTTGTTCTGGTCTGTTCTGTTTATGTTTATGCGGGTTTTCTTTGATTACCTTGTGAATCGACGCCCTCAGGGCACGGTTGCCACCTTGTGGATAAACTAATTACTGCAACAACAACAAAAAATTAAATGCGGGTTTAAGGTACGCGTCGCATACTCTTCTGTGGTCTCATTTATAAAACTGTACGAAGGATCCTTACTAAAAGTGTACGTGCGCCTGAAAACTAAAAATGGCGTACAGCAAAAAATATTCAGACTTATAAAAGCGTGCGTATGCCAGAACCTGCGCAAAATTCCCTTTATAAAGTCAAGTCTTTATAAAGGGAATTTTGTTTAGTCAAGTTTATAAGTCAGGTCAAGTTTATAAACCCCAGTCAAAGGAAGATTGTGGCACATGCGTCTTTATCCCCGAAATAATCATATATGGAGCTTATAATGCCTCGTTTTACTATGCATATTATCATTATCTGCATATCATTTGCATATTCATCTTCGTGTTACCATGTTTAACGATATGAGATATTGATGTGCGTCACTTTACATTGCTAAAAATCATTTAGTAGCCTATCCTTGCCTTGTTTTTGAATTAATAAATCCAAATAGTATAAAATACATTTCTTAAATTCATATCTTTTCCACTGGACAAACAGTATTTTTAATTGCTTTATATTTTTAATGGAAACAGAGAGGCCTTACTGTGCATTATTGAGTATTTCTGCTACGTTCACATCACGTTCTGCTATTATCATGCGCTAAGCAAACATTAAAACACAGCATCCCACAGCTAAAGTGTTCAAAAGCAGAGCATCCACTACTAATACTTCTATTTATTAGAATATGATTTTTTTTTGTAACTTCTTGGTAATGATTTCATGTAATTTAAGTGCTTAACTCCATTAATGAATGGAATATTTAATCTAAATATGTATATCAGATGTAAAACATAGTTTAAATCCTTCTTTTATTTATTTAAACTGTTATTGTGCACATGCACTGTATTTATGATTATGAATATTAAAGTGGTTTTCCTCCCTCAGATCTCCATCGGTGTCTCCAAACGTCTCCAGATGTTGGTACGCAGGATCAGAGTTTACTCACAGATGCACATTCTCCCGTATGTTTGTTAAACCACATCTCATGTGTGTGCAGTGGCGTACGGCTCATTCAGGGCCTGTTCTGTGCGGCGGTTAGAAATGAAACCCCTAATGATGAAGTTCGTGGCACTGTACCTTCGCATACGCATAAAGAGTGAAGTATACTTCAGCCTTCTGATGTCCATTCACAAGTATATAATTATAATAAAGAGAGTGTATTCAATGAGCATACAAACATTGACACTTTAATCATTAGCAACTGCTCAGTTCTGACCTCTATAACAGGAGAGGTTTCTGTTCACACAAGGGTTTATCGTTGTTTTACAATTCAGCGCTACTTGGTTTCATTGATTATGTCCAAAAGAAAAAAAATATTTATTGTTTGAAAAGCATGACCCGTTTTTTATATGCTTTTAGCACTGGCAGACAATTGTTTTAAACAAATCTGTGGATGTATGTTAAGATGCCTCAAGTTTTTGATTTCGATCATCAGTGTCTGGTTTATAGGTGTTGTAAAGCCATGTTGTAATTCTGTTTTCATCTGTGAGACGATAAGAAAAGCTGTGCATGAACTAGCTTATGAATTTTATTAAATTCTATACTGATGTGGAGTTTAAATGTTGTTGCTTGGGGGGGGGGGGGGGGGGTATTTACAGTGCATTTAGAAAGTATTCAGACCTTTTTATTTTAATTTCTTACATTTTGCAATGCTTTAACCTTACGCTAAAATGCTTTAAATGAATCTAGAGTCCATAACTCATAACAAGTGACAGCTAAACCCAGATTTATGATAACATTACAGTTTTTTTTTTTTTTTAAGTCAGACCATTTGCAATGAAATTTGCAATTCATCTCATTTCTCTGGATCATCTTTCAAATGTTTCTACAGTTTGATTAGAGTCCACCTGTGAAAATTCAGTCCATCTCTAGAATTTTGTCTTCGAACTTTCTGTTTTTAGCTCTGTATATTTCTATGGTATCGCGTCGAAGAGTAATTAGATGGTGAAGTGGGTTAACTTACTGTAGAATTAACGAAAGTTATCATGAACATTGTAATGTTTGAAGCAGATGTATTAACAAATGTCAGTAGAAGATTTGGTTACACTTCATTTTAAGGTGTCATTGTTACAGTGTAATTATATATTTAAGTACTGAGTAATATTAATGAACTACATGTACTTACTATAGGGTTAGGGTAGAATTAGGGTTTAGTTGAGGGTTAGTTGCATGTAATTATGCATAATTTACTGTTATTACTATGGTTATTACATATAACACATGTAACAAAGACACTGTAAAATAAAGCGTTACCGAATATTTTTAAATAAGCGGTTCATTAAAGGACAAGTTCGGTATTTTACACTTAAAGCCCTGTTTACAGATCGTTTCTGATGAAATAGAACGGTTAAGATTAAAATTTGGACACATGCTGCTGTCCCGAGAATTTTAGGTTTATTTCGCTTTCCCCCCCCCCCCACCTACAGAATATTTGCATAGGTGCACTGGAACAATCCTTCCTAAAAATGCATTAAACTTTCGTTTACAAAGACGTGAAACTCACCGAGTGGTCAGGGGTGTTCACTGATATGCTCACACAAAAATCGCAGCAAAATATGCTTTCCAACAGGTTTTATCGTAGTTTTTGTCCAACTCCATTGACTTGCATTGGATGTGCTGTGAGGTACGGTATTACTCCGCCGCCGGAAACTGAAATGGGGTTCAGGGGTTGTTTTCTTCTTCTTCTTCTTGTTTTTTTTTTTTTTTTTTACGGCGGATCGCAAACTATGATTGCAAACAATGAAATGCCAGTGGTTTGCTTGCAAAGGTGCATTATCGCCACCAACTGGGCTGGAGTGTCTATTATTCAAGCTCTCAACGGAAGAATCTACGGGTGTGAGACGTTTGGAAAAATAGGTCCACAGTTTTACAACGAATGGTAAAACACCTGTTGGAAAGCATCTTTTGCAGCGATTTTTGTGTGAGCATATCAGTGAACACCCCTGACCACTCGGTGAGTTTCACGTCTTTGTAAACGAAAGTTTAATGCGTTTTAGGAAGGATTGTTCCAGTGCACCTATACACCCATTCTGTAGGTGTTGGGGAAAGCGAAAGAAACCTAAAATTCTCGGGACAGCAGCATTTGTCCAAAATTTAATCTTAACACTTCAATTTCATCAGAAACGATCTGTAAACAGGGCTTTAAGTGTAAAATACTGAACTTGTCCTTTAATAAATCGTTAAGATCTTGCCTTCATGCAGAGAAAAAACAAACCAGAAGAGAGAACAGAACGAGCACAGCGCTGAAAAGAGGCGGAGCTACAGAAGATCTATAGACTTAATTACTAAGCTCAGATTAGTTAAAGGATTAGTTCACTTTTAAAAAAAACTTTTGCTGATAATTTACTCACCCCCATGTCATCCAAGATGTCCATGTCTTTCTTTCTTCAGTCGAAAAGAAATTAAAGTTTTTGATGAAAACATTCCAGGATTTTCCCCATATAATGGACTTCAATGGGCCCCAAACGGTTCAAGGTCCAAATGACAGTTTCAGTGCAGCTTCAAAGGGCTTTAAAGGGGGGATGAAACACTCAGTTTCAGTCAATCTCATGTTAATCTTGAGTACCTATAAAGTAGTATTGCATCCTTCAAATCTCCAAAAAGTCTTTAGTTTTATTATATTTATAAAAGAAAGATAGGCTGTGCCGAGTCTTTCCGGGAAAAAACCGAGCGGCTGGAGGCGTGTGGGCGATGCTTACGCGGCGATAGCTAACAATACACAGACATTTGAAGCAGTTTTACTCACGGTTCCAACGCACGACCGTTAACCTTTATCGTTGACTGCTCCATCCTTAAGCATTAGATCTGCAAATCCGGCGTCAAACTGGGCCTTGTTTATAAAACAATCATCGTCGAAATGCAGGGAACAAACAAAGTCCTGTGACTGCAGCGAGCACAGCGCTTTGATGGGCGTACTGCTTTCGCTCTCTCGCTCTGGTCTACGGATGCGCGCGCGCCCTTACGGGAGAAGTGCCCTTAGGACCCGTATAAGGAAATTACGCTCCATCTGACGTCACACGGGCCCATACTCGGAAAAAACTTTCCGAAACTTGTGACAAACCGGAAGGAGTATTTTTGGCACAGAAATACGCCATCAAACGTACAACTTAATTTTTTAAACTTTGTCCATGTTTAGCATGGGAATCCAACTCTTTAACAGTGTAAAAAACTCAGTATGCATGAAATAGCATTTCACCCCCCCTTTAAATGACCAGACGATGAATAAGAGTCTTATCTAGCGAAACGATCGGTCATTTAAAAAATAAATACAAAAGTTTAAGTTTTATAAGCACAAATGCTCGCCCTTGCTCTGTACTGTGATGCGCGTTTGTGACATCACGTAATACGCAATTACGTTGAAAAGGTCACGCTTGACGTGTTTACAAATGTGCGGAAGGAGGACCATATACACATATTCAAATGTATTTGTGTCAGTTTATCGTTTAAAATGCCCATTTCGTGTGCGTATCCTGGGTGCTTTTATATTAAAAAGCCTAAAAGAAAATTTTCTTCAGGACAGAAATTTTTCAAGCATGACCTTTTCAACGTAATTGCGTATTACATGACGTCACGAACGCGCATCACAACAGAGCAAGGCGAGCATTTGTGCTTATAAAACTTAAACTTTTTTATTTATTTTTTAAATGACCGATCGTTTCGCTAGATAAGACTCTTATTCGTCGTCTGGTATCGTTTAAAGCCCTTTGAAGCTGCACTGAAACTGTCATTTGGACCTTGAACCGTTTGGGGCCCATTGAAGTCCATTATATGGAGAAAAATCCTGGAATGTTTTCATCAAAAACCTTAATTTCTTTTCGACTGAAGAAAGAAAGACATGGACATCTTGGATGACATGGGGGTGAATAAATTATCAGCAAAAGTTTTTTTAAAAGTGAACTAATCCTTTAATGTGTGTTCCTCTCAGTTAACATAATAGCCTGTGCTTTTGTTATTTATTTTAATTTTGTGATTTTAACTTTGTCTTAAATTTTTTTTTACTGTCCCTGGTCTAGGTAAGGGTGCAACACAAGTACTTATTAATGACCTATTTTTCTTGTTTGTTTTCATAGTGTGATTCTTTTTGTTTTTAACAAAACAATTTAAAAAAAAAAAAGTTTGGAAGCATATCTTCAGGGGTGAGCTAATGCCAAAACAATAAACACACAAAAACCAACTTCCCTCTGAAGAATACCTTCCATACGAATCAAACAAAACACACAATGACATCTTATCTATCCAATAAACAGGAGTGGCCAGGTAGTGCGCCAGCACACTGATCAGGTGAGGAACAGTACCTGTGGTATCTCCTGTGGAAACATCTGTGTTGTTGGACACGTCCTTGCAGGAACTCTTGCCTGAACCCGCCAGTTTTTAACTTTTTGTGGACCAGATGATGGTGTTGGACAGCAAACAAGTGAAATTACACCAGAGGTTACAGTGTCTGAGACTTCATGTGTGTTAAAAAAATAAAATAATTAATGTTCATATAATGTCATTATACTGCTGTTCATATATCTGACTGATTTGTTGTGGGATTAGTGTTATCAGGGGGAAGGGGATGTAGTGAAGTATAAGGTTATTTGGGAGTAGTAAGTTTTCTATATATTAAGCAGCAGAACTGTTTCCAACACTCATAATAAATCAGAATATCAGAATGATTTCTAAAGGATCATGTGATAGACTGGAGTAATGATCCTGAAAATTCAGCTTTGATCACACTCACAGGAATAAATGATAACTTAAAGTATAATAAATTGAAAACCAATTATTTTAAATTGTAATAATATATCACAATATTTAAAAAAAAAATCTGTATTTTTGATCAAATAAATGCAGGCTTGATGAGCAGAAGAAACTTCTTTCAAAAACATTAAAAATAGTAATGTTTCCAAACTTTTGACCTGTAGTGTATATATTATACTGTGTTGGGTTTGATGCTAAGAGTTTGATACAGTTGATTTGTATTTTAGAAAGACTCTTTCTCTGTGACTTTAACTCTGCATGTTGTAGACTACATGTGGATTTAAAGCCCAGATGGATGTAAGCTTGTGGCGTTTGGCTTACTTATGACTGCTCCTGATTTGGAAGAGTCTGATGCATGGGAACTGTGATCATTTGGAGTGAATTATTGCAAATGTTTGGATTATTCACCTAGTAAGGGACTACTTCAACTTTGAACATTGTTTGATGAACTATACCATCAGATAAGACTCACACACATCAATTTTCACTTTTTTGAATTGTGCGACCTAATGATCAATTCCTGCAAAGCACATATTCATTACATTGTTTTGTTTAGTGTGGGTGATTTTTCTTTTTCTTCTAATTACTTTTTGGGTGTTGACAATTATTTATGTTTTTATGGGTATCTATGTAAAAATATAAAAGAATAGCTATATATATAAGCTATATATAAAAGTTTATTCATTTGGTGAGCATCTTCATTCTTAAACAGCTATTAGGCAGCCTTGTCTCTAACCTGTTGTTTCAACCATGACGTCACCGGAAGTCCATAAATAATTTTTTTTAACAGTCACTTGTCGCCACCTACTGGCGGCGGAACAATGTTATCGATAAATGCGTTATTTTAAGCACCAAGGTTCTATCAAAAGCTGATTTTGATCGTTATCGTAGAGTAGACATCAGTGTTTATATTTGAACTTTCAACTTTTATCCAAGTACATCTAGGATAATTTTAACTTGCATCACACTAATAATGATACTATGAGGTTGAAAAGACTGTTTGTGAAGCTGTTTCATGACGACACAGCTTTGAATGTTGCTATATGATTTTGTCAAAGTTTAACTGACTCTACTATATTATCGCTTTCTCAGTATATGAGTAGTGGGAGGGCTTTTCAGTGCATTCAGTCTCGCGTCTCTTCTTTTTTTTTTTTTTTTTAATAAAGCTTTATTACATTCTTACAAAATACAAAAATACAAAACAAATTTAAGAACAAAATACAGATATAACATATAGCGAGAACAAAGCAAAATTGAAAAAAAAAACAAAAAAACAGGAGAGTATTTCATGTGAACAGTTTTAGGGATTTACAGATGTCAATAGTCCTTAGAGCCTTTGTGTTTTTTGACAAAGAGATAGTCATCATATATTGTTCAAGTTCTTTCTTCAGTAGAAAGAGTTCAGGCTTTCTATTGGTGAATTTGCTCTTGTGTATATGAAATTTTGCTAAAAAATAAAAACAGATTTATAAAATAAAAGGCATTACCATCTTTGTGATTAAAGTGATGAAAACCAAAAATAACATTCTTAAAATAAAGGTGAAAATCAGAAAATACAAAATCAGCAATAAACTTTTGGAAGTCCCTCCAGAATTTGTAAGTGAATTCACATGACCAAAATAATTGGGTAAATGTTTCAGGTTGCTCTAGGCAGAAAGAGCAGTTAACATTTATATTAGACTTAAATTTTGATAGATAATGTCTTGTAGGGTAGAATTTGTGTATCAGTTTAAATGAAATCTCTTTCATTTTATTTGTTAATAAGAACTTTTGAGGTAAAGTCCAAACTTTTTTCCAGCCACAAAATTAGACCAATAAAACGTGGCTGGTGGGATAGAAACTAGAGCATCCTGAAACATAGATCTTATCTTGGAGTTCAGACGCTTACCAGATGAAAAGCAAACCTTACCAAGAGAAGACTGACACACATCAGGAGGAATGAATGATAAGGGAGGAGAGCTGTAGGAGCACCTGAATAACATGCACAGACCAGAAGGGATAGCATCAAATACCACAGAAAATTCTCTAGGCGTTATTGGTAGGCTACATTATATCTCCTGAGAAATTCAGAGTAATTGTACAATAAGCCATCTTCTTTGAACAGTTGACTAACCAAAACAATTCCGTTGCTAAACCAATTATCCAAAAATAATGTTTTGTTTTTATAGACAATATTACAGTTATTCCAAATAAAACAGCTTTGTGGAGAGAAATTATGTTTGTAAATCAATGTCCATGCTAAAAGAACCTGTTGATGGAAATGAGAAAGTTTCAGTGGTATTTTTGGAATGCTATAATTGCATAGCAGCAGAAAGTTAAGGCCACCTAAATTTGAGAATACGAAATGAGAAATAAAAAATGCCAAATGGATGTGGGGTTGGGGTTTTTCCAAGTAGTTTTTGATCCAGTTTATTTTGAAGGTGTTATTAAGTGCACCAAAATCGATAAAATTCAAACCACCTTTGTCACAGGGAGGTAGTGGGTTTTATTCTTCCATAAAAATTGTGTAAGATTTTATTAATTGATTTACAAGTAGTGTTATCAACATGTAAAGATTGAGCAGTATAGGTTAGACGAGAGATTCCTTCAGCCTTTGAAAGCAGAACTCTGCCCTTCAAAGACAAGTCTCTCTGGAGCCAGTGATTAAGGATTTTTTGGGTTTTTTCTAAAATGGGAGTGAAATTTATAGCGCATCTGGATTGCTCATTTTTAGCGATTTGAATACCAAGGTATGTTACAGAGTTTTTTACAGGGATTCCATGAATTGAGGCCGCCAAGCAGGCATTAACAGGCAAAAGTTCACATTTATTTAGATTAAGGGAGAGTCCGGAGGCTCTAGAAAAGGATTGGATAGTGTCGAATGCCACCGATACTTGAGATGCATCCCTGAGAAATAGAGCAGTGTCATCTGCAAGCTGGCTTATGAGTATTTCTCTGTTAGCAATGACCAAGCCCTTTAACGGACTGAGTTTGATGTGTGAACTAAGGAGTTGTACAGAAAGGAGAAATAAATACACTGATAGGGGGCACCCCTGCCTCACTCCACGCTTCAGGGAAAATCTGGGGGAAGTACCGCTAGCAAGCTTTATAGAACTATTACTATTGGAATATAACATCTGAACTGCATTGTAAAAGGATTGACCAAAGCCAAATTTATTCAAAGCCGTAATAATAAAATCATGTTCCAGGGTGTCAAAAGCCTTATAGAAATCGAGAAAAAGAATAAAACTGTCATCTTGTACAAGTTCTGAGTAATCTATTATATCTAAAATTAATCTTATGTTGTTAGAAATATGACGATTCTGCATAAAACCAGATTGACTCTCATCAATAACTGTATCTAAAATAGGTTTTACTCTATTTGCAAGAATCAGTGCTAGTATCTTATAATCATTATTCAATAAAGAGATTGGTCGCCAATTATCTAAGAGCAGAGGGTCCTTTCTTGGTTTCGGAATCAGGGTGATTAGTCCCTGACATAAAGTGGGAGGGAGTGCACCCCTATCAATGCTTTCCTTAAAGACTTCCAAAAGAAATGGGGCTAAGCTGTCAGAGAATTGTTTATAAAGCTCGGCAGTAAGGCCGTCTGTTCCGGGGGACTTGTTTAGCTTAAGACACTTTATAGCATCTGTAACTTCATTTAGGGAAATTACCCTGTCACAAAATTCACTATCAGCCTCACTCAGCTGGGTGATATTATTTACAGAATTAAAAAAGGAAAAAGCAGCTTGAGGGCAATACTTGGAAGAGTAAAGTTTACTGTAAAAATCTGCACAATATTTCGCAATGGTGCTCTGATCATTAGAAATTGTCCCGTTAATATTTAATTTTAGAATAGAATTAGTGTTGGATTGATGTTTCTCTAGTCTGAAAAAGTAAGCCGAATTCTGCTCACCTTCTTCAAGCCACTTTTTGCAAGACCGGACAAATGCTCCTTCAGCTTTGCGCTTATAAATCTCATCCAACCTATGCTGCCAGTCATTTAGTTCAGTCTTATCAGATTCGCTGAAAGCCTCTATCGGTTTGGAAGTAAAAAAAGCAATCTTCTCTATTACCTCTGTCTCCTCAGTCCTCCTTCTCCTCGCTAACTCAGTGCAGTATTTTCTAAAAAATTTACCAAGTTCATATTTCAGAAGCTCCCAGTTATTACAGAATATCTTTTCAGCTAAAGCTTTGCTCCAATAATGTTTTATCAGATTATGAACTTCGGTAATCACTTCTTTATGCTCGAGGATAGTACTGTTAAGCTTCCAATATGAAGACTTAGCACTAGAGGAGGAAGGCAAAGGGACAGTTAAATGAATTGTTTTGTGATCTGAAAGTGGCGTAGGAAAAATATCTGTTTTAACTTCCTTCAAATCTTTTGAAATAAGCCAATAGTCGATGGGCGAGTGACTGGTCTGTGTCTTGTTGCACCAAGTATATGCTCTTTGAGCTGGATGCGAGTCCCTCCAGGAATCAGCCAAATCAAATCTTTGTGCAAATAGCCTTATATGTGAGGTAGAGGAGTCTGAACTTCTAGAGGGCCATCTATCCATACTGTTGTCCAACACAGTTGAAGTCGCCACCAAAGATTATGAAAGAATCTGGATATTTGGATAACCAGTGCAGCAAATGCTCTTCCAACTTGTCAAAAAAGATATTATTCTCTGTTTGATAGTTGAAGCCATACACATTGACTAGAATGTAAAAGGACTGTGCAGCCTCGAGTATTAAAAAAATGTAATGGCCATTTTTATCACAGTCAGAGATCAAAATTTTCCCATTAAATCTGCGTTTCAGTATACAAACACCTGCAGCCCGCTCTGTGCCATGGGACATCCACAAATCATCACCCCACTGCGACCTCCAGAAAGATTTGTCTTGTTCTGTTGAGTGGGACTCTTGTATAAAGCAAAAATCTATGTTAAACTGCTTGCAAAACAAAAATACGGCTTTACGTTTAATGTTGTTTCTTAAACCTCTCGCATTTAAGGAAATAATAGACAAAGACATAAGGATAAAATAAGATAAAAAAAAAAATAAAATAAAAAAAAAAGAAATAAATGAAAGCTTAGACCGAATAAGCGAACGAGTAGTTAAGTTGAAAACCTGTGGTCACTTAAGAGAGTACTGTAGAAGGTGAGAACTGCAAACCCTATGGGGGAAATGTGAACTTAGAACATAGCAAGAAATAGCAGTAAGTTAAGCTAATGTGGCATATGTACCATCTCAAATAATTGTACAGTTTGAAGAGAACAAACAATTAAACCTCTCACTCTTTATAGAAAAACAAAACAAAAACCTCACTCAATAAAAAGGCTGCTGTTCAGCTCTGTCAGGAGCAATAATCAAAGTGCTGCATGCCTACTTAGATTAAAGGGCATAAGATTATCAACAAAAGTACAGCAGTTAAATTCTAATCAGCTCTTTAGCGCGATTGCATACAAAATCAGGTAATAAAGAGAAAAAAATAAATTAATGTGAGAGATGGTAAAGACAGCTAAGCCATATTGTACTCCAGTTTGTACCTTGTGCCATCACAAAACCAGTCACTGAGGTGGAAAAATTTCTTTCCCATTCACGAACGCGCGTCCTCCAACGAAGAATGCCAGCTTGTTCTCCTTGCGTGCTTTATCCACGGCTGGCCAGAGTCGGTTTCTCCGGGCGCGGTCATCAGCTGACAGGTCCTCTGCCAGCTTCAAGTTGTTGTCTTTCAAGAAGGTTGACTTCTTGGCAGAACGCCAGACAGCATCACGGTAAATCCTGGATGTAAATTGTATAATGACTCCTCTGGGTTGGTTGTTGCTGGATTTCATAGGGCAGAGGCGGTGTACCGTGTCAACGACATCTGCAAGTTTATCTTTTGCCTCCGGTAAAACAGACTGACAGACCTGGATAACTTCTTGCCGCACGTCTTGCTTCTCCTTCTCGGCTAGGCCGTAAAGTTTAAGATTCCAACGGCGCGAGTAGCTCTCAAGATGAGAGATGTGCTTCGGCGTTTGTCTGACATTTTCCGACTTGCGTTTCCATATTGGAAACTCTGTCTTTCATGTCATTTATCTCGGCACAGACAGCATCAAAAGACTCTCTCACAGCTGTGATATGTTCAGTGTTCTCTTGAACAGCCTTTTTCATCTCGGAGATCACTATGGAGTTGCCGCTAACCATTTTTTCGAGAGTATCTGACCTCGAGTTAATCAGCTTGGTAAGTGACGAGAGCTGGGAGAGAACGGTAGATGTCTCCGTGTCAACTTTTCTTAGCTTACCAGCAGGAGAGGCACATGGTGTGATAGGGAGAGAAGGAAAGACTTCTTCCATGAGGACATGTTGTGATGGGTCGGAAGTTGCTTCCAAATAGTCATGCATGGAGTCGCCAGGAGTATTTTTAGCGTCGGCAGGCTTATGAGGAGTGGAAGTTGGCTTTGCTGGTTGGCTAACATTAGCAGGCTTGCTTACAGAGCCGATATTAGCTAGCGACTTCTTGGGTTCAGTCTTTCTCTTCTCTGGTTTGCTCATTTTGGTCCGTGGACAACAGCCAAAAGTTGCAGTGAGCAGTAATTGTCAAAAAAAAAAAAACCGCAATAAAGTATATGTTCACCCTATTCAATATAATTATAACAGCTAGGTTTGCAGAGCTCAACCAGAAGTGTCTGCTCAGAGCGCCATCTTGGCTCCTCCCCCTCTCGCGTCTCTTCTACACGTCCACTTAATAGGGATATTACGTCACTGATAGATGACGACACATTTCATCCTCTGTTGGAACAAAAGTGGCTAACTTCTGTTAACCCCGTCTATAAGCAAGGACAAAAATAAAGCAATTTAATTTTAATTAATATCAATTCTGGAATAAAAAAAATTAAAAAACAATTTTATAACTGTAAAAAAAAATACTTGTTTGTAAACAAATGATTGACATTTAGAAAAATGTAGCATTGGTCCATGTTGATTCAGAGTTTAGATCATCTGAAGTCTTCACAGGAGACAGAATAAGAAAGGTCTTCACAGGAGTTGGCCTTCTCTCTTCATTGGTGTTGGGCAAAGGAGAGATGCAACTATTTCTGCGAGTGGGGGAATAGTCTGCATTTGTTCGTAAGTATGTGCAATGGCATGGCACCGGTCCTGATGTGGAGACAGTTCTGATTAGTCTGGAAACTGTAGCTATTCCTAGTCGTTTACGGGTTGTTCCTATCCGAATTGATCAGAAGTGTTCATCAAACAGCTGAAAACACAGTGAATGAAAGCATTACTTTCCAAGTTGAACAGGCACAAATAACGTTTTGCATTGCTTTCTCACAGTCAAACCACAGAAGACCAACATAGTGTTAAATAAATCACAATTAAAATCTAATATTATGTCACTGAAGTTTCTCATCATGTACATGAGCTGATTAAATGTGGTGTATGTCAATATGAATTACTACTCTTACCCATTCTGGCTTTTTCATTGAGATTTCCCATTTCCTTTTAACAGAAAACAGATTAACATAAATTTTGTTATTTAAAACAAATTAAAAGTAATTTGTTTTCTTTTTTTTCTCTTTAATGTGAAAAAAGAAAAACTTTCAATACCTGTATTCCTGTATGAACAGAAGGGAGACAAAATTATAATTTAATCAATTATTTTACTCACTGCGTCACCCTCTTTTTTCTAATTGTAGCAAATATAGTGTATATGAATGATTGTCAAAAAGTATTCCAGCTCCATGACTGTATTTATTTATTTATTTAATTTGGCTGAATTTGCATAGAAATTATATGAAAAACAACTCTATATCTCATACTACAAAAACGTTCTGAACAAATTGATTAAAGCTCACCTGACTGATGAGATTGTCTCTTCTTTTGAAAATGTTTGATTATAAGAACACTTATTACAGTAATTATTATTATTACTACAGTAACTGTAACACTAACAGCAATGGCTGTAACATCAGGGAGATTTCCACATTCACTGTCAGACGACTGTGTTCCTGGATTTATTTCAGTAAGTCCCAATGCTTCACACCTGTGAATAATATCCAGGATCAGATGTAAAATGATGAGCAACAGCACACACCAACAGTGTATAAGAGAACACTTACTTTGTGTGTGGTTTACAGGATGATAAAGAGCCATTTGAATATGTGTCAGCTGTACAGTCAGCACATACTGTATCTGTGGAGCCAGTGCCTGTAGACAATGGACATATAGTTACATAAAGATGTTTAAAATAAAATAAATAAATGCTCTCGTTTCCTTAACTGCCACTAATGCACAGATATCAATAAACAGCATTTCATGCACTGTCCATGCATCTTTATATAATGTGATCATTTACCTGCTTGTTTGATGTATTGTCCAGGTCTGCATTCAGAGTGTTGCACAGCGAGTCTACAGGTGTGTTTATATGGATCAATGCAGAAGAATCTTTCCAGTGGCTCACACACAGTATCTGACGACCGAGTGCAGGCTTTACTCACTCTTAACCCTCGCTCTAAGACAGAAATGTGTCAGCAGAAACCATATCACATTAGTTACTGTAGGAACAGTTACCCATGAGCAACTAGCTTGCATCTCTTTAGATGCTAGATCACCTCTTAAGTAAATTATAACAACTTTTTAATTTTCAGATGAACACATTTAAAGGGGGAAACACTCACTTAAATCACACTCTGTACATGTAAGGCATTTTGATAAGCCGTTGGGTAAATCAATATAAGTGGATTCAGGGCATGGAGCACAGGTTGTGCTGGTATCATCTGTGCAGTGCGAAGAAACATGGTTTCCTAAAAAGCAGCACATAAAATTTGTTATTGAATTTCAACAGAAATCACTTAATAATGTGATGGTAAATGCACTGTCATGGTATTCTGACTTTATAATTTAGTTTTTTTTCCTCTAACCAAACAAATGCTTTTATGCCAGAAAAAATATATTCATTAATGCAGAATAAAGCAGATTATCATCACTGAAGTAATAACTTCACATACTTGCAGTAAAAAAAACATACTGATAAAGAATTAAAAAAAAATCTAAAGTTACAAACTTTGAAATTATACAAATTGTGTAAAACATGTAAACTATATGGTATAACTTTTTATTATCAGTCTTACCAGGAGCACACATTGGACAGCATTGCCCATCTATCTCAAATTCAGCAGGAGCACATCGACTAGAGCAAAGTTCATAGTAAAGTGGAAGAATAACAGTAATGAGAAGAGTAATCCTTAAAGTGGTCATGCCACATGAACGTCCTCAGCCTTCACAGTAGCGGTGTCGTTTGCTGCATGGTCTGATGTCTGAAGAGAAGCTGATGGCAGGACTCAAGACAGCCGTTCAAACATGCAGATCTTGTGCAGGCTGTATTTCCCACAAGCATCTTGCAGACATATCCATTCTCTGTCAAACAAACTAAGAACAGAAAGAAAAACAAGAACAAGAAATGAATAAGCTCACTGTGAACTTTTGTCTTGATAATATTTAGGAAAGAAATCTCTCATTAGTTTACTTCCATCATTTTTAACATTTTCCTTAAAACATCAAAAACTTTTCCACCACAGTGTCATTTTCAGTGACTTGTTTTCATTTCTGTTAAAATGCTTTTTTTTTTTTTTTTTTTTGCTTCTTATATGGTTTTATAAAAACGATTTGGTGATATACTTAATGCCATGATAATAAAATAAGAATTATTGTGTTTATTTATTCCGTAGTTGTAATTCCGTAGTTGTAGTTATGTATTCCGTAAATGTTTTATTTATTAAACATTTCGAGGAATAAAAGAGACAAATCTTTGTTTTGCTATAGGTACAGTATTCTAAATGCAGAGTCTTTATAAAAAAATCATGTTTTCTTTTCATAATAAATACTAGTAGGCTACGGAATAAATAAACACAATAATTCTTATTTTATTATCATGGCATTAAGTATATCACCAAATCGTTTTTATAAAACCATATAAGAAGCAAAAAAAAAAAAAAAGCATTTTAACAGAAATGAAAACAAGTGGGAGGAACAAAAGACAAAACTACTTTCACTTTAGAACGAACGAAACGAAACGAAATTCAGAAATAACACGTACAGGACTGTAGGATCAAAGCGACTCATAAAAGATAAAGGCACACATTTATAGAATTCGGTCAGTTGTCGACTGCCATTAAAATACGGACAACAAAAGCTTATTTTGTGGCGTGATTATTTAGGCTAGTGGCAGGGGTGTTTCTAGGTTTTAAAAACATCAGGGGCTGAGCCTGAAACATCAGGGGCTGGGTAACAAGATAACATGATTCGATACAGAGAATAATGTATATTTTAGGCCTATATGCAGGGGGGCAGACTGGTTAAAAAATTCAGTCCTGGCACACCACACCAGGCCATATTACCACACAGACACACACATTCAAATGTGAGGTAGTTAGGGGGGTTCGGGGGCATGCTCCCCCGAGAAAATTTTGATTTCTCAGACCTACATATGTGAAGGCCAACATTTTTTGATAACAATAGCTTTAAAAGCATGTCAGTGGGCAGTAGCATAAATTATATGGCAAGCAGATAACAGATTCTCAAACATGAGAATGAGGATAAATGTTGAAATGAATGATCCACACTATAAAATGGAAATGCAAAATGTTTCTGCTTATTGTTGACAATACACAATCACATATTCCAAACAGGAATGGCCTTAAATGAGAAATCTTTCAAGGATTATTTTGCATAAACTTTTTAGCATTAAAGTTTGGTTTCAGCAACTTGTTTCTTTCTTGAGTTAATCAATGTTTTTGGCACTATTAAATAAGTTCAATTAAATTTCAATTGTTCACTCATAAAGACAGTCACTTGTCACCACCTACTGGCTTAATGATACAAGTTGCGCAAACACAGACAAGCGGAGTGATACAAACTGTGAAAAGGCTGATGCTGGTGAAATATTCTAACACGTTCGAGGACCTTATATATATATATAGGCTACATATCAGAGTTAAATAGGAATACATTGTAATAATGTTAATCAAGCAGACTAAATCACACGACTGCGCAGCAATATTTAAGCACATTATACAAAGAAAATAATACAGATCTAGACAAATTGGGTTGCTTATAGTTAAAATAATGTCATGAACGATCATTTAGGCTAGATGTAGGCCTATTTTTCACATTTTTGGTCACAAAATATTTAGTCAGTTTTGATGACTTTGCAATATTGATAAAATGTTAGTATATTAAAAATGAAAATTGAGTAGGGCTACGCCAAAATGTGTATAATTTATATGTAGCCTACAAAGGAATCCAAAAGCCCCGACATAGAGTTTTGACGCAACTTTAATCTCCCTTTTGGTTGTATGACGACAGAACACGACGTTACATGCTAGTAGTTTATTTTGCGTGATACAGGGCACGCCGCATTTGCGTGATAGAAGAGTGCGCCGCGAGCAAACGGCTGGCACGACGTAAGTGTAGCTGGTTTAAAAAAATTGTAAAATGTCATGAAGATCGTTAGTGAACTTCATCAAAACTTAATTATTTTTTTTTTGTGTTTTTATATTTGTGTGCTGAGTTGTAATCTGCTACAATGTACATAATTCTAGTGGGAACCATTTATGCAGAATATTGTTGTATATGGGGCACAAATTGGTGACGCAAATGATACCTCGTGCGAACAGCGCCATCTTTAGAAGCACATTTGCCGCTGACTGGGTCAAATGTGCTCTCTCTCGCTCATCTGACAAGCGTGCTGGTAGGGACATTTTGATGTGTATTAAACAATGTAATCGATTTATTTCATGAGATAAATGATGGTTAAGTGAAATGAAAAGCTGTGATGTCATGAAATTGAATGCATTTAGTTGTTTTTTGATTGTTTTACTGACTAGTTTTGCTTCCTAGCTTTCTCTGTGCTGTATGAGCAGACTGAAGGGGAGAGACGTGTATGCCAATTAATTGTGCTCTGTATTTCTGCAGGTGTGTTCAATTGTTTGTTATATGTTGAGAAATGTTTGAAATGTTTAATATCAAGTTTATATGAGTTTGATACATACAAAAAAGAATGAGGTCTGTATGCAAAAGTGATGTCATATTTAAAGTGACAGTTTATTTGTGTAATTAACTTGTAACTTTTGACATTTTTTCCCCCATCTAATGTATTTACTGATACAAGTAAATGGTGAAGAAATTATATTTTCCCTTATATATTATTTTGTATGCCATAAGGGTGACCTGTGTTTTGTGGCTTACTATATTTTGTGATTTAATTTATTTTATTATTTGCCCTATGTTTTGTAAGTATTGATTGATTAAATTAAGATCTTGAGAAGCACATTTGCCGCTGACTGGGTCAAATGTGCTCTCTCTCGCTCATCTGACAAGCGTGCTGCTTTCTCTGTGCTGTATGAGCAGACTGAAGGGGAGAGACGTGTATGCCAATTAATTGTGCTCTGTATTTCTGCAGAATAAAGATCCTGAGACCTCTTTCATCAGCGTCGTCTTCACTGTTTAGAGAACAAACACAACCAGAGTAAAACTGTTACATAAAAATGGTGCCGTGATCTACTGGATCTACTGGTTTGGCCGCAGCCGATCACCGGAGTTGTGCAACGAGTTTGTGATGTCTGGATGCTGCATGCGGAGGCTGTGGAATCTATTTCGCCATTGAACTGGTAACTGTAAAAGGATAAGAGAATCCAATTTTTTTTTTCTCTCTTTTTTTTTTTTGCGGACTGACTTATTGAACTGTTGTTTTTCCTCATCATACTTATTGGACATTCTCTGGGGTCAGTTTTCTTTTGTTTATTCTGTCATTGTTGTAAATTTATACTATGGCTGGAGTAAGGAAAGATTCCGATATGATAACTCCATATCTTGGGAGGGGTAGAGGGTTGTTGGGGGTGGGCGAACCTGCCATTGGTAAACCTAGAGCATGGGTGTCCAAACTACGGCCCGCGGGCCGTCCAGTTTTTATTGGCCCGCAGCCAGGGTCCGAAATTAACACCCGCCAAGAGCCAATTAAGTGCGGTTAGATTTTCCGTTTGGCTAGTAAATCTCAAAAGGCTATCCGCCACACTGGCGGGTGAATGTTCATCATACCAAAATAGTAATACAAAAGTATTACAATTGCCTTTTGTAATGTTATGATGCCTGGAAATTAGTTCAAATCTCCTGCGAATCTAGAGCGAGCGAGCGAGCAAAAGCGCGCATGCAAACGGCAGAGAGGGAGAGAGAGACCTTGCGTGTCTCTCTCTCTCTCTTTCTCTCTCTCTCTCTCATGCAGTGGTGACGCGTTCATATAAACGGCACCTAAACGCTGTAAAAAAATATTGCAATGAGACATTTTAATTGTTTAAACAAGTGTTTCTGTGTCAGCTGCAAAGATGAAGTTGACACTGACTCACGATCTTCGCAGTAGGCTATGTGAACGCGTCGGAGAAAAATGCATTTCTTACGGATTAGCCTACATAGCCTAGTTTTATTTAGTTTTGAATGGTTCTGTTTAAAAGTAGAAATTTCAAGCTTTCTGTAGATAACAGATATAGGAAATTTCTAATTTGTTTAGGTCTGTGAGGCGAGTAGCCTATACGCTGAGTTTCGGTTCATGTAGCTTAAGCTCCAGCCTGAACGTGTTGTGATTATACAAAAATAATGAAACATGGATTAAAATTAAGATAAAATGAATACAAAACGAAATTCGTTTCAAAGAGAGGTGTGCTTTCTGTTTGATGTCTCTGTGAAAGTTTTAAAAGCATCCTTAATGGAGAACGAACGGTTAGGTTACATAACATGTTTTTTCCTCATAAATGCGAACACGAAATAAAAGATAAAATACTTTTAAAAAGACAAATCATCAATTTTTGGAAAAAGAAATATGGATTTATAGCTTTTGAAAAAATATGGTTGGATTTATAGCGTTTTGAAAAAAATATGGATGGATTAATAGCGTTTTGGAAAAAAATATGGATGGATTAATAGCGTTTTGGAAAAAAATATGGATGTATTTTATAGCATTTCGAAAAAAAAATACTTTGAATTTATCATCAACAATATTGTTGTTTGATTTAATAATCATTAATCCAACATATTCAACAAATTCTAAAAATATAATGAATATGACCCACACAAGAAGCTTGAGCTCAACTCTGTTGCACTTCTCAGTTTCAACACTAGATGGAGCCAGGCACAGACACAGTGCTTGTCAACCGTTAACCGTTACTAAAAAAAAAAGAGCAAAGAAAAACTTTTACCGCGAGAAATGGCAGCACTGAAGAAACGGAAAATAGCAAGTGAGTGTAGAAGACTTCAAACACGGTGGGAAAATGAATATTTTTTCAAAGAAATCAAAGGAAAGTGTGTCTGTTTAATTTGCAATGAAGATGTTGCTGTGATGAAAGACTATAATGTCCGTCGGCACTATGAAACCAAACATCAGAGCTACACATTGTACACCGGTGACGAACGAACACAGAAAGTCAAGCAAATGTCAGCTAGCCTGCAAGCTCAACAACAGTTTTTTTTTCGTGCTAATAAAATACAGGAAAATGCCACAACAGCAAGCTATGAAGTCGCTAAACGTATTGCCCAGCACGGCAAACCGTTCTCAGACGGTGGTTTCATAAAGCAGTGCCTCATCAAAGTCACAGAAATAATTTGCCTGGAGAAAGTGCAGGATTTCAACAACGTGAGCTTATCCAGAAATACAGTGGTGCGGAGAATCGAGGACTTGTCAGCGAACGTTAAACTTCAGCTGAGAGACAAAGCTTGTGCTTTTGATTTTTACTCGATAGCATGCGATGAGAGCACAGATGCTACAGACACCGCGCAGCTGTTAATTTTTTTGCGGGGAGTAGATGATAATTTTTGCTGTACGGAGGAGCTGCTTGATATGATGAGCCTAAAAGGCACAACGACGGGAAGAGATATTTTTGAAGCTGTGTCAGAGGCAGTTGAAAAGATGGGACTTAATGGGACAAGCTCTGTGGAGTAACAACGGATGGAGCTCCGGCCATGACGGGTGATCGCAAAGGAATGGCATCAATGGTGTGCGCCAAGGTAAAAGAGAGCAGAGGTGAGGCTGTTAAGATGCACTGTATAATCCACCAAGAAGCACTGTGTGCCAAAACTGTCCAGCTGGGCGATGTGATGAACACTGTTATAAAAACTGTCAACATAATTCGAGCTAGAGGACTGTACCACAGAGAATTTCAAGCTTTCCTTTCTGACGTGGATGCTGAATACGGGGATGTACTCTACCACTCTGAGGTGCGCTGGCTGAGCCGCGGCTATGTGCTGCAGCGGTTTTATTCGCTGAGATCAGAAATCGATCAGTTTATGAAAGAGAAGGGCCGACCTCTTCATGAACTGAGTGACCCTCTGTGGCTGGCCGACCTGGCATTTTTAGTTGATCTTACTCATCATCTCAATACACTGAACTAGAACCTACAAGGCAAAGATCAGCTGGTGCCACATCTGTATGCGCACATTAAAGCCTTCTGTGTAAAGCTCCGCCTGTTTGAGGCACAACTACGAAGCTTTAATGCTGCACACTTCCCTGCGCTGTCTGAAATCAAGTCTGCTTTTCCAGAGGTCGACCTTTCTGCTAAAAAGGAGAAATATGTGTCTGTGATTGCATCCCTCATGACAGAATTCAACCAGCGTTTCCAAGATTTTTCTGTCATTGAAAAACAAATCAAGCTGTTCTCGACCCCCTTCCTGGTGGATGCAGAAGAAGTGGAAGAGAGTCTGCAGTTAGAACTGATTGAAATGCAATGTGATGATTCTCTGAAGAGTCAACATCATCTTCTCTCCCTCCCTGACTTCTATCAGAGGTTGGATAGTGCCAAGTTTCCTCTGATGAGACGCCACGCAAAAAGAATGATGAGCCTGTTCGGCTCAACATACATATGTGAACAAACATTTTCCCTGTTAAATCAGAACAAAAGCAGACTGAGAACCAGAATGGCTGATAGTCATCTCTGTGAAGTCCTTCGTGTCTCAACCACCAAACTTTCTCCTGACATGTCAGCCATCCTTCAATCCAAAGGACAGCATCACTGCTCTCACTGAGTGCAATGTTTTTCACATTATACTGTAGAGTTAGAAATAGGCTACAGTACACACTGTTACAACCCCCTGTGCCACCTGCAGTCCTGTCGTTCCAGTGTACGGGCAGGGTTGGGCTTCCAGTTCCAGTTATACACCTGACTCTTTGCAAACTGTCACAGTGTCTGTTGTGTTTCCACTGGGTGTCCACTAGAGGTCCCTTCCTTCCTGTCTCCATTCATCCGGGAACCACATTTCCCATAATCCTTGTTTGTTCCCATCACTTGTGAACCTGAGCCGGTGGTGTCTGTTCCTGAGCCTGAGCCGGTGGTGTCTGTTCCTGAACCTGAGCCGGTGGTGTCTGTTCCTGAGCCTGAGCCGGTGGTGTCTGTTCCTGAGCCTGAGCCGGTGGTGTCTGTTCCTGAGCCGGTGGTGTCTGTTCCTGAGCCGGTGGTGTCTGTTCCTGAACCTGAGCCGGTGGTGTCTGTTCCTGAGCCGGTGGTGTCTGTTCCTGAGCCGGTGGTGTCTGTTCCTGAGCCTGAGCCGGTGGTGTCTGTTCCTGAACCTGAGCCGGTGGTGTCTGTTCCTGAACCTGAGCCGGTGGTGTCTGTTCCTGAGCCGGTGGTGTCTGTTCCTGAGCCGGTGGTGTCTGTTCCTGAGCCTGAGCCGGTGGTGTCTGTTCCTGAGCCGGTGGTGTCTGTTCCTGAGCCTGAGCCGGTGGTGTCTGTTCCTGAACCTGAGCCGGTGGTGTCTGTTCCTGAGCCTGAGCCGGTGGTGTCTGTTCCTGAGCCTGAGCCGCTGGTGTCTGTTCCTGAACCTGAGCCGGTGGTGTCTGTTCCTGAGCCTGAGCCGGTGGTGTCTGTTCCTGAGCCTGAGCCGGTGGTGTCTGTTCCTGAGCCTGAGCCGGTGGTGTCTGTTCTGTTCCTGAACCTGAGCCGGTGGTGTCTGTTCCTGAACCTGAGCCGGTGGTGTCTGTTCCTGAACCTGAGCCGGTGGTGTCTGTTCCTGAGCCTGAGCCGGTGGTGTCTGTTCCTGAGCCTGAGCCGGTGGTGTCTGTTCCTGAGCCTGAGCCGGTGGTGTCTGTTCCTGAACCTGAGCCGGTGGTGTCTGTTCCTGAGCCTGAGCCGGTGGTGTCTGTTCCTGAACCTGAGCCGGTGGTGTCTGTTCCTGAACCTGAGCCGGTGGTGTCTGTTCCTCCACCCTGGCCGCCCGATGGGTCGTCTTTGCCGTGGTCGCTCGAGGGGAAGTCTCCGCCCTGGCCACCCGATGGACTATCTGTTCCGCCCTGGTCGCCTGAATTACACCCAGCTGTTCCCATTTATGTTGTTAGTGTCTGTGCATAAATACCCTGTTTGTGTTAGTTCATGTTACGGAGTCATTATTGTATGTCACTCGTCAATTCTAAGGTTTGTTTTCTAATCTATTCTCGTTTTTGTTCTTGCTTGTTTTGTTTATTCGTTATCTGACTGATTAAATGGTTTTTCGACACTGGTATGGAGGACTACGATTCTGATTATTTGGACTTTGACTCTTGCATGGATGATGATTATTTGGATTGCCCTGATTACCATGTTGCTGCGGTTGGATCCACCCATTTCTCCGCTAGTGATCGTGACACAAACACACACAACTGACATTGCATTTAATTAATACTTTAATAATAAACAGTTTTTTTTAAAAAAACCTAAACTGTTTGTTTGTGTTCCTTTTTATGTTGAGACCTTGAGTAACAAGCCAGGTTGTAAAAATACAGTATTCATGTGTCAATATGTCACCTCTAGTGTGTGGCCCGGCCCATTGTTTATTTTTCTGTATTTGGCCCTCACTAAAAAAAGTTTGGACACCCCTGACCTAGAGTATTAGTCTACAGTCCCCAACCACCTAATACCGTACCAGAACATCCTGTTGGGCCGACCGCCTCTACTCCTAGTGATGCTAATGATAACGTTGCGCAGCAGTTACGTGATCTCATTGGTGAATTAGGCAGTCAAATAGGGGATTCCATTGCCACACGGCTATTAGCTAGCCAATGCCCAGTCACCCCCTCCAATTCAGTCACATTTGGTGCTGTTGCGCCAGAGCTCTCTAACGCAGGCCGAAATCTCACTAATGTCAGCCTGATAGTCAAGCCAGATGTCAGAGAACCCCCAATGTTTAGAGGAGATGGAACAGACAAGTACACGGTTCAGGAGTGGATTGAGTTGATGGAATTGTATCTCCACAAAGCAGATTGCTCTGACACAGATCAGGTAGACGAGATACTGAGCCACCTGCTAGGCAGGGCTAAGAGCATTGTCAAGGTCAGACTCAAAAGCAGCCCTGACGAAGCCATCTCCCCTGTAACCATCTATGATGTGTTAAGGCGTTACTTCAGTGAAAGTCCTGGATCATGTCAACCGCTGGCTGACTTTTACGCGACTCGACCCAAAGTAAATGAGTGCCCTGTTGATTACTGGGTAAGATTGAACGCAGCTGCCGAGTTAGCAGAAAGTCATTTGCAGAAACAAGGCGAAAAGATGAAAAACATGAGTTCTGAAATTGCGATGATGTTCATCAGAAACTGTTCGGAGCCAAACCTCTCTAGTATGTTTCGGTGTAAACCTATCAGTAAATGGTCAGTCACTGAAATCCAAGAGGCCATTGACGAGCACCAGAGGGAAGTCCAGTCTAAAAAACTGTCTGCTGTCGCACATAATGTTAGCGCGGTCCAAGTTGCTGCAGCTGAATTATCTACCTACCCTCATGCTGTCATCAAGGGAGAGAGTTTGAAATCAGATGCACCCATTAATGTCCCTGTAAATTCTTTGAAGGCTGCTGATCCTGCAACTTCGGAAGCAGGCACTTTGGAGCGTGTCTTGAGTATGCTGGAAAGGGTATTGGAGCGTACTAGTCAGAGTGCTCCTGCCTCACAGCAGAGAACTACTCAGTGGCGCAACTTTTCCCCATGCAGAGTCTGCGGTGATAGGAATCATTCCACCCGTTCACATTGTATGAGAGAAAGGAGATGTTTGTCATGCATGGAGATTGGGCATCAACAGAAGCAATGCCACAAAGTCGTCAGCTCTGCTAGTCCATCTGCTTCTGACCCGCACGTTCAGGGAAACTAATTCACTCACGTATGGGAGGGGATTATGTGAGTGCAAAGTGTCAGACCCTCAATGTGGATGATGATTTATTTGTTTATGATGAATGTTGCAAGTCTGTCTCCAGTGACAGTATCGTCTTGTTCCAGAATGTCACGAAGTTGGGAAAGGCAGACAGTCTGTTCTATACTTCAGTACTATTGAACGACAAAGTCACAGTCCAAGCGCTACTAGATAGTGGATCTATGGCGTGTACAATCAATGAGGAAACAGAGCATGAACTGTTGGGTATGGGGATGTCTGCACAGGTTGACCAGTTGCACATGGACGTTCTTCTTGTTGGCTGTGGAGGTGTTAGAGTCAGACCGAAGGGAGTTTATCAGCTGAAGATGGACGTGTGTGGCGCATCAGTGAGTGTGCCTACGTTTGTTGTCCCGGGACAGAGGGATCAGTTAATTCTGGGAACTAATGTTATTAAATTCATCCTCACCCAACTCAAGCAAACCTCTAGCTATTGGAACGTCATGAATCGTCCTGAGTCATCTGGAGAACCTGAAGTAGAGCAGTTTCTAAACATGTTGTCAGGCATTAACAGGTGGAAGGGTAGTGTAATCCCTGATATTGTGGGCACTGCAAAATTGGCTCAGGCTGTCACTTTGTTGCCCCGGCAAGAACACCTCGTGTGGGGTAAACTTCCGTCAAGCACACCTATTTCCATGGGAAGTACTATTGTGATTGAGCCACCCAAAGCGCAGACCCACAAGAAAGGCATCATGGTGGGAAGAGTCATAGCCTCTATGTCTGGTGATGGGTGGGTCCCAGTCAGGATCATGAATCCCTTTGATAAGGCTATTACACTGAGAAGAAACTCAAAAATAGCTGATGTCTATCCTGTTGTGGCTGTTGAGGACCTCAGTGTGCATCCTGATCGCAACAGTACAAATATGGTGAGTGTGCAGAGCCAGGACATCAGAGACATTGATGAGGGAGGTTGCCCTGACTTCGGGCTAAGTGAAAGCCTGCAGAAACTGGGCCTTGGTGATTTAGATATTGAGTCATGTGAAGTATCCCACTATTGGAAGAGGCAACTGGTACAGCTCATTAGGAGGCATGAGGACGTATTTTCCAAGCACAAACTGGATTGCGGAAAGGCCAATGAGTTTGTCCACCATATTCGTTTATCAGACGACCGTCCCTTCAGACTTCCATACCGCCGTGTTCCACCTGCACAGTACCAGAAGCTGAGGAGTGTTCTCTCTGACATGGAGGAACAGGAAATCATACGCAAGTCCAATAGTGAGTGGGCCTCTCCACTTGTGTTGGTATGGAAGAAGAATGGAGACCTTAGAGTGTGTGTGGACTACTGCTGGCTGAACGCTCGGACTGTTAAGGACGCCCACCCCTTGCCTCATCAGGCAGACTGTTTAGCAGCTTTGGGAGGGAATGTCTTCTTTAGTGCAATGGACTTAACCTCTGGTTTTTATAACATCATAATGTCTGAAGAGGACAAAAAGTTCACTGCCTTCACGACTCCTATGGGTCTGTATGAATTCAACCGTCTGCCGCAAGGGCTCTGTAACAGTCCAGCCAGCTTTATGCGACTAATGACCAACATCATCAGAATTTCCTCACGTTGTTATGCTATCTCGATGATCTTCTTGTGTATGCTCCAAATGAAGAAGCAGCAATTGAGCGGCTTGAGCTGGTGTTTACTAGGCTGAGAGCACACGGACTGAAGTTAGCCCCAAAGAAGTGTCATTTTCTGAGGAGAAGTGTGAAATTTCTGGGGCATGTCATTGACGAAACTTGAGTGGCAACAGATCCAGATAAAGTTAGTGCCATTTCTGCCATATCTGAATCTGATCTGATGATGCCAGATGGAGTAACACCTTCGCAGAAAAAGATAAGGTCATTTTTGGGAATGGTGTTATACTATCAAAACTTCATCCAAAACTGCTCCAGTATAGCGAAGCCTTTGTTCACCTTGACCGCTGCACCCAGAGGAAAGAAGACCACTGTGAGAGGTGCTGCGTCATTTAGGAGACTGAATCCCAGTGATTGGAAACATGAGCACAGTGTCGCGTTCCAAAAGCTAAAGACGGCTCTGTTAGAATCTGTTGTGCTAGCTCACCCTGATTTCAGCCAACCATTCATTCTATGTACTGATGCGTCTATGGATGGATTAGGAGCTGTACTATCACAAGTCTCAGAAGGAGAAATTAAGGCACGTCCTATTGCCTTTGCCAGTAAAGCTCTCACTCGTGCACAAGCTAAGTACCCTGCTCATCGCCTAGAGTTTTTGGCTCTGAAGTGGTCCGTCTGCGATAAGTTCAGTCACTGGCTGAAGGGACATGACTTCACTGTCTGGACGGACAACAATCCCTTGACATACATCATGAAAAAGCCAAAGCTTTATGCATGTGAGCAGAGGTGGGTGTCTAAGCTGGCCCCCTATAGTTTTAGCATTCAATACATACCCGGCAGTAGAAATGTGGTCGCAGATGCTTTGAGTAGGCAACCTTTCATCCGTGGCTGTGTCAGTCATAGGCTAATGTCAGAGCCGTATGGTGCGCTGCTTGAAGAGGCGGAGCAAGTCCGTGAAAATACCATACAAGAAGTTTTCAGGTTGAGTGCAAACACCTGTAATGTTGAACATTATCCCTCTGCAGTCTCGGAATCATGTTCACTTACCAGTGTTGAGGTGTCGGCAATCCTTGATGTTCACACAGAGTGGGAAGTAGGCACAAGAGATCGGGCGGCCCGGTGGCTCACTCAGGATACCCACCAGTTGTCATCTCCAGGTCTTAGTCCTCTGCCTGTTTTCTCATTGAGGGAGTTACAGGAGAAGCAGCAGGATGACTCAACGCTGTCAAGGGTCTTGTTCTATGTGAGCAGAGGTTGGAAACCATCTAGACGTGAGAGAACTGGAGAAACTCACAAGGTAATCAAAACACTTAAACAGTGGGAGAAGTTCAAAATGCTTGATGGAATACTTTACAGAGTGTCCAAAGATGTCCTGACGCGAAAAAGGAGACTGCAGTTTGTTGTTCCGAGTTCGTTGGTGAAGCAGGTTCTTGAGGGCATTCATGATGAAGCTGGGCATCAAGGTCAGGGTAGGACTTTATCCCTTGCGAGACAGAGGTTCTTTTGGGTCAGTTTGGAACGGGATGTGCGTGAACATGTTAAATGTTGCAAACGCTGTGTGGTTAGCAAAACTCCAGAACCTGAAGGGAGAGCTCCTCTGGAAAGCATCAAAACATTGAGCCCCCTGGAATTGGTCTGCATAGATTTTTGGTCTGCGGAGAATTCGAGTGGTCGCAGCGTGGATGTCCTGGTCATAACTGATCACTTTACTAAGATGGCCCATGCTTTCCCTAGTAAAGACCAATCGGCAAAACAAGTCGCGAGGCTCTTGTGGGATAGATACTTCTGTGTATATGGCTTCCCAGAAAGGATCCATTCGGATCAAGGTGCCAATTTCGGGAGCCAACTGATTCGTGAACTGCTGGATGTTGCTGGAGTGAGGAAGTCCAGAACAACCGCGTATCACCCTATGGGTAACGGTCATGTTGAACGATTCAACAGAACTCTGGGTGGTATGATCAGGGCGTTGCCACCTAGGGCCAAGCAAAACTGGCCGCAGATGTTGCAATCGTTGACCTTTGCTTATAACTGCACCGCCCATGAGTCAACTGGGTTTGCGCCTTTTTATTTGATGTTCGGCAGGGTTCCGAAACTCCCAGTGGATGTAATGTTCAGCAGTGTGGAGAGGGATGATGTCCTCATTGATTATGATGTGTATGTGAGGAGATTGAGGAATGATTTGAAAGAAGCTTTGATACTTGCTCAGAAGAATGCTGAGGCCAGTCAGCAACGCCAGGCAGACCTATACAACAAGAGGACGAAAGGTTGCAGTATTGAAGTTGGGGACCAAGTCTTGCTGGCTAACAGAGGTGAACGTGGTCGCAAGAAATTGGCGGATAAGTGGGAGTCCATTCCATACACCGTTGTTGCCTTGAATCCTCAATGTCACACCTACCGAATCCGCAACACCCACACTGGTCAGGAAAAGACTGTTCATAGGAACTTGCTCCTCCAAGCTAACTTTCTGCCGATTGAGTCTGAGGAAGTTGAACCCTCATTCAGTGAAGGCACTGACTCAGTTGATGACTGCAGCGGAGTAGCTTTGAGCAATGCTCTAACACCCATGTCGGAATACAGCAACGCAGACCGAACTGCCAGTTGGGTAGCAGGGTCTGTGGCTCCAAATGTTAACCTGGGCAGTACATCCTCTAAGGCAGAGAGTGTCCTTCCAGTGGCAGTAGATCCTGATCCTGCACAATCTGTGCTTTCAGCAACTTTGGGTGATTCTTTCAGATGTGACAATGTTTCTGAACGTTCAAGTAATGGAGGATTGACCTGTGATACACTGATATCTGCATCAGTGGGAGGTTCATTTGATGATGTACAGACCTCTGATCCTGTGGATTCGCTCCCTAATCAGGTGGTGACTCAAGTCAGAACCAGACTTGGTAGGCTTGTGAAACCTGTGAACAGATTAATTCAGAACATGACCCAAAACATGACTATGACCAGTTCAGTTAATGGGGTTGCCAGGTCTTTATTGTCATAAAATGGATTGAGCAGTCACATTAGTATGAGAGTGTTTCCTTTGAGTTTATTCAAATCATTCTATTGAGTTGACAGAGCCAAAATTCATAATTTAAAAAAACAAAAAGTAACTCACATTGAACTTTACGTAGTGGTGTTTGGGGCACCCTATTTACAAGTGTTCCCTCAGTAGGCCTGATCAGCCTACTTAGGTCACTTTCCCTGTGGTTTGGGAAGCATATGTTGCTGTGTTGAGTGTATCAAGTGTAAAATGTTTATCTTGTGTGTAGCTTTTTGAACAGCTATTTATCCATATTGAACTAGTTTTGTGAAGTTCAGCGGGGAGTATGTAGCTGGTTTAAAAAAATTGTAAAATGTCATGAAGATCGTTAGTGAACTTCATCAAAACTTAATTATTTTTTTTTTGTGTTTTTATATTTGTGTGCTGAGTTGTAATCTGCTACAATGTACATAATTCTAGTGGGAACCATTTATGCAGAATATTGTTGTATATGGGGCACAAATTGGTGACGCAAATGATACCTCGTGCGAACAGCGCCATCTTTAGAAGCACATTTGCCGCTGACTGGGTCAAATGTGCTCTCTCTCGCTCATCTGACAAGCGTGCTGGTAGGGACATTTTGATGTGTATTAAACAATGTAATCGATTTATTTCATGAGATAAATGATGGTTAAGTGAAATGAAAAGCTGTGATGTCATGAAATTGAATGCATTTAGTTGTTTTTTGATTGTTTTACTGACTAGTTTTGCTTCCTAGCTTTCTCTGTGCTGTATGAGCAGACTGAAGGGGAGAGACGTGTATGCCAATTAATTGTGCTCTGTATTTCTGCAGGTGTGTTCAATTGTTTGTTATATGTTGAGAAATGTTTGAAATGTTTAATATCAAGTTTATATGAGTTTGATACATACAAAAAAGAATGAGGTCTGTATGCAAAAGTGATGTCATATTTAAAGTGACAGTTTATTTGTGTAATTAACTTGTAACTTTTGACATTTTTCCCCCATCTAATGTATTTACTGATACAAGTAAATGGTGAAGAAATTATATTTTCCCTTATATATTATTTTGTATGCCATAAGGGTGACCTGTGTTTTGTGGCTTACTATATTTTGTGATTTAATTTATTTTATTATTTGCCCTATGTTTTGTAAGTATTGATTGATTAAATTAAGATCTTGAGAAGCACATTTGCCGCTGACTGGGTCAAATGTGCTCTCTCTCGCTCATCTGACAAGCGTGCTGCTTTCTCTGTGCTGTATGAGCAGACTGAAGGGGAGAGACGTGTATGCCAATTAATTGTGCTCTGTATTTCTGCAGAATAAAGATCCTGAGACCTCTTTCATCAGCGTCGTCTTCACTGTTTAGAGAACAAACACAACCAGAGTAAAACTGTTACATAAGTAAGTTAGTTTTTCTGAGTTTTACTGACATATAGCCTGACAACATAGCCTGTGTGACTGAAGACTGTGCGGCGGTGCTGACTGCGTTATTTTTTTAAACCGGTGCGGCGCGCGCGCCCCCGAAGTTCATCCGTGAGAAACTTGAAACAGGTGTTACAATATATTCGGTTCCTGAAATATTTGGTTCCAAAGGGTGGAGCTATCATGAATATTCACGAGACCATAGCGTGGGCGGGGCAATCAATACAAGCGAGTGGAACAGAAATTATTAGTGTGAGCGCCTCGTGTTTTATTTTGTTTTATGGATTATTTCTTTCAAAATAAGGTTGAACGAAGTTAAGCTTAAACTACTCGTATATATTTTATAAATAATTCATCGTTTTATAGCATGTGTTTCAGGACTCTGAGTTTGCCTGAACTTTTACAGACCTGATCCTGTAGGAAGCGTTGGAAGACCTATATTTCTCTAAATTTCTCCCAGATTAGTTGTTGTTGACATTCCATGATGTTCGTTTCTCATGAATGACAGAGGTTAAGCTTTTTAAAATGTGTCTGATTGCTGTTTAAATAAATATTTACAAATATATTCTTGTGTTTTTATTATGTCTCCCAAAGTTGTCAGCCTTTTATTAAAATAGCCTTTAAATTATAGGCTGATAGCTCAAGACGACATAAGAACTTGGAGTTGCATGCTGCATGCTTTGAATGTTGCTTTATACTGACTCAACTGAAAATCTTTTTGATACACAACCTTTACTTCATCAAAGGTTGTCATAAATGTTAGGCTTCAGATGCATTAACAGTTGTTTTCTCTAGCAATGCTTTAGAACAGTGGTCAAATTAATTTATAATAATGACTAATCATTAATCATAAAAAATAGGCCTACATCTTATCAGTTTATTAATGTTATCATTCTATGTAATCTTTTTGTAAACAAGTGTACACAAAAACTCACTGGTGTAGATGGGTATACCAAAAAATAAGGAAAGGTATTTATAAATAAAATATTTGAATAATAAATTAAATATTTTATTTGTCCTGCTGTATTAATTTTGTCCTTGAGCCCATGTGTTTCTCTTGTCTAACGTTCTCATTTTTACAGATGAATATGAATAAAATATGTAATTTTAAGACAGTTCATCTTACAATAAAAGTAATTTCGAGTTTTCGAATGAATGAATGCTTTAAAAAACCTCAATAAATTTTACACAGAAATATGTTGAGGCAGATGTTTTTGTTTATCATTATTTAAACAGTCTAGATCAAATTTAGGATAGGTAGATAACTTTATGTATATTGTTTTATATTATAAAAATTATATATATTAAATTCTTATGAATGACAATACTTTTTATTTATATGTCCATGTCCCTCCACACCTGAGAAACTTCTTTTCTGAACAATATTTCTATGCAATTTACTATTGTACACAGTTTTGGCCAATTAGCTATGGTGATGTTTTAAAATAATAACGTGTCTCAACCACAATTCAAATAAATAAACCTCCTCATCTTTGTTGAATTTGTCATTTTGGCTGTCAATGTTTAAAACCTTGTATGAATTGAAAAAATGGTTCCTGGTGTTTCTAAATATATATATATATATATGTCCTTCTTAGAGGGGCACAGAACTTCACAATCATAGGTGTTTAGTAACTAACTAACTTAGTGATTTCTCTAATAGTCTCTTCATGATCAAAACATGCTACTTTTACATGAGGTCTTATACTATGTTATATAGTGAGGTTTTTATTTGCCCTAGGTGCCAAAGCCCTTAATTTGGTACTCCAATGCATTATATCTGTAAGAAAAATTGAAATTTACATTGCCAAATAAAACACATTCAAAACGACAAATTGCACAAAGTATAACATTTCTTTACTTGGACCTTGCTACATCAATACAATTGAAATAATTATCACTTAATTTGACCAACGTTCAAAAAGCATTGCTAGAGAAAACAACTGCTGAAGCTTAACATTTATGATAACCTTTGACAGTTGTGTATCAAAAAGATTTTCAGTTGAGTGTAAAGCAACATTCAAAGCTATATTGGAAACCGTAATATAAAAGCTATTTTAATAATATTTACCCTACAGACAACTTTGGGAGACAGAATAAAAACACAAGAATATATTTATTTAAAAATGCAATAATAGACATTTAAAAAGCTTAATCTCAGTCATTCGTGAGAAACGAACAGTTATAGAAGTAGTTTAGAACAAAACGCGATCTGAGCATAGACAGTAAAAGAGGATCTGAGGCGCTCACACTAATAATTTCTGTTCCACTCGCTTGTATTGATTGCCCCGCCCACGCTATGGTCTCGTGAATATTCATGATAGCTCCACCCTTTGGAACCAAATATCTCAGGAACCGAATATATTGTAACACCGGTGCTTGAACTTGAATTCAGGTGATCCATTAACACTCGCGCTACTGGCCACCAGATCTAAATTTCTCTCTATGGCTCTGCTGGCCACGCCGGCTCGTGGACTCGTGCTGCTTGCCACTTTGCCTAATAATAATTATCAATACATTCATTTTTTTGAGATCCGGGGCTATAAAAAAACATCCGGGGCTTCCCATGTCTAACGACGCGCCTGGCTGGTTCAAAGCTCCAGGTCAGTTGCAGGTTTTCTAAAAAAATTTAAATACTTACCTTCTGATAGGCACAACCCTGGTCAGAGAGAGTTCGTCGAAAAATCGGCCGCAATAAGTTTTTGCCAGTCCCTGACAGGAGTCACTTGTTTCGGTTTGCCTCGGGTTCGGCAGGAAGTCTCTTCTTCTTCTTCTTCTTCTTCTTCTTCTTCTTCTTCTTCTCTTATTTAATGGCGGACTGCAAACAACGTTTAGGTGCATGCCGCCACCTACTGTACTGGAGTGTGTATTATCATGTCATTTTAAATTCTACTCCATAACCCTGAGTCTTTTAAAAAAGTAAATAAAGCCTTCCTAGTGATTCTTATTCCTTCTCCTTCTGATCCCAGTATCCCTACCAGATTCCACTCCCTTCCTGCCTCCTGAACCTTATCTTTAAGCACCTGTCTTTCCACTTCATTCAATGTACAGTTCAATATTACATGTTCAACATTTTCTTTAACCCCACAGTTTTCACAGTTCTCACTATTCCTTTTCCCCATTAAAAATAATGTGCCATACATTCAGCCCTGTGTGATCCACTCTCAGTCTTGTCATTACAATTTCCTCACGCCTGGTCTTTTCCATGTAATTCTTTATACTGACACTTTTTTGTATTTTATAATATCTCCTTTCCTGTCTTCCTCCCATCGTTTCTGCCATATTTCAAGACCTTTCCTTTTAACCACTGCTTTGCCTTCACCTTTTCCTAGTGGAATTGTAATTATAATTACTTTTAGCAGTGCCTCTTTGGCCAGTTTATCTGCCATCTCGTTCCCTTTAACCCCCTCATGTGCTGGCACCCAACAAAACTGAATATCTATACCACCCCGATGTAATCTAAATAAACTGTTAAAAAGTTCTATTAATAGATCCTCTCTTATTGATGTTACTGCCTGAATACTTTTAATTACGGCCAAAGAGTCTGTGCACAGTACCACCCTATCAGGTCTGACCTCTTCAACCCACTGTAGTGCAATAATGACTGCTACTATTTCTGCTGTGTACACTGATAACCGGTCAGATAGTCTTTTGGAGAAATGGATTTTAAATTCTGGTATATATATTCCAACACCCACACATTCCTGTTTATTCTTGGATCCGTCTGTATAAATCTTTAAATAATTATAGTAACTGTTTCTTATGTAAAGGTTTGTTTTAACTCCTATTTCCTCCATTCTCCATTCTCTTTTCTTTTCCAATATATTAATATCAACCTTTACTTCTGGAAAGAACCATGGTGGAATTCTACTAACTGGATTGGCCGTGGTGAAATTTAAGGCTTCCATTTCATATTCCCTCACTCTCATTTCTCTTGTCCATCCAAAACCAAGCCCCTGAAACTTGGAATACTCCCAACATTCCTGAATTGTTTCTTTTGCTGGGTTTTCTTTCCCACTTCCTTTCAATCTAATCCAATACGCCATCGCCAGTTTCTCTCTTCTCAACTCCAAGGGTATCTCTCCTGCTTCTATGAGTATAGCATTAATGGGGGTTGTCTTAACCGCTCCGGTGCATACACGTAATGCTGTATACTGTAAAATCTATTAATTTTTTCCAATATTGTTTTTGCCGCTGCACCATAAACTACGCAACCATAGTCTATTGATGACCTCAGGCAAGCCCTATAGATGTTAATTAACGACTGCCTTTCTGCACCCCAGTCACATCCAGCCACAGCTCTCATCAGGTTAATAACTTTTTTACATTTAGTTTCTAAGTGCTTAATATGCGTTTTCCATGTACACCTACTATCAAACCATAGTCCCAAATACTTAAATTCATTTACTTTCACCATTGTCTGCTCATATAATGTTAAACTTTCAACATGGCACTTGCGCTTCTTTGTAAACATCATATAACAAGATTTGCTTGTTGACATCTTGAATCCCCATTTATATGACCACATCTCTACTTCCCTAATTGCTTTCCTTATGTTACCTAATACATATGACACATTCTTTCCTCTCATCCAAATGGCCCCATCATCCGCATATAGTGCTGTTTTTATGCATCCATCCATTTTTGAAAAAATATCATTAATCATTATGTTAAACAGTATCGGACTAATTGCACTCCCCTGGGGAATACCATTGTCCACATTAAATTCTGTAGATACCTCTGGTCCAACTTTAACTTTAATTTTCCTCCCTGTTAAAAAGTCCATAACCCAATTATATAACCTTCCTCCAATACCCATATTACTTAGTTTAATAAGCAAACCTTCCCTCCACATGGTATCATATGCCTTTTCTATGTCAAAATATACAATTGTCATTAGTTCTTTCATTTTCAATGCCTTTTCCACATCATTACTTACCCTAACTAGAGCATCTGTTGTGGAGCGCCCTTTTCTAAATCCACTTTGTATATTGGTCAGTAATCCTCTCTGTTCCAATATATGTGATAATCTGCGAACTATTATCCTCTCCATCCATTTGCACAAGTGGGATGTCAATGCTATGGGTCTATAGTTATCAGGATTAGCTGGGTCCTTACCAGGCTTGTTGAAAGGTAATATTACTGCACTTTTCCAACTATGTGGTATTATTCCATCCCTCCATATTTTATTAAAAAGTCTTAATATTAACTTAAATGATTCAACTGGTAACTGTTTGAACATAGCATAACATAATTGATCTTGCCCAGGTGCTGTATATCCAGTGCCCAGCAGAGGTATGTTGAGTTCTGACATCGTAAAATCCACATCTAGTATTGACATGCCATCCTCCTTTTTTAACTTCACTTCCTTATTCTCTCTAAGTGCAAGTTCTTTCTGCTGTTTATGTATATCACTAAGGTGTTCACAACTGTGTACTGCCACAAAAGTCCTCCCTAGCACTTCTGCCTTTCCCTTATCTGATACTATCATCTTCTCTCTATCAATCAAAGCTGGAATTTTAACCGACGTCCTTTTCCCACTCATTCTCTTGAACATAGACCATATATCCCCTAACTCTACTCCTCTGCCTATGGTGGAACAGAATTCTCTCCAGTTTCTCCTTTTGTTATACTTTATTGTCCTACGTGCCACAGCCCTTTTCCTTTGATAATCTATAACATTCTCACATGAAAGATTTTTCTTTAATGTTCTAAATGCCTTGTTTCGTTCTTTAACAGCTCTGCTACATTCCTCATTCCACCAAGGTACCACTTTCTTCCTTCCCTTTGTTGTTCTTTGTGGGATACTCCATATTGCTGAATTTATAATGTGTTCTGTAATTTGCTTTGTGCATTCTTCTATATTTCCATCAAATTTAACCAGATTAACTGACTCTTCACAACATGCCCTAAATTTTCCCCATTCTGCTTTCTCAAAACACCATCTGGTTATGGACATCCCTTCTTGGATACAAATGTGTGTATTAATTACAGTGAGAACTGGGAAATGATCACTACCTATGGTAGTTTCTCTCTTAACATGCCAATCACATGCTTTAACTAATCTTTCTGACACCAGTGTAATATCCAAGCATGATAGAATACCCCTATTCACATCTATTCTTGTACCCTGTCCATTATTAAGGCATACCAATACTCTTTCTTCCATAATTTCTTCCATTATGTTCCCATTACTATCTGTATGATTGCTACCCCATAGGCTGTTATGCACATTAAAATCTCCACACCATATTTCTTTCCTGTATACACTCCCTGCCATCTCTTTTAATTTGTCAATAATTAATTTTTTGCATGGGTTATAGAAATTAATCAGCTTAATATGACCCTCTTACCTTGGACTACATATCTCGACCATAATACATTCCATATCCTCTGGGCAAGGGAGCTCTCTAAATGCCAGCCCATCCTTGAGAAAGGTAGCACACCCTCCACCATTTTGATTGTTAGGCCTATCATTTCTTATAGAACTAAACCCTGGTATAACAAAGTCCAAATGTGGTTGTAACCAAGTTTCTTGTACACATACTACATCTGGAACTACATCTAATTCATAAATATATTTTTTAAATTCTTGACCATTAGCTATGAGGCTTCTGGCATTCCACTGTAGTATGTGCATTACCATGACTAGTGTCCTAACCCTCAGTTTGTGTATTTTCCCCATTTCCAAGTACTGTTAACAATTCATGTATCTGATCTGCTTTAACATCTATATCAAGAAATCTTTCTGCTGCCTCCACAATAGCCTTGATTCTATCACTTTTCTTTTTCAACTGTGACGCAACATTGATAGTGTGACAAATGAAAACCACAAAGTTTATCTTCTTAACTGCCAATGTTTCCTTATCAACTTCACACTTGTGATCACATGTAACCGGAGTATGAACAGGAGTCTGCCTTTGTGTTTGGTTAACTGCTACTTTGTTTCTTTGCACCATTCCACTGGGGCTTTTATTTGATGCCGTTTCTCTCACTGTTTTTAGTGCTTCTGCATAAGACACTTTACTTAGAATCTTCACCCTCTGGGCTTCTCTGGCTTCTCTTTGTACTTCACATCCTCCAAACGCAGCACTATGCTCACCACCACAGTCACAGCATTTAATCTTCGTATCCTTTCCACATTTACCGTACTCATGCTGACCACCACATCTAGCGCACCTCAACTTTCCTTTGCATTGCTGTGCCGTATGTCCCATTCTTTGACATTTATAGCATCGAATAGGTTTGGGAATATACTCTCTCACACTGTAATTCATGTACCCTATTTGCACTGATTTAGGTAAAGCTTTCTCAAATTGCACTACAACCGATAGTGTTTCCTTTAATTATCCATCTCGTTTACTTTTAAGCCGTGTGGCTTCAATCACTTTACCTCCCTGAATCTCATTTTTGACATCTTCCATTGACATACTCAATGGTACACCTGAGATAACTCCTCTCACTTTTGTCATTGCCCCTGGTATGTGTGCTTTCATTCTTTCCCCTTGAAGTGAGGACATTTTCAGTATCTTTTCTTGTTGTTGTTTGCTAGTTGCATGTATCAGTATTCTTTTATTGCTCATAAACCTAGCAAATGTAATTTTGCCAATCTCTTTCTCAATTGCCTTAGTAAGTTTGATCGGGTGGTAATGTCCACCATCCTGATTAAACTCAATAATAACTTTCCATATGTTTCCTTGACCATTCTCCAGGTTATCAGTTTTCTGTTTCTCAGACTGATTAGATCTCAGTTTCTTGCTCGTACTTCCCTCGCCAGTCTCGCTATACTCTGACCAACTTTTCCCTCTATTTCTTGCTTTTAAAGCCCTTTTCAATCTTGCTGTTTTGGGTATCGTCCAATCCATTTCGTCTCCATCTGAACTAGTTGACATGATATACAGTCACAGTACAGTTTATGCAAATCCGCCAAAACACTTGCTCAACCAGCGATCCTACCACGTTTCACTTCTGCTTTCTCCCACCGCTGACGTCTCACACCGACCCTGCGCCCTTGAGTCTAGAGTCGATTCCAAAGGTTGCGACTCCTCTTTAAGATTTTTTTTAAACACAAACCGCGGCCTGTAGCCGATTTCATTTGTCAACACAATCACGTGACCTGTAAAAACATCCTTATCAATAAAACTAGAAAAAATAGGCCAAAATATGTATTTATTTGAACTGAACGTTATGGAGCATGTAAAAATGGTGAAAGAGTTACTGTATTGTGCTTTATCAAATGAACAGTTCGAAAGAACCGATTCGCGGAAATGAGTCGGACCTCCCATCGTGCGAACATTATAGTGGGCACGTGACCTACATATGACAGACAGAAAAGAGCTCTTTTCGTGCTTTATTTGAGTGTCGCCGTAAAAACGGTGTTAGTTTGCAGGTGTGCGTGTAAAAAAAGTTTATATGTGTAAAGGCCTAAAATAAAGTTAATAGGCCTATGTGTAAAGGCCCTAAAAAAAGTTTATATGTGTAAAATGTGCATGAGTCTGTTCCTGAACAAAATGCTTTTAGAATTTAACAGGAATTTCAGCTATAGTTTTATGATACTGGATGAAATATATGTAGGCTACCACAAATAAATAAAAATCTATCTATCCACATACATAAGTGTATGTATAGCCTACACGAGCGCGCGTGTGTGTGTGTGTGTGTTAGGGCTGTAGTCAAGACCAAGCACAGAGCTCATCACACTTGTTTTGCAATATCAATCCAAATGTTATGTTGTCACTGAGATAGAGGTTGGGAATGAAGACATCTGTTGCTTAACCCATTTATGTATATCACACCAGAATATCTGTATCACATTACATGAGAAAAACACATGGTCCGTAGTTTCGACATCATTTTCACAGAATGTACATGTATTCATCTATACCAAAGCGAAGTCTCAGTAATTCTTTAGAGGGGTAAATGTTGTTCATTACTCTGAAGTGTGTTTCTTTCACTTTAGGAGGTATAGGGAGTGTTAGATAGATACATTGTTCTTAGTTTAGTGATTGAATCTTTATCAAATTTTTGTAGGATGTTATTTTTATTTTGCCTTTTGGGGTAAAGATGTCCGTTGGTATCCATTAAGTCGCCTATGGACCATATGTTTCTCTCTCCCATACCAATCCTCAAAGAACAGAGATCTGTTGCGGTGCAAAACATATCTGTTGTTCCAGAGTACAGATGTGTGTGGGGTGAGAAGTTATACGTATAACATTTTCCAATACAAGAGTATTTGTCAGTGAAACTCTGACAATGATATAGGTAATTTGTTAACACTAAAGTCCACTCTAAGAAGAAATTCTAATCCTCCAATTTTCTTGAATAAGATCTTTGGAATACAATATCAAAAGGAGTTGCTGTATTTGATCCAAGATTTTAACCAATTTATTTTTAAGGTTCCATTAAGGCAGTCAAAATCAATAACAGTCCTCCATCCTTTGTGTCTTTAACCATATTGCTTTTCTTCATATAATGTGGTCTGTTTCTCAAAATGAAGTTTAGGTTGATTTGGTTGATGGATTTAATCAATTTGTTTGGAATGTTTCATAGTGATTTTTGCTCTCCACTTCCTGTGAAGTGATGTATCGATGTTCCCTTATTCCCTTCGCCGTTTGCAGTGCCCTTCGGATTGGAATCTCACTTAAGATTGCGAAATACCCTGTGAAGTCCACTTACGGGACTACTACTACTAATGGAACGGAACGCACCTAGATTGTTCGTTCTGTGCGGCGCCCGATGTCGCGTGTATCTGACGTCATCAATAAGAGCGAGGCAGGAGCAGCATGAGCTGATGTGTCGGGATCACGTCTTTGGATCATCAGTGTTACTCAAGTAAATCCTATAATCATGCCGATGAAGGGAAGATTCCCCATACGGAGGACGCTGGAGTATCTGCAGAAAGGAGAAGTTGTGTTTAAGAAATCGGTGAAGATTATGACTGTCAATTATAACACGCATGGAGATCTGAGTGAAGGAGCAAGGTCAGAATAACAACATCAACAACAGCTGACTTTATTAGGCAGAAAGGTCTTACTGAAAGAGTGTTAATCGTTTTCACAGTCAATATATCGGATAAAATACTGTTTGTGTTGTTTGATGTCAGAAGAAGATTCAATATATGAGAATTGAAGGTTAAAAACACGATAGATGTTTCAAAGTCACTCATGTATGTGAAGTATAATGTTAATGTATTTGACAGGAAGTTTGTGTTCTTCAACATTCCTCAAATCCAGTACAAAAACCCCTGGGTTCAGATAATGATGTTCAAAAACACGACTCCATCCCCTTTCCTGCGGTTTTACCTCGGTGAGTGTCTGACTCTCAGGGCTGTGTTCTGATGGGCTTTATACTCTAACCTCTGGCTCTGTGTTCAGATGGGCTTTATACTCTAACCTCTGGCTCTGTGTTCAGATGGGCTTTATCCTCTAACCTCTGGCTCTGTGTTCAGATGATGGAGAGCAGGTGTTGGTGGATGTAGAAGGAAAGCATCATAAAGAAATCACACACCATGTGAAGAAGATCCTTGGCAAGCCGGAGTAAGTAGCGGAGCATGATGTGCTTTAAAGTCCCCATGAGATCAAACTCGGAAAAAGTTATTATTTCAAAATAATTTTTTCGTTAATATTTCGTTACACCGAACTTTATAATTTTAAATATTAATCAAAAATACTTCACCCAACCCAAAATCCACGCATTTAACACCCTAAAAATGACATAACATTATTTAGGCTATAAGTTTATTTGATTCACAGCTTATAGTGTTTTGACCTCGACAACCCAACTGCAGTTTACCGCACACTTGCGACTAACATTAGTTAACTTGCTAAAGAAGGCGCAATCGCTTGTTTGCTAAGGGTCGGGACTGCAACATTAACACTCTGACAACATTGTGTTCAGAATATAAAATATTTTTTGATCTTGTTTTCATGGAGACAGAAGAGGTGTGCACGGAGGGGAGGGGCTATGTGTGTGTGTGTGTGTGAGAGACAGACAGACAGACGCGTGAGTGACAGAGAGACGGAGGGAGAGCAGGGAAAGGAAATGCTGCTGAACGAATACGCTGCGTATTTTAAATAGTGTAAAAAAAAAATTAATACATAACGTAACGCAATATGTGGCGGCTGCTGTTGATTCTGTGGCGCACCGTCTATTAGTCTATGTGTGGGAAACACTGGAGTGCCTATTTACACTTGGGGTGTAATGTTTCTTGGTAAAAAAACTAAGCGTACCGTTCTCCATCCACGGTTCAGCATGCATTTGCACCGCGGTTCCTCTTAAATCTGACGATGCATCTATAATATGGTTTATTGAAAAGAACACAGACAGACGGAGTTCGGCTAATGCATGTTTAACATTTAACAATAACGTTTCTGTCGATGGACACATTTTGGGTTCCCAGTACATTACAACAGCGATGATCCAAAAAAAACGTGGACAAAACAGTCACTCTTTGTGAACTTTGTTCAATGCGAGTGCCGTATGCTCGAACACGACCATCATTCACTGCGTCATCACCCGGGTGTTGATAGTGCACAAACGCAGGAGAGACTGAACTGCACACGCTGCGGTCTGTGTTTGAACTAAACTCATTTAAACCTTGCTAAATTATAGGGATAGTTCAGCCAAACATGAAAATTCTGTCAGTACTCACTCTCCCTCATGTTGATCAACCTCATCAGACTTTCGTTCATCTTCAGAACACAAATGAAGATATTGTTGATTAAATCTGAGAGCTGTCTCACTACTCCATAGGCTTCTCTGTTATTGAAACTTGCCGGTCCAGAAAGTTAGTAAAGACATCGTTAAAATAGTCCGAGTGACTACAGTGGCTCAACCTTAAGTTCATCAAGCGACGAGAATACTTTCTGTGCGCAAAAACAGACAAAAATAACGACTTTATTCCACTATTCATGTTCTTCTGTGTGTCTCTGAGTGAGTTCACGTAGTGTAACAGCGCAGCGCTTCTGGGTTGTACGTCAGAACGGAGGCTCATTATTGGCCGACGCTGGTCATGTGTGTGATGCGTGTGATGCTGGCCAATAGTGAGCCTCCGTTCTGACGCAGGAGTGATCCAGCTCTCAGATTTAATAAAAAATATCTTCATTTGAGTTCTGAAGATGAACGAAAGTCTGACGGGGTTGAAACAACATGAGGGCGAGTAATTACTGACAGAACTTTCATTTTTGGGTAAACTAAGTCTTTAAACATTCAAGAGCAAATCAGAAGACACAAATGAGAACTGGCGTGGGCTGTGAGAAGATTTCTCATCTGAAGTGTGTGAATATTGAGTTCTCTTTCAAGTCCTGCACTTCAACAGACTAATTCACACACAAATGATGTCAACACGCCAGTCTTGCTGAGTATCCTAGCAGAGTCGGTTACGTCTGAAGGCGAGACACGGCACGCAAAAACATAGTTTTTTTTTTTTTTACTGGTCAATTTTGAGATTTTGGGATATTTGTCTTCAATAACATGTCTTCTTTCAGACTTGTGGTGAAAAAAAGTCCGAAATACACATTTAGGTCTTTATTTTACTACACTTTGTCTGTTTGCGTTTGTAGATTTCTCCTAAATTCAACAAAAGTTGGTGTTCTTAATCAACACGCTGCTCCGCGATCGCTGTTTGCACCCCGTCATCACATATACCGTTGGAAAGCTCTCTCTCTCCTGTACAATGCTGTCGGATCCAAATATGGTCATTTCCTTTTCATCAGCAACCAATCGTGAAAGTAAAAGGGCTGAATGCGCAATCTCATTGGCTGATGATAAATCTTTAAAGCCCGTTTTCTCAAAATGACTTTTCTCTCCGAAATCTCCACTTCAGTAGCACCTATATACACCAAACTTTCCAGTCTTGTACCTAGTTATATTATGAAGACATTTACAGAGGGATTTGTAAATATATTATTCCTAGCCTGATTTATATAACATTTTACTCCAAAAAACATGGCGAAAATCATTTTTTTAAGGCTATTGACAGTATATTCTGATTTACAGGATAACAAAAGTAGATATCCATAAATCCCTCTGTATTTTTTTTCCCGTATATTTGCTCTATTGTATGTATTTTGTGCTGTTGCTTGTATTTAGATTATTTGTTCTTATTTTCTTTATATTTATTTGACAGTAGTTATTTTTTCCCTGAACATAGCACATACCGAACAGTACCGTGACCCTAAAACTATCTGAACCCCTAATTTACACTAAGAGCAAGTAACCCACCTTGTTAGCAGAGGCTATTTACTCTGACTCCGCCCACTGACGCCTGGTTGGGCCAAACAGACTTGCGGAAAACGCTGGATTGTCAACCGTAGCAAATTTGAGTTCAAATCCATCTTTGCCTTTTTCTCATTTTTCTCAGTTATTTTGCTTTATTTCCAGATTCAATCATACACTCGCTCTTACTCACTAGATCACGTTCGCACCAAGCGGCAACATTCTAATCTGAAAAATGAAGCCTACCCGGAAGTGCAAAAAACTGCAATACATTGAAAATCCGCTAGGGGCAGGTCCCAAAAGGGAGCAAATGTCCATAGACCCCATGTTAAAATGTCCGTTTTCACAGCATAAATTCATGTTTTTACAGGTTGGTCCCATGGACTTTTATTGTATTTTTCGATAGGTTCCGAGTGCCTGACAACTGTGAGGGGGGTGAATTTTTTTCTAACTCGTTAGTTTAGATCGTATTTAGATATAAAATGTATGACAAATAAGGGCGTGGTTAACTTTGATTGACAGCTGATAATGAGCATAGGCTGCGCCGAGTGGAATTCCTGAAATTTGACGTCTCGGCCATGATCTGACACAACACATCATACCATCTCTGTATCCTTTCTGAACACAAGATGGCGCTGCCCATACCCCCCATAAACGGCCTCAAAACCGTTCTTCAGAAAGTCTTTGGGTGACGTCACAGATGCTTTGTCCATATTTTTTACAGTCTATGGTTCGCACATGCGCACTCTTCAAAAAATCTCTTGACAAACTAAAATACGTAAATGACATTTGTATATATTCTTAATAAAAGATACATATTGTATTGAATGTCAGCTTGCTTATTTTGCTCAAGATAAGGATGTATTGAGTCCACATGTCATACAAACAAGAAACTCTGCTTCTAAACACAGGTCGAGATCTGTCGCTCCAAACACACAACTCTGCGATGCTGTTTGTTAATGTTCGTTAGAACTATATTTTCGGGAAACACACCCCTGATCACATTGATCACAGTATGCCATGATATAATGAGATTTAATGTGCCTGTGCTTCTGTCTCTCTGCCCACAGTCACGTTCTTGAAGCTGAAGCTCTGGCTAAAATGGAGTTGTCAAACCCCGCTAACTTCGGGCACAAGAAGTATTTCCTGCGGGAGTGTATGAGTGAAGTGGAGGGTCAAGTTCCTCATCCCGGTCTCGTCCCGCTTCCCAAAGAGATGACGGGCAAATACAGGGCCAAACTGGCTGCGACATCTGACGATTAAAACTGTGACAGTCAATGTGACAAACGCTTTGGACTCTGGGAGAAAATCTTAATTAAACTAATGTTTTATTGGTGAGTGAACGTGATTTTGTAAGTTTAACCCATTAGGAATAAACTGTGATGGACTATGGAGAGCAGACTTCATTTATAAACTTGCAAATAATGTGTTAAAATAAATACTTTCTGACCACATTTTTTGGCTATAGTTTGTTTACACTCGTTTCCGGAAGTCAGTCGCTAGTTCTGCCTTTTCAAGGACATCATCACACACATCTTTAACGACGGCAAGCGATGATTGGATGATTTTAGAAGTTAAAATCGCATTGAAATATAATGTAGTCTAAAAAAAAATACATATTACACACAAAGTGTTTGTTACAACTGCATCTGTCTTAGAAAAAAATCAGCAGTGATTGATTTGATGTAAGAGTTACACTTTATTTTAATGTTTTATTGGTGAGTGAACATGATTTTGTAAGCTTAACTCGTTAGGTAAACGCTGAACTTGCAAAAAAAAAATGTTACAATGAATACTTTCTGAGCACATTTTCATTCAGTTGGTTTTATTAATTATTAGTGTTACATTTATGATACCTGATATTGCTCGGTGTAAACACAACATTATCCAAAAGCTAATGGACAGGTTGTTAATATTACTCACAAATATGTTGCTCTGTTGACAAAAAAAAACATGAGTAATCACAAAAAGCATTTCATTCAGCAACTATACGCTAGTGTGTTCTCATACTGTACTCTAATGGGAAATAAATGTGTTAACTTCAGCTCTTCAAATACAGTGTATATTCTGTACAGGAAAGCCTTGACGAGTTCGTGTAAGTTAATACACGTCAGTGTTTGATGTGTGTGTGATGGGTACAGTGAACAATTCAATGGAGGATTAATAAAACATGCAAAGCAAAACAGGAGATTTAAGCATATCAATGGAGGAGCAGGAATTTCTGACTTTAAACAAGTGTTGAAACTTGCACCAGGTGTTTTTGTGGAAGCGTGAAATCAGTATATAAATAGAAAAAAAGTTATATATACAGGTCTAAATTACATACATCCAGGATATCTGACATTGATTAGACAAATCAAATTTTGTGCTCCGAACAACAAAGAAAAACAAAGGTTTGGTAAACTGAATTATCCTCGATCACTGATGTTTCCGAGATAAAACACAGGATTTCTATTTAGTGCTTATCCATTAGATCAATAACATAAGAAAATGATTCACTGAAAACTGAAATAACTCAGTAAAAGTTGCTTTGTGCACGAAATACTGACTTGAACAGAAAAAGCTTTACTTTAGATACTTCAAGCAACTCTGCATAAAAACCTACTCATTTATATGACTGGAAACTATTCAATGGAAAATAACACTAAGGTTTAGTTCGCATAAAACATGAATTTGAATATTTACCGATGCTTTTTTTGGAATTGATTAAATTGCAAATTTAAGTTGATGAAATTTGTTTACAATTCTATGGTTTTGTGTTTCTCTTGCACAGAAAATTCTCATTTTGTTTTACATTTTTGTCTAGTGCATCAGTGGCATGTTTGTATGGAAGCTTGTTTCCGCCACAGGATAAAACATTTTAAAAGATAATTGCAAGTTTATGTCTCGCAATTCTGACTTTATTTCTCACAATTGCGTGATATAAAGTCAGAATTGCATGTTTATAAAGTCAGAATTGTGTGATATAGGCACATTTGCATATTATAAAGTCAGAATTGCGAGATATAAATTCACAATTGTGTGTTAAAAAGTCTGAATTGTGACTTTATAACACGCAAATGTGCCTATATCACACAATTCTGACTTTTTAACACACAATTGTGAGTTTATATCTTGCAATTCTGACTTTATAACACGCAAATGTGCCTATATCACACAATTCTGACTTTTTAACACACAATTGCGAGTTTATATCTCGCAATTCTGACTTTATATCACGAAATTGCGATGTTATAAAGTCAGAATTTGTGTTATATAGTCACAATTGTGTGATATAAAGCAGAATTGCATGTTATAAAGTCAGAATTGCGAGATATACTCAAAAATCTGCCTTTTTTTCACAACTGCGAGTTTACATCTTGCAATTCTGACTTTATAACACAAATGTGCCTATAATCACACAATTCTGACTTTCTAACACAATTGCGAGTTTATATCTCGCAATTCTGACTTTATATCACGAAATTGCGATGTTATAAAGTCAGAATTTGTGTGATATAGTCACAATTGTGTGATATAAAGTCAGAATTGTGAGAAAAGGTCGCAATTACCTTTGTTATTTGTTATTCTGTGCGGAAAACAAGCTTCCATATGTTTGTAACTGAAAACAAAAATGTTCTTTTTTGTCCAGTTTTTTCCCAAGGAGTTTGCGTCGTCCGCTATTTTTTCCTCTTCTGCTCTTGTAGTGTGCGTTGCAGCTCCTTCAGGTTCTCCGACAGAAGCTCCACCTCATCAGAACGTCCGCTCAGCTTGGCGTCGAAGATATACGCTCGGATATTGTCAATCTGTTGCAGCAGCAGCTCCTCCTCGATCGTGTCATCTTCATCATCTTCATCGAACGGGTTGTTTGACGCGGCAGGAATCTCGTCGGAAACCTCTTTAAAAGGGTTCCTGTCTTCACAATCTTCATCTTCAAAGGGATTTCTAGGCGACTTTGCTTTCCCAGTATCCTCCTCTTCGTCATCCTCATCCTCAAACGGGTTGTACTGTTTCTTCCCATTGGCTGTCTGAGAGTTTGCAGGTTTCTCCTCGACCTCTTCAAACGGGTTTCTGGCTGGTGGAGCCGGTGTGTGTTTTTCTGTGTGTGTGTCCAGCGGAGGAGAGTCTCCCAGCAGATTTGGGCTTCCAATGGAGCGCTCGTCTTCCTCGTCCTCTCTCCTCTGATTGGCCTCTCTGACGTCCGAGGGGGTTTTAGTGTGTGTCCTGTGCTCCAGCTCTCTCTGCTGTAGATGCTGGATCTGGCTCTGCTGAAGGTCGGTCTCCTCGGCCAGTCTCTGTGAGAGTCTGATGGCTCGACTGGTCTGCTGAGCGTCGAACTCGTCCTGAAGTTGCCTGAGGTTCTCCTCCAGCATGGCCACCTCATCGCTGCGGTTTGCGGAGCGAGCCTGGCGTAAGAACGACTCGATGTTGTTGATCTGCTGCAGAAGCGGGTCGTCCAGCTCCGAGCGGGTGTGAAGCGTGTCCGACTGCGGGAGCCAGCCGGCAGCTTTGGTCATGCGTGGAGCGGGAACATCACCGTTTGTGTCGGTTCGGGCCGGTCGGTTCTTCTCGTTATCCAAACGACGCTTCTGTGCCTCCAGGCCGGCCTATGTTACGCAAGACAAGAACAGAGTCACAATGCGCTTTACGCCAAACGTCACATGAACAGAACAGCCTTTTTTTACTGTTGCCATTTTGTTCAATTTTAACATCCGAATGTTAGTAAGAAGAAAACTTAAACATTTTTAGATGTCAATCTAGAGAAGATATTTTGGGGAATGTGGGTAACCAGACAGTTGGTGCACCCATTCACTTCCATACTAGGAAAAAAAATTACCATGGAAGTCAATGGGGTCCAACAACTGTTTGGTTGCCGACGTTCTTCAAAATATCTTCGTTTGTGTTCAGCAGAAGAGAGAAACTCTTACAGGTTTGAAACAACATGAGGATGAGTAAATAATGACAGAATTTACATTTTGAAGTGAACTCCTCTGGTTCTCTTGTGTCATTTTTGACTTTAGAATTTTTTTGCACTGTTTTGTTTTGGCACGTGCAGTGTGAAGACAAAAAAAGAAATCATGGACATGACTAAAAAATAGTCACACTTGTGCATTATATCGAAATGGAAATTTCTTGTTTTTATGGAATATTGCAGTATTTATTAGAAATTATTTATCCATTTACATCCTTTTTTTATTTTATTAATGTTCCTGGTAATGTTGAATCAGAATATCTTCCTCTCGCAGCATCTCTTCTCTTCTCTGATGATGACGACGGGGCAATAACCTGTCACTCACATGAGATCAGCCAATAGCAAACCACAACCATCCAATCAAAATCAAGCCCCGCCCATATTTGTCCTTGTTCCAGAAGCGTTTCACTCGAATATATGGCACAATAGAGAAGCTCAACCAATTTTTAAGTTACATAAAGAAAACCTGATCGGCAAACTGCATGATTATGATTATGATGCTGTTGTCTCACCTGTCTCTCCTGCTGAGCTCTTCTCTCCAGCTCCTCTCTTCTCTTCTCTTTAAGCTCCTCGTGCTTCTCCTTGGTGGGGAGGGACGTCAGACCCAACAGTTTCTCCTATGCAAGAAAGCAAGTGTTGAATGTGAGCTTCTAACTTTACCTACGGTTGCACCCATTCGTTCCTAAACCTGCAAGATGTTGAACTTTAAAAATATATGGGACGGATCATGAAAATTTAATTAGGTTTTTTTCAGTACTGCCATAGCTAAGCTATTTACAGAAGCTAAGCTAAGTGTTTACAGAAGACAAAATAATTGAATTTATACACATTTCAAAAGTTTGCACCTGATGAAGCCTTGATTTCTACTCTATCTGCATTAAACATTCATATTGTTTGCGTGTGTCTCGACACTGATGACCTCTAGACAGGGAGATCCAGAGAAAGCGCGTTTGAATTTGCTGCAGTATTACTGTAATATGAATGTAGTATATAATTTAACAGCGGGAATGATGGCTACATTCGTAACACTTCGTATAGTGTTTGCATGCGTCTTGACAGTTACAAATAAAGCCACAATAATGGAGTGAACTTGTCAATCATCTTGATGGATGATGCAGAGGAAACTCTGACCAATAAGAGGACAGTATATCACAGGGTTTCCACACCTCGGTTCACCTCAAATTCAAGGACTTTCCAGGTCCAATATAGTCGTGGTCAAAAGTGACCAAAGCCTTGAAATGTAACTTCTATTTTTCCCCCAGGAAAACCAATGTAATATATATGTGTTCAATAACATTTTTTGATTATTTAGAATTTTGAAGGGATTTTATGATACTATGCAATATTTATACAATTTTTATGAGCTATTTTTTCCATTAAAACTAATATATATGTTTAAATTGTATTTTTTTTTTTCAACAAATGCAATATTTCACATTAACCCTCTGGGGTCTGAGCTGTTTTCTGGGCCCTGGAGGTGTTCTGACATGCTCTGACATTTGTGCTTATTTCTGTTACTTGTGACATTTTCATGGCTAAAGTCTAATTACACTGTATTCAGCACAAACTCTGCTACAATAATATATCAGCAGCATGTATGTAAAAGTTTGTAGTTTTGAGATAATGACATTTATGCGTGGTTTGTGAAAATACAAAAATAAATTCTCACTGAAATAAGGTCATGAAACCCATACTGATTATTTCTTCACAAGACTTTTGAAAATTGTATGACGTAGCCTAGAATATTTGCTCTAAAACTATGTGAGAATCACCCTGACTGCTCATTCAGAGAAGACAATATATTGATTTAAAAAATTTACGACGTGTTTTGTGTTAGAAAGCAATATGCGAAGGGGCGGATCATCTCATTAATATGAAAGCTTTCCACACCTGAGAAAGACAAAGAACCTCCCTAATGGCCCTATTAGGAGCTTATCAGGGCCCATCATTCTGACCACCCTTGCACAAAGAATGAGGAGATTTAAAAAAGAATGGCTTTTAAAATTGTTTGGATTTATTTACAACACAACATAATCCAAAGATACACAACAAAAAAGCACTTATTGAAGAAAGAGACCTTTGTGCCATTCCTAAAAACATTGTACATACCTTTCATTTTCTAAGGTGTTTGATTTTCACTTTACCATGTTCATGTACAGAGACATGTACTGTGAATGTTGAAGTTAGCAGGACTCAGTGGCATCTGGGCCCTGAAAAAAAATAAAAAAAAAATAAAGTGACCATACTGATATCAAGAGAAAGGCCTGCACGATTTTGGGAATACATTTTAGATTTTTCTTGTTAAAATTGCTTTTTAAAATTCACAGAATACACACACTCACACAAATGTTTCCAACAATATATTATATAATGAACACCAGTTTTGTTGTGCCTTGTAGGTATAGGCTATGCACAGTGCTGCATAAAATAATAACAATATAGCAGCCTATATATATTTTCAAAAAGATTTCAGTAACAACTAAGCTAGAGAAAAATATATTGATTATCATGTTACTTCAAATGTTTCCATTCGTTATGATGATATGAAATGTGATAATAGTAAAAACATGAAGCCGTTTGGAGCGTTTTGCTTTTCCAAAATATGATACATTAAAACGCGATCGCGATCAAAAATATGATACATTAAAACGCGATCGCGATCAAAAATATGATACATTCAAACGCGATCGCGCTCAAATATAAAACATTATGGTTAGGCCTACCATATACATATCTACGTTTGAGCAGATATCCACAAACACAGTAACAGTAAACACGGGTCTAAATATTATAATATTCACCATATATCTAGCAACAGTTCAACTGCAATGTGACATTTATGCAACAATAGCAAACTAATATGTAAGAATTTCTTACCTTATCTTTCTTGTCTTCAAATATCGTTCTTCTTCTTCTGATGTAAATCCAATCTAAGCTCAGGCACGTCTTTCAAACTCGACGAAAAGTGAAGTGAAGTGTTTTGTTGTTGAGGTAATGAGCGCGAGCGCGTTCCATGTGGAGATTTGCATGTGAATATCTTTTGCGCGAGTGGGCGTGGTAAATTAAAAAATAATTAGGAAGCGTTTGAGAAGCTGGACATCTTGTTGGTTTTATACAAATTACTTAAACAGAGAATATTTGTTTTCAGTTTGAATCTGATCATTTAAAAGTACACACTTAAATGTTTATAAAGGTGTATGGCTCATAAATGTGTGACAAGTATTCGCTGAGTTTTGTTTCAGTTTATAGACGTGCTCAAGAAAAAAAAGTTCACCGCGACGGAGAGGCAGAACGCACACCCTGTTTATTTTCTTTATTTTACAAAAGCACAATGTTTTGATTTGATTGGAAGTGGACACATACAAAAGTAGAAATATCACAGATTCTTTTTTTATATTTCTTTTTTCTGTATGACCATAAATGACGGAGAAATTTAAGTTTATAGTGCTACAATGTGGAGAAAATGCAGCAAAACGCGCCGGCGCGTTTGTCGACCTCAGAGGGTTAAAATACAGTAGAGGCCTTTAAAATCCATCTTTTGAAGTGAGAAAAGTGCCATCTGGAAAATAAAACTTGTGTAATGTCCTGTAAGCAACTGTAGAGCTCCCTGTATAAAGGCTAAAATGGCGTGAGGGGGAGTAAATCATGGGCTAACGTTCATTTTAAAGTGAACTACTCCTTTAACGTAACGCGTAAATGCATTGTTTAACACTGTTCATAATGGATGAACTTCACCAGCATAAAATCTATTGATCTATTCTTATTAACAAACTCAAAGGTCTTCACAACAAAACACCAAAATAAAAGTTTGGTTTAACTTGAAGAAATGAAGACAGAAATATATTGGCCAACTCAAACTTGTCAATCATCTTGATGGATGACGCAGAGGAAACTCTGACCAATAAGAGGACAGTTCCTGAACACATTTTGGTACGCTTTAAAAGGTTGCCTTGTGAAAGCAAACCGAACCAAGAAGAAAATGCAACATTGTAACAAATTAAAGGGTAACTCTCGCCAAAATGCAATCTAGGGCCTTTTTGTGAATCTACCCGAGGCAAACTTTCATTTAAAAGCATAATTAGAATGGGAGTGCTTGGGGCACGACTATGATAGCATCAAAAATCACTAGTTGTTTCCGTCCGCCGGCATTTTGTCAGTCAAAAATAGTCGATCTCCGAATGCGAATGAACTGACTCTGAATTTTAGTATTGTTTCTTAAATGAGGATCCTTTTTCAAATACAAGGTCAATATTGATTTTCACTAACGACAAAACAACAAATTATCCGTGAATTTATATGGAACTAAGCTTTAGGAGCTTTCCATCTTTACTCTCCTCCCTGTTACATTGCATTCGGAGATCTACTATTTTTGACTGTCAAAATGCCGGCGGACGGAAACAACAACAGCTACGGTGAGTTATTCAAAATCTTTCTCTTTAGTAAACTCTGTGTACACAAACAATGTCCTCAATGCTGGAGTTAATGTAGAGCCCCTGGTGACACTTCCAGCACAGTTTCATGTTGTGTCGAGCCGCATTAGTGTTTTAAAAATAGCCATTTTTGATGCTATCATAGTCGTGCCCCAAGCACTCCCATTCACAAGGCATTTTGACCGAAAACGAAAATACGGTCAAACTTAAAAGTGGCGTTTCCATTCTAATTATGCTTTTAAACGAAAGTTTGCCTCGGGTAGTTTAACAAAAAGACCCTAGGTTGCATTTTGGCGAGAGTTATCCTTTAAGTCCCTGTTTCCGAACAAAAGAAATGATCTATATGTGTTAAAACGCTAAGATAAACATTTAAACAGGATGATAGTGTAAACTCTTGTTATTTTGTCTTCTGGGAAATACGTAAGCCACTCCTCTTCGGATGTTGTCTGCCTCACCTGAATGAAGAGCGTGGCTGTGTATCGCACCATCCTCTGCAGCTGCAGGGCTTTCGGGTGAGGCTGGACCTCGTCTTTCAGGCCCAGCGTGAGAATCTTCTTACTAATGCCAACAGAAACCCACAGAAATGCACTCTGAGAACCCTGATTTAGATACAGCCATCACAGCGTACAGTGTGTGCCTTCAGTCTACCTCAGAACGTCAATGAGCTCGTAGTATTTCTGAATCTCCATCCTCAGACCGGCAGCGTTCTCGAGGCTAAAGGCCGTCTCGCCAGCGCTGCAGAGGAACAGAAAATCAAATATAATATACACTTATATGTAGGGGAGAGCGGGGCACAACCTAACACTTTATGACTTTCTCAGTTTGTGTAAATTCACTTGGGGTTCAGAGTATTTATTTATTCCCACATTAATTTCCCACATCTAGTACAATTATGTGGTTTTGTTTTACCCTGAGCGAATGAAAGTGAAGTGTGACAACATGCCCCATAGGTGGGGTTCATTATAACATGACCATATGACAGATTAACATGTTATCTGATCTAATCAAAAATATATATATACAAGACAAACTCAAATATTTTGTCAATAAAATACAATTAGTAACTTTTTCATATAAAATAATGGCATTTTTTAATAATGTAAATAAACTAATTTTTGAGTTTGACAACGAACACACTGCAAAACACAGATATACAGCATAGTTCAAAACATAATAATAATTAAAGATTTCTGAACATTGACTCAGTCTTTATTCACCTTTTCTCATGTTTTCTCAATAGAATTGCTAAAAGTATAGAATAGAATAGAATAGTTCTAATAGGGGCTCATTGTAACGCAGTGTGACAACATGCCCCGCCTGTGCAACTGGGGTTTAAACCCGGCGAGTGTCTTCTGCTGTTAGATCAGCATTAAATAACTATCTCAACTGTTAAATAACAGATATACGATTAAAATAATATCAGATTTGACTAATGTTAAATAAACACAAAAAACAGAGATGAAAAATTAACATACGTAAGAAATTTACTTTTGCAAAGGTTAAATAAATGTTCAGTGATATCTTTCAAAGATTTCTGAATTTTGGCAGTTTTTTCTCTATATAGTGTTGATATGGCAACTAGTAAATACATTAAGTTTCGTCATGCTGGCATGTGTGGAAGTATTTAAAACACGTGTGTTACAACTAGCCCTGCGTTAGGTTGTGCCCCGCTCACTCCTACATTCTCTGTGAGATTATAAGATCATTAGATAAGTGAACTAATGCACAAGTAGTGCTTTGATTGTAGCTGAAGTTGAGGGCTTACTTGAGCGACTCGGCCATGCGTGTGTACTCTGGAGCCTTAGCATCAACTTTCTCCATGCACGTCCTTAACCTCTGCACAGCAAACACACACAGTACTGAGGGAAAGTCTACGCTGTATATTAACATACAATCACAACAATACACATATAACTGCATGCGGAAATCATCAGGGTCCAAACACCCATGTGGATGATTAGATTATTTTTTATATATATATATATATATATATATATATATATATATATATATATATATATATATATAAACCTAAGAAGGACTTAAAGCAAGGATTCAGAAGAAACTAGAAATCTGATTCTATCATGGACACAGTTGCAGTTATTAGCAAAAAAAAGTAGTTACAAATTACAGCGCCATCTTACCGGACGATTTTCATCAAATTTGGTACACAAACTCATCTTCACACAATGTATGAATATGTGCATTTTCATAAAATTATTAGCTGATTAAATTTGATTGCCCGCTGACAGTCATGATATGATATGACATCCACCAAAGAAGATTTATACAAAAAAAAGAAATTCAGTTGTTGTTCAGTTGCTTTGTGTCCTTTGTGGATGTACGTTTTGTTAAGTTTGGACATTGCTTTCAGAAGTTACAGCCTAATAAGTGAAAAACAAGTGCCAGGCCATATAATACACTTATATCTTCATAACACTTTGATAAACAACCCTCTACATACACACTGGCAAAAGAATCATAATTAGCTGTATAGTCAATGTCATTCTATTACCAGTGTGTGTGTGTGTGTGTGTAGACTGAGGGTTGTTTGAGCGATAGATGCCATTTACACTGAATGACCTTGCACTAAGTATAATTGCATCTCAGGTATTTTCAATGTTTATATGTGAAATTCAAAACATTGATTGTGAATAAATGTCTAAATTAAATCTGTTCATCATAAAGTGATCATGTGTCTTCAGTAATTTTGGACTAAACCGCTCAATTCATGTGGATTAGTTTCACTATCTCTTTATGAACATTTTTGAGCTTCAAAGTGGTAGTTGCGTAGGCTGTCAATGGAAATTACAGAACTGGCTCAGATTTTCTTAAAAATATCTTCATTTGTGTTTCAAAGATGAACAAAAGTCTCTCGTGTTTGGAACAACATTAGATTGAGTAAATGATGACAGAAATTGCATTTTTGGGTGAATTAACCCTTTAAACCTGCAACATTTGAGTGCATGAAGCGTCAACCATTTTACACTTCATTTTTTCAGTTAGTCAAGTGCATCATCAGGGTATTTAAAGTGCTCTTTTTCTATAAGTAGGCGAATTGGGACACACCTAATGATCATTCAGATGAAAAAAGAAGAACATGATGTTTTTAAAGTCTCATGGATAGTTGAGCTGAAAACGCCATGATTTTTTTTTTTTCCATGGAGAACATCAAGAAGATGTGTCTCCAAAACCATATTAACTTCTAATTAACACAATTACATTTTACAAATTTAAGTTTACTCTGTTTTTGATGTAATTCAATTATATTTACTTGATCCAATGTTCAACAAAAAAAGTTTAAAGGGGTGGGTTGATTATGATTTCACTTTTCTAACTTTAGTTAGTGTGTAATGTTGCTGTTTGAGCATAAACAACATCTGCAAAGTTACAACGCTCAAAGCTCAAAGCAAAGGGAGAGATTTGCTTTTACAGAAATTAGTTTTTAAGGACTACAACAAATGACTGATAGGGACTACACAAGCTTCTTCACGGTTTACTGACATCACAAAGCTAAAATTTACATAAACCCCGCCCCCGGGAACGCAATTTATAGATTATCATGACAGAATATGCTAATCAATGACTAGAAGATAACTACACATAAGCTACATAAATTCATCAACTAACCATTCAGAAATGTCCTGTTGCTTCTACATGTTGTCACTTCTTCTTGAGTCTTTCCATCTTTCTGACTCCGGTTTGAACATAAAAGGCTAAATGTTTTTGAAATTTTCAGTGCATGTCTGTGTGAGGCAATCGGAGCTGCTAACACACAAGCCCTTGAAGCTCCGCCCACTGCACCGGGAGCAGCAGCTCATTTGCATTTAAAGGGACACACACAAAAACGGCTTGTTTTTGCTCATCCTCAAAAAGTGACAATTTTAACATGCTATTTAAAAATATCTGTGGGGTATTTTGAGCTAAAACTTCACATACACACTCTGGGGACATCAGAGAGTTATTTTACATCTTGTGAAAAGGACATTATAGGACCCCTTTAACTATGAAGTTTGTACCTCGTAGAGTTTGACGATATCAGGCACGTGGTCTTTTTCCTCCAGTTTCCGCTGGTACCGGAGCAGCGCGTCCATGCAGTGATGGCAGCAGCGCACGCGGTCCTCATCTTTCTCCTCCAACACAGAGGTGACGGACGAGATGCTGTTGATGGACCCGCGGCGAAGGGTTTGCTGGGTCACCGGGCCTGGAGAGCCAGTCTGGCCAGGAGCCCACAGCGCCTCCCTGGATCCACTGGTTAATTTATCTGAAAACACATTACAGTACATTCTGAAAATCTGACCTACTAGCAGTTAAAACGTACTAAATCACACTGAATCACTTCACGTCCCGAGTCAATCAATTTAAGGATCAGTTTACTTCAGAATTAAAATTTCCTGATAGTTTACTGTCCCCCACGTCATCCAAGATGTTCATGTCTCTCTTTCTTCAGTGGAAATGAAATGAAGGTTTTTCGAGGAAAACACTCCAGGATGTTTCTCCATATAGTGTCTTCAATGTGGTCCAACGGGTCGAAGGTCCAGATGTGAGTTTCAGTGCAGCTTCAAAGTCTCGACACGATCCAGCCGAGGAATAAGAGTCTCATCTAGACAAACCATCTGCCATTTTATAACAAAATAAATATTTATATACTTTTTAAACACAAAGGCTCATCTTGCACTAGGTGTGATGCACCACACATTACGTAATCAGGTTGAAAGGTCACGCATGACAGGCGAAAATAAACGACCTAATGTTTACAAAAGAGAACGTGCAAAGACTAAGACAAACGGCATTTACATAAATAAATAAATAAATAAATAAATAAATAAATAAAAGGCGAGTTTTTCGCCCTACCCTACCCTACCTTTTCCGCCTACGTCAGGTTATCGCCTGACCTTTCAACGTGATTACGTAACTGTGCGTTCACACCGCCGCCCTGCCAACAACGCCGTAGAAAGATTCATGGACGCTCTGACGTAGACCAAATGCTTGGTCTTTTTTAAAACTATTTAAAGGGGCCGCAAAGCAAACAAAGACATTGATCATTATTTGTGCAGACAGAGCACAAGTAGGGTATAAGTGAACCTCATGAAATCTTTTAAATGTGAAAGTAAGAAACTGATCGATGGAAAGAACTTAATTATCGTGACATGACTAAATAATCCAATTAAAAGCCATTTGTGTGGTGTGGCTTTTGTGTTCATGGTTAAGTGCTAGTCTAATTTGCATTCCTGCTGAAAAATAAGCATTCTAGCGCGAAAATGTTGCCTATAAATAGTGTTGTGCACCTTCTTATCAAATTCACATGATCAACCTCTCCTCCATTTTGCTTGGGAACTAATGTGGTCGGAACCAAAGTTTACAGGACTGCGTTCGGATCGCGTCATAGCTCATTACCATAAAGCTGACCTGACTTCAACTCTCCTCGCCGCCGGCTCACATTGAAAATGAAGGACTTCGCGTGCAAGACGAGCTTTTGCGGTTAAAAGTATATAAATGTTTATTTTTGTGGTATCGGATGGTTTGTCTAGATAAGACTCTTATTCCTCGGCTGGATCGTGTCGAGACTTTGAAGCTGCACTGAAACTCACATTTAATTCAGAAGTGAACTAATCCTTTAACTGGTCTCTAAAATGTGTCTGACACATTAGAGTAATTTCTTCTAAAGCCTAGTAATGTCTGCTTTTGCCAACCTCCAGCCAGTCTGCCAACTGGATATCAGCAGTTCAATGGTCAACAAAATACTGAACAGTCTAATCTGTCCTGCAGCAGTTTCACAATAAATCTAAAATTATTTTACTCACAATAATGTATATTTATTATATATATTATAATAAAGTTCTCGTTGTGTTTTGTGCACTGCTTTGGCAAAGCATCTGTCTACTGAAATATAGCTTAGTGCGCCAAAGCTTGCGATTTAATTAAAGTATATAGTCTATTGTAATTCACTGGGTTCACAAAACTCATTATCCAGAGTTTATGATTAAATCTGCAAAAGACAGATAATTTGGTCTCTAGATATACAGAGAGAGATACAGGGGCAGTGACTTTATTGCATCAGATGTGTCACTTTACTCACATGCGAAACGAACTGGCTGACAGAACCGATTCATGGAAGTCTATTGGACCTCCATCACTACTATACACACTCTTTCAAATCAGTAACATTTCAGTTAGAACGCTTGTATCTGAAAAAGCAGGCAGAGGACAGAAAGGCAACTCACTATTTCTGAAAAAAAAAGGATATTCATTGAATTCTATGCAAGTAAAAAACAAAAAGTTAATGAGAAAGTCTTAATGTATAGAATTTTCTCTCTGGTGCTTTTTGGTCACTTTGGACCGAAAAAAAAAATGTTTTGATTTTTAAAAATGGTTTACTTCATCAGAATGGTGTGGCATGTAGTGACTTTTGTGGCACTTGCTATATGAATGAGAAAAAAAATCATGGGCATGATTCAAAAGGTTACATGGTCCTAAAAATAGTCACACTTGCACTCTCCTCGCGGTCAAAAATGAGCAGCATAGAAATTAATGATTTTTTTTTTTTTAAATACAGAGAATTTTTGTGGATACAATCTACAAATCATCCACAATGCAGCAAACACATTGTGGGGTTAATTTAATTTTTTCAGTGGGGTTATTTTTTTTATTGTGACGCAACATTGTGGAAACAAATGGATCATAATTATTGCATACATTTACTCAGTAAAATAAAATTTCCTCAAAATGTTTTTGCATTTGTTAAACAATATTGCATTGAATTTAATGGGGAAAAAAACATTTGAGGTGTTCGGCCCCTTTGACCAGGAGGAGTATGAGTGTGACCCCTAAATGAGGAGCACTAGAGGGTTAAATCTAACATATCTAAACGTGTGTAACTCACATGCCATTGGCAGAGGCAGAAACTCTGTGCACTTTCTGCACATGATGGACCCACAGAGTCGGCAATGGTGGCGGCGGTTGCGGATGTTGAATTTGCCTCCACAATCAGGACAAAACGGTACATCCTGGTCATTCACCCACGATACCACCGATTTCTCAAGTGCTGGAAAAACAAAGAAGCATAGTAGTCATCTTTTAAGTTATTATTAAAATGTTACACAGCATATTTTTTAATATTTTGTTCACATACATCTTATTTGCGCTCCATCCATGCTGGTTCTGTCAAAGGAGGTTAGCTGGAAAAGAAAAGCAAAAGTAGTCATGTGAAACAATTTAATTAAATGCAGTTCTGTTAAAGATTTAAAGATTTCATAAAAATCTGCTTATGAATGTGAGTCCAGATACTTCTAGCATTGCAAGTTGCATGTTCCAAAACGTGAGCACAAGTTTCTTTTGCTTTCCCTGCTGAAGTTACATTAAAGTGCCCATATTATGCTTTTTCGAATATCACCGGTCATGCAGTCTAATAAAGCTGCTTGTGAATGTAAAAGATCAAAGTGAACGATGAATAAAGTAATTGTCTCCTAAAAGAAAGAATAAATTCTGAACTGCCTGAAACGAGTCGTCAGCAATTTCAGTCTCACTTCCTGTTACATACATGTAATAATGTTGCATACAGTGGGGAGAACAAGTATTTGATACACTGCTGATTTTGCAGGTTTTCCCACTTACAAAGCATGTAGAAGTCTGCCATATTTATCATAGGTACACTTCAACTGTGAGAGACGGAATCTAAAACAAAAATCCAGAAAATCACATTGTATGATTTTTAAGTACCGGTAATTAATTTGCATTTTATTGCAACCGTCTCTCACAGTTGAAGAGTACCTATGATAAAAATTACAGACTTCTACATGCTTTGTAAGTGGGAAAACCTGCAAATTCGGCAGTGTATCAAATACTTGTTCTCCCCACTGTAATTCCAGCCTCTGGTCTTGATTGGCTGAACAGCGTCTCTTAGCTCCGCCCTCAAACACTGTAGTTTATCTGAGACTGGAAGAGTTTGGTTCGTGTTGTTCATGTTGAGAAGACACTGTTTTCTTCCTGCGAATCCACTTGATGCAAGTCAAAAAGATGAGGACTCGCGCTGGAATTAATACGGTAAAACCGACGCCATCGTTACTGTCCGTATCACTGAGTGTCAAGAGCTGAGATTCAGATTTGCTAATGGTTGTTTGGTTTCTGACATACGCTGAAAGCAGTCGACCAATCACAACAGACTGAGCCATCTGACCAATCAGAGCAGAGCAGCTCTCAGAGAGGCGGGGTTTAGAGAGACTGATGCTGCGTCTCAATTCGCCTACTTATACTACGGCCTAAAAGTATGAACTCTTTTTGTGAAGAAAAAGTAGATATTTTTGAGTGTGTAGCAGAAGAGTAGACAAGCTTTGGGACAAACTATCACGTCATACACTTGCGCCTTTAACGGTTGCTCTCTGTCACAGTAAACTGGCCTGTCAATCATCTTGTCACAGTTAAAATCCTCCACGTTTAATGTCATCCTTCTGTATCGGAGAGAAATGGAGAAGCACGATGATCTGCAGTCGCGAGTCTTTCATGCGGAGACTCTCCTCATATTCATGCATGATGCGTTTAAAAGTTAATGGCCAAACGGATCTTTATTAAAGTCCACATTGATATTGTTGCAGATGAAATATATATTACGGATAACATTACATAAATATTTTTCTATCAGGTTAAACTTTGATTAGTCACTCAAACCTTAACTTTTTACTAGTGTTTGTAGTTCCTCCTCCAGAGCTTGTGGGTAATATTAGCCGTTATAGTGAGCACAGATCCACACTTCGAAAATCCACCAGAAATAGTAGACCATCCAGGGGACTTCTGACACACTCTTTTTAACATAATATGCTTTGGGACACACTAGGTGTTTCTCAATGTCAAGGATACTTCCTTAGCAGGACTGGTCCTTCCAAGTCACTTCCTTCAAAGGCTAGACGAGGCTCCTCTTTAGCATTCTACTGTCTATGGTTTTTCAACGGCTCTGGAACAGGCTAGCAAGTGCACGTCAGTGAAAATGAAAAACAGAGCGTTGCTATGGACGCAGTTCTGTTCACTCAGGCAATATAATCGTTTTTAAATCAATAAACTCCTTTTTAATCATATTGATTCTTTGACTGTCAAGTGTGTTTATAAACAGTGCGGGTCAATTTGACTCATAACATAATGGATGTAATTATTTTTTAAAACAAATGTTTGGTAACGTAAATATACTTATATTTGAAAGCATATTGCGCCGTTAACGATCCGACTCCGTTAACGTCCGAAATTTTGAATTTTTTGAACAAGATAGCAAAGCTGCGCGCATAGGATTGTGGGTGATTTGAGAGCGTGAAGAGCGCGAAGGCTACACATATGCATCCTTTCCTGTATATGGGATATTTTTCGAACGGAGGACTCAGTCCTTGGTTGAAATTCCGAGGATCCTCGACATTGGAACAGTCCTTCGACGGATGTCGATGACGTAGCATCCTCGAAATTCTGGCTTCCGAGGATCCTTCCTTGACATTGAGAAACGGCTACTTACTCTAATCTCACACACAGTTTAGGATGGATATTATGGGATGCAGGGTGAATCTTCGAATAAACCGTTTCCAGACTCTTTGAGAAATGAGGTGATGTGCAATATATGTTATGAAAAAAAAAATTGACCTTGGATGCATGTAAACGTATTGTAGGAGACTTTTAAATAAAATTAGGAACTTTTAAAATAGCAAAACAGGGGCACTTTAAGCATGTCCAACAGAGCCATGCACATGCAATGTGTTCATGTCTAATACTTGCCTAGAGTAAATCAACAATCACGCAAGCTGAAATAGGAGCGTAATGCTCAAACATTCACCTTTTCCAGTCGTATGATGCATTTATTGACTTCAATAACATAATGGTCGATTCTTGCAGCTCTCTGCTTCTTGAAGGAATCCAAGTGACTGCGAGTGGCTCCTATTTCAACAGAAGACACATTACAGTCTGACAATGACAACGGACTGGAGTCAACACCCACTGATCCAGGAACAGCTTGAATGCATGTACAATAACAACCAACCTTTAACTGCACAGCACTGAAAGCAATGTGAATGAGTTCTTGCTGAAGAATGTGTGTGTAAGAGTCTCACCGAGCTCCTGCGGCTCCCACATGTACGGGTCCACTCCTCCGTAATAAAACGACTCATAGCCGCTGTCGGTCCGCTCATCTCCGTCCCGCTTTAACAGCTTGTCTTTGGCTTTCTTTGCCTTTTGCACCAGGCCTGAGAAACAATGAACAATACAACTGAATACAGGAAGGAATCAGTTCCTTCACTTGCTAGGAAACTAGGATGTAAACTAACATGGTGTGTTAGAAGTATCAGCGTAGGAGTGAGCGGGGCACAAACTAACGCACGGCTAGTTGTAACACACTTGTTTTAAATACTTCCACACATGCAAGGATGACTAAACTTATTGTATTACTATTTACTAGTTGCCATATCAACCATATATAAAGAAAAAAATACGCCAAAATTCAGAAATCTTTGGAAGATATCACTGAACATATCACAAAACTTTCTGTTTTTTGTGTTTTTATTTAACATTAGTCAAATCTGATATTACTTTAATCTTATATCTGTTATTTAACAGTTGAGATAGTTGTTTAATGCTGATCTAACAGCAGAGGACACTCGCCGGGTTTAAACCCCAGTTGCACAGGCGGGGCATGTTGTCACACTGCGTTACAATGAGCCCCTATTAGAACTATTCTATTCTATTCTATACTTTTATCAATTCTATTGAGAGACCATGAGAAAAAGGTGAATAAAGACTAAGAGTCAATGTTCAGCGCAATATTTTTTTAAATATTTTTTATTATTAAAAAATGCCATTATTTTTATATATGAAAAAGTAACATTGTTGTTTATTGAGAAAATATTTAAATTTGTCTTGTACATATTTTTTGATTATTGATCAGCTTTGTTTGATGCATTGATGTAATCTCCACTGAAACAAGAAGTGAAGGCGGGACATATTGAATGGCTCCTCCCCCTTTTCAAATAGCCAATAGCGTTTAGTTTACAGACTGAGTCGTACTTGAGAGCACCAGTCTATAGTGGATTCAATAGTAGAAGTGTGAATAAAATCTAGCCATTTCATTCCTAACCAGCGTACAGTTGGAAAACTTCATGAAACTCGAGCGTTTGAGTAACTGAACACACACTCAAACCCATATCACTCCGTGATGAGTCAACGCTCGCTTTGGTCAGGTGGTGTTTATAGCATAGGGGCGGAGCTTTAGATTCTAGAGAGCATGTGATTGGACAGAAGATGTGATGAGAAGTGGTGATGTCATAAAAATCCCTGATCCACTTTACTGAAAGTGAGAGACTGAGTTTTGAATGCTTATCTCCTATTTGTTTATATTGTTTTGGAACACACCAGCTTATTCATAACCGTAAGGCTAACATATTCACACTAAAAGCTAAAAAACTTAAATTTTAATTTCAGGGGGCCTTTAACTCAGACTTACTCTTCAGCTGACCACTGACGTGCCGGTTGTCTCCGGAGTGTTCCTCTTCATAATGGCCTTGTAGCTGGTAGAAGGACTGAAGGTCTTTCAGACAGAGCGGGCACAAGAAGCCCTCCTTCACCTCAGCCGAGTCCTCTAATGACGGCGCGTAGATGGAGGCCATGAGGTGGAGGTGGAGGTGAGAGTCTGAGTCAGATCCAATGCTTCTGAGATCACGCTGGTCCTGTCTGACAGCACCGGCCACCCCACACCCTTTCCATCACTCAAACAATAAAAAACATATTAATATTGCATAACCAATTATGTGACATCTCAAGATAAAACACCTATTTAAATACAATATTGTCTGCACAATAAATGCTTTAGTACCTGTAGGCGGTGTGATGGCATAATATACTTCCATTAAAAAATATAATATAAATTACCATACTTTTATATATATAGGCTACACGTACATAATGCATTCACGTGTTTATATATATGTTATCATTAATTTAATTTATATAAATAGTCATATTTATAGAAGAGCTAAACTGAGTGATAAATGTCTGTTGTGATGTTTAATATGAAAATAAACATAATTTGGTTTTATTATATGAATATGAATTTTTGAAGGTCTGGTGTCATCCACTATATCTAACGTTACATGTTAACTATAAGAGACTTCGCTCATTAGCAGAGCCATTGTGTATTTGACAGCTTTCACTTAGCTTAGCATCTCTCTTTTATGGATTTTTACACTAAACCTTTTTTTTTCGTTATTGTGTTTTAACTTAATAAATGTTAGTATTTGTCCTCTATGCCTCATTGCCTGTGTATGATAGTTTGTAAACAGGCCTAACCTAAACACACTGACAGATGAGAAAAGAACTCGTTCATCTACCTTATTCCTTAGCGACAAGCTTTCGGTGTTTTTAACATCCTCTTAAGAGTGAATGTTTAGAGATATCAAGAGTAAAAGCGCTTTAAATGGAGAGTAAAGCGGTGATCATACAGATGATCGTGTGACTCTCGGTTCACTAGGCGTGATCACAGGATCTCTGAGCTGCGCATGCGCATCACATCGGCGTGTCAAAATAAAAGTCCCCTCTGAAATCCCCTCTGAAAGTCCCCCTTGTGATGAAAATCACGTTTTTAATGTTGTTTGTATATCTATGTGTTTTTTGTACAAACCATATGCAAATTCATAAGTCAACATCATTGCCGAGCTGCTGCGAGTGAGTGGAGGCGGAGGCTGCATATTCATAGAACCACGTATACTAAATTAGTTATTTTAAAGCATGAAGACATTTTTTTTAAAGGAAAAAACGTTTAAATGTGTAATTTTGGTGGTCAAAGATGAGTTTTAAGGAATATTATTGACTACAGGGGGACTTTAAACAGCAGAACATGCAGGCACTCAGGCCTACTGACCCTAACATCCAACTGAATATTCTGTTAATCTGCTTGTTACACTTTTATATGCAAGTATGTTCTGCTATTGAAGTATTAATTATAAAAAACAGCCACAAACAAACATTCTTGACAAATAATTTTTTTTTATTTTTTTTTATTGAACCAAATGTCATATAGCCTAACCGGTTTCAGCATACAGCCTATGAAGGACTAAAAATGACAGAACGAAAAATAAATAAATAAATAAATAAAAGTAGAAATAAATAAATAAATGCAGAAATAATAGTAAAAATAAATATATTTTGGTAATATAAATGGCTATTTCTGTATTTTTACATGTATTTATTTATTTATTTATGCATTTCTATATGTATTTATTTATGTATTTATACATTTATTTATATATTTATGTATTTATATATTTATTTATTTATATATCTATATATGTATTTATTTATACATTTATTTATTCCTACATTTATTTATTTCTGTATTTCCACATTTCTACATTTATTTATTTATGTATTTCCACATTTCTACATTTATTTATTTATGTATTTCCACATTTCTACATTTATTTTTCCCTGCGCATGTATGCTAATTGACCAATGGCTAAGCCACGCCCCCAAACGCGATGAGCCAATCACAGTACGCATAGCTAACCCAATACACTTGGACATTCTCTGCTTCCTCGTCCATTGCAATGCATTGCGGTTATCAGTTTTCATTCGTTTTTATGTTTTTTCTTGTCATTTTGGCTTTTAAACAGCGTGTGTGTGTGATTTTGGTTGGGTGACAGTTGACATCGCAGCCTGTTCATTATTCTGCGCTCCCACCAAACGCGAATAGAGCGTCAAATTCGCGCGTATCCGCGTCTAGTTCGACGCTTGAACATTTTGAATCCAAAGCGAATAGGACGCGCGTATAAAGCGAGCGTTTGAAGCGAAATAGCACCAAACTATAACGTTTACACTGTGAACTGTAAATCTTTGTTCTGGAGCTGAAGCTTATCGACCTTCTCAACAATAAAATTATTAATATAACCCTCCAATGCATATTTAAGGCCCTTTTGGTGACATCGAGATGATATATAATCTTTCTGTCTCCAAAAAATCATCAATTGCCTCCTGTGAAATGTCTCCTACTGTGACAGCTGCCAAAGCGCCTGTTACCGAATGTTGACTGAGTGAGTGGAGGGGGCGTGGTTAGCCATTGGTCAATTAGCATACATGCGCAGGGAAAAATAAATGTAGAAATGTGGAAATACAGAAATAAATAAATGTAGAAATGTGGAAATACAGAAATAAATAAATGTAGAAATGTGGAAATACAGAAATAAATAAATATAGGAATAAATAAATGTATAAATAAATACATATATAAATATATAAATAAATAAATATATAAATACATAAATATATAAATAAATGTATAAATACATAAATAAATACATATAGAAATGCATAAATAAATAAATAAATACATGTAAAAATACAGAAATAGCCATTTATATTACCAAAATGTATTTATTTTTACTATTATTTCTGCATTTATTTATTTATTTCTACTTTTATTTATTTATTTATTTATTTTTCGTTCTGTCATTTTTAGTCCTTCATAACAGCCAAGAAAGGATGCTTAGATATTATAGCTGCAAAAGATTATGAAGGATAAAACAAACAAACAAATAAACAAATATTTATTCCTTTTTCATAGGGACACATTCAATATATCACTTTTAACAATATAGATTGTCAAAGCAGCTTTACAGTGATAATAGGAACTTAATGTAACAGAGATTGTAAAGAATTCCCCTATAAAGTTCACTGAAAAAAATGATTCATTGACTAGTTGAATTTACTAAAAAAAAATTATGTTAATTGGATCCACATAATTCATTTTAGCTACATTTAAACAAATGCATTACGTTGAACTAAGTTCAGCTTAATGCATTTGTTTAAATGTAGCTAAAATCAAATGTGTGGAACCACTTACGATAATTTTTTTTAGTAAATTCAATGATTTCAGTAAATTCATTGAATTTACTAAATGTTTTTATCGTAAGTGGTTCCACACAATTGATTTTAGCTACATTTAAACAAATGCATTAAGCTGAACTTAGTTCAACGTAATGCATTTGTTTAAATGTAGCTAAAATGAATTATGTGGAACCAATTATCATAATTTTTTTTAGTAAATTCAACTAAGTCATTGAATCATTTTTTTCAGTGTTTGACAAAATGTAATTTTTTTTTTATTAATAATTAAGGACTTTCAACAAATCCATCTCTATTAATAATAAATTACATTTAAGTATAAATTTTGCAAATTTTTGTTTATGCGTAATATTTACCATCCAAAATATAGAAGTTCACAACATATACAAACATTTAGCTTCTATGTGTGTAAGAACATATAACATCTTTTAGAGATAGTTTATAATTAACGTTTCTTGGGCAAATATAAAGAACTAACATCAGATCAAAAGTTTTAAGATAAATCACAGTTGTAAAACAAATGATCGAGTCTTCCGTCCATGAATTCTGATGAGGAAACTTTACATGGGTAGATTTTGTGAAATATTTTAAAGCGTATCTCTTTAACATTATTTAACATACCAACTGTATATGGATTTAACCATGCCTCTTTCCAATGAATTCTATTCTCTCTGTGCATAAAAAAATAAAAAAATAAATAAAAATAACCTATAGGAGCTTTGACAAAATGAGACAGATTTAATAAACAGGGCAAATTATGCGAATGATCTACGCACACATTAAAGAACACATGGATCATTTCCATAATGACATGAGTTAATTATAATTCATAAATTCATGTATTTTCAGATTCCTTCTTCTTAAAAATATTTAATCACATTATTCAGTGACCTACATTCAGTCCTTAATGCCTAGTATTATCTATTATTCCAAAGACATCTAAAGATTATATTTTTGGAATATTTAAAATGGAACACTTTACCACATAGCCTAATCTTATCTCATCTCATTTGTAGTGATCAGCCTTAATAATAGTCTCAATATGTTCACTGGCTTTTGTAATGGAAATTTTACATTTAGATGTTCTTTTACTTTTAGATGTGTTTTTACTTCTAGGTGTGTACAACTTGTATTAACGTTGAACATTTATTTTTACTCATAAGCATTTAAAGAAATATAATCATATAAGCTAAAGCACATTATTAAAGATATGTAACCAAGCTTTTAGAAATGCATAAGTTAAGACAAGCTTGCAGGAACAAAATGTTCTGGGTTATAGGAGACAAAGTAGCAAAGAGACTATGTGTACTCCAAGTGACCTTTTGTGTACTTCAAGTGTGAAAAATATGTGCGCAGCTTTGATCGAACGAGAGATTCCTCTTAGCAGCAGCTAAGAACAGGAAACTTCTGCAGACATGGTATTGTTCTGTCTAGATAGAATTTATGTTAGACAAGAGATCTTGAACAAAGACGTTTCCTTTTAAGGTAACCAAGGCGATCTTTTGAGACAGATGCAGCCTACCCAGGATGTGTTAAGGGTATATAACTAATATATAACTAACCCCTTGCCTTCTCATATCAGATGCTCTCTGTATGTGAATGCCAATTTCTTGCAATTTCTTGATACTTTGACTTTACAAAGGTTCTACTTGTCTCCTTCCTCCTCACTTTTCGAATAGAATTATTTCCACAACACTTTGCATTTCCAGAGTGTTTTGACCTGTAAAAAAATGCTTGAATTACCTCTCGAGCAACAGCCTCTTCAGAGACATCATCTTCTTGTTTTGAACCGGTGGTGTGGTTTTTGTAGTTTGTGATCTGTATGTTTGAATGTGACATGATTCAGGAGGAGGGACCTAACTGGGTCATTAAAGAACATTTTTATACTTAATCTTTTCCCACTAGTATTACAGCAGCAACACAATGGTAGATGATGTCTGGAGCAATTTTGGTGTTGGGATTTTAAGTAGTTCACTGTAAAAGTATGATCTTTGGCTTCTCTCTTATAGTCCAACGCTCCTCTGCAATCACATCATTGCTTGATGGCTTCCGAGGTTAAAAGACGTTAATCCCTTTAGAGATGTGTACATTATGATTGAATTCTGCTTGCCTGAGATTTTTTTTAGTTTTATAAGTATATGGATGATTTTATCATTTTTCTACATGACAGACCTTTGTGTTGCTGTTCGGAGATGAAGTACATCCCTCTGCCTTGTCACTAGAATATCTTTTTAGATTTCTGTTGTGGCAAACAAAATGATATCACTGAATAAGAGACAAACATGTCCAATTGTCTTTAAAGATTATTTATTTCCTTGCAAGAAAATATCAGCGGTCATACAGAGTGACAGTGAAGGAAGGGCATCCTTTCTCTTTTATAGTCTTGAAAAATTTTGTTTGAAAATGGCACCTTCTGGTAAAAAAGAAAAATTGTAAAAAAAAAAAAAAAAAAAAAAAAAAAATGAAAATTTTAAAGCCTTGCCAACAGAATGAAAGCCTATTAACAAAGATTGCATCATTTTATAGTTAAATGGCCCTGGGATTAAAAATTGCAGTTTCAATGGGGACATTTTTGTCCAAAAGGTCCTATTTTGAGGAACTATTTTGTGTTACTAGTCTAAAATAGATTTTTTTTAAGGAAATGGGGGTGAAATAGTAAAATTCCAATAAAAATACACACCTGTGCCAAAATGTATGCACTTGGCATTAACACAGGCAAAATGATAAAAAAAAATTAATACCATAATGTCGCACAAGGGTTACAAAAGGCCCTAACTCAGTCCATGATTGATGTGAAGCAAACATGTGGTGGCAAACAATTTTCTAATACTGAATAAGAGACAAACATGCAACAATTGTCTTTAAAGATTATTTATTCCCTTGCAAGGAAAGGCCAGCGGTCATACAGTCATACAGAGTGTGACCACTAGAGGAGGGCATCCGTCCTTCTTCACAGTCCTGACTCCCCCAAGGGTATTCCTCGAGGCTAAATGAAGATATGTCTCAGCCATAACTAACACTTGTTTATGATATACTACCCTACTACTCTGTCTCGGTCATATATAGTCACACATTTCTTTTTATCAAGTCAGACAAGGTCATACACATACAGTACATACAATCATAAGGGTTAATAACAGTTTTTTGTTCTATCAATGTAGCAGAGAATCATGGGACAAGCAATCCTCGTGCATTTTATTACCTTATTCTAATAACCATCATGTTTCTAAGATTATGAATACAAGAAAATGCAAACATATAGAACATATTAAATTTCTTCCACAATTCCCCTCTTTTTATCATTCATTGATTACTAAAATAATAATACAGCAAATTGAAGTCATTACATCACACTTATACTCTTCATCTCTGATTTTCATAAAAATGATCACTCTCTTAAACTTGTGAAATAAGGTTTTAAAGGAAAAAGGTTAGGCTGTTTTTATGGGGATAGTCCCTTAAGTGTATAGCAAGCAAGTAAAGACTTTATCTGAAGCCGGGTTAAATGAATAAACACAGTTATCGCACAGTCACTTCAATATAAACAAGAAATACATATGTTCAGAATAGGAAAAACATATCTTAACTCAATTAATACATTTCACTCTAACTTCTGCTGGTTGTGTCATCATCAGATTTCACTGGTTTTGGACATACATCATTAAATTGGTCCTCATCATTAGCTAAAGATAAATGTGGTTTGGATCCAGCCACCAGATATAAACAACACTGATGCTTTGTCAAGCTTACAGACAGAGAAAACATGTGATCATTCCAACACGTATAGTTAAAACACTAGGTATCACTGGTTGGTTTTGCCACCCATTCATCTTCATAGACTTTTGCCTCTGTCAACCACGACATGTGATGTGCGGTGTAAAGCTCTGTGGTTTAACCCTGTCCTTCGCTCTTTGACACATAAATGAAGCCCATTTTATGTCTTTAACACGCCATTCATAAGCCCATTGTGGAGTTTCTAACAAGCAACAGGGCTGGCTATCAATGTCAGGCCCAAAGTACACATTAAATCTCGGCCCATTAAGGGAGTAGGACATGCTGGGACGTAATGAGTTCATGAGTTAAAGTGTGCCCTGACTGTGTCGCACAATTTAGAGGTTCAGTGAACCGATCAGTAATTTGATGTCCTGAAGCAGAAATGGACAGGTAGATATTACAGTATTAGACATTGGCAGTAAACACTGCAAATCACATGGTCGTATATCACTATACCACTCTCTACGGTAAACGATACCCATGAACCCTCCAGTAAAAGAACCCTTCTGTAATTTAAGTTATACAATAGCCAGATATAAGAGAAACATAGCAAGCATTTTCTTCATTGCAGTGTAATCAGTGTATGTGTGTGTGTGTGTGTGTGTGTGTATAGCTATGGTGTTTTCACTTCCCTTATCTGCGCGCCCAGACCTCCTCCCTCCTGCTTTCCGTCTCTCGCTCTCGGTTTGCTTATGCACTGTAAGGACAGTCAGCCGCCCAGTGCCCGTCTTCTTTGCACAGTCGACACTTGGTGCAGTCTCTGAGGTTATGGTCCTGTGCTTTGCAAATAAAGCATCCTTTGCTGGTAAAGTTTCCCCCTCGTCTTCCTCTGCCCCTTCTTCTTCCAGATAGTTGCATCGAGGCTAGATACAGGACTTTGTCTCGTTTCATCTTGCTTTTCTCCTCTTCTTCCAGCTGTTGTTCTTCAGCGTGCAATGCATGAGCTAGAACAGAACCAATTGGTCCGTTCCTCCAGTCAATGTACTTTGCTTTTACTGCTTGTGTGATCTCTTGTCTCAGTCCATCCATGAAATATTTTAGCAGAAAACATTCCCAGAGGCCTCTGTTTCGAGTCTCTTCAATCCCGCTATGTTTGTTGAAAACATCACACAGTCGGGCGTAATAGTCCTGGACAGATTCCTCTCTGTCCTGGCAGCAGTTGTTTATCTTTGACATGTCTACTCTGGTTGGGAACGCAGCTTTAAAAGCATCCGCCAAGTCACTGACAGCTACTCGATAGCCATCATTCGCTGGATTCTTCCACTCCGGGTGTTTTCGCCGGATGTCCGCGATGGACACTTTACCACTCACTTTATGCCAGACAGCCGCTCCCAGTTTCACAAGCAACAGTCTCCTCAGGTCCGGCAAGCTGGGGCTGAATACTTGACAGAAAGTAGTCAGCCACTCAGAAAATCTTTCCCCGGAGTCACTGGGCCTGGGCATATCGGCCATTGCTTCTTTCATATCAGTTATAGTCCATGGTTGAAAGTCCATTATTGAGTCCTCTTGTCCAGCCACGTCAATCTTTGCCGGTTCAAGGGCTTTTAGGTTTGGAGGAGAGCAGTCGAGGTCTGGGTTCATTTTCCACGCTTGCAGCTTCGCTACAGGATAAACATAGGGTAGTGGTAATGAAACAGATAAAGTTCCTTCTCTAGGGAAATCATGGTATTTAATTAACCCTCGCTTCATCTTGCTTTTCTCCTTGTTTGCCAGCTGTTGTTCTTCAGCGTGCAATGCATGAGCTAGAACAGAACCAATTGGTCCGTTCCTCCAATCAATGTACTTTGCTTTTACTGCTTGTGTGATCTCTTGTCTCAGTCCATCCATGAAATAGCTTCGCAGGTAACATTCCCAGAGGCCTCTGTTTTGAGCCTCTTCAATCCCGCTATGTTTGTCGAAAACATCACATAGTCGGTCGTAATAGTCCTGGACAGATTCCTCTCTGCCCTGGCAGCAGCTGTTTATCTTTGACATGTCTACTCTGGTTGGGAACGCCACTTTAAAAGCATTCAACAAGTCACTGACAGCTACTCGATAGCCATCGTTCGCTGGATTCTTCCACTCCGGGTGTTTTCGCCGGATGTTCGCGATGGACACTTTACCACTCACTTCATGCCAGACAGCCGCTCCCAGTTTCACAAGCAACAGTCTCCTCAGGTCCGGCAAGCTGGGGCTGAATTCTTGACAGAAAGTAGTCAGCCACTCAGAAAATCTTTTCCCGGAGTCACTGGGCCTGGGCAGATCGGCCATTGCTTCTTTCATATCAGTTATAGTCCATGGTTGAAAGTACATTATTGAGTCCTCTTGTCCAGCCACGTCAATCTTTGCCGGTTCAAGGGCTTTCAGGTTTGGAGGAGAGCAGTCGAGGTCTGGGTTCATTTTCCACGCTTGCAGCTTCGCTACAGGATAAACATAGGGTAGTGGTAATGAAAGTGAAACAGATAAAGTTCCTTCTCTAGGGAAATCATGGTGCTTAATTAACCCTCGTTTCATCTTGCTTTTCTCTTCTTCCAGCTGTTGTTCTTCAGCGTGCAATGCATGAGCTAGAACAGAACCAATTGGTCCGTTACTCCACTCAATGTACTTTGCTTTTACTGCTTGTGTGATCTCTTGTCTCAGTCCATTCAGGAAATAGCTTCGCAGGTAACATTCCCAGAGGCCTCTGTTTTGAGCCTCTTCAATCCCGCTATGTTTGTCGAAAACATCACACAGTCGGTCGTAATAGTCCTGGACAGATTCCTCTCTGCCCTGGCAGCAGTCGTATATCTTTGATATGTCTACTCTGGTTGGGAACGCAGCTTTAAAAGCATTCAACAAGTCACTGACAGCTACTCGATAGCCATCGTTCGCTGGATTCTCCCAATCCGGGTGTTTTCTCCGGATGTCCGCGATGGACACTTTACCACTCACTTTAAGCCAGACAGCCACTCCCAGTTTCACAAACAACAGTCTCCTCAGGTCCGGCAAGCTGGGGCTGAATACTTGACAGAAAGTAGTCAGCCACTCAGAAAATCTTTTCCCGGAGTCACTGGGCCTGGGCAGATCGGCCATTGCTTCTTTCATATCAGTTATAGTCCATAGTCGAAAGTCCATTATTGAGTCCTCTTGTCCAGCCACGTCAATCTTTGCCGGTTCAAGGGCTTTTAGGTTTGGAGGAGAGCAGTCGAGGTCTGGGTTAATTTTCCACGCTTGCAGCTTCACCACAGGATTAGGATAGGGTAGTGGTAATGAAACAGACAGAACAGGAGAAGGGTTAATAGGTTTTCCCTCATTTTTATTTATTTCCCCTACTTTCCTACATTGGAGTTTCTTCTGCTTCGACTTTCTTTCTCTGCGTTCTGCCTCTTCTAACCAGCACAATATTGTTGGCTTACAATCCACACACACATGTTTAGCATAACAACCGCCCTTCTGTTTTCCACTCCCCTTTACAACAGAGTCTTTTACTACTGTCAGCCTAGTGACGCTTAAAGTTCCTTCTCTAGGGAAATCATGGTATTTAATTAACCCTTCAATGCCCCTCATAGATTTGACCCCGTATTTCCTCATCAGACAAAACACCGGTGTGTCATATTGATAATTTTTACTCTGGGACATCCCCATGATGGTTGGTTATTCTCTGTAGTTATTTAGTATAGTCTCTAGAGAGATACAATTTTCACCCCTCAGGTACCTCTTTATAATTTTAGTTTGTCTTTCACCAGTCTTAGTTTGTGCCTCTTCAGTTCTTCTGATGATTCCAGTGGTGTTTCTCCTGGACCCTGGCGGTCGGCCCGTCGTCTCTTAAGTGTGCGAGGAAGGGCTGGATCTGCTCAGTCCAGGATCATCAGTCACCGTCCTGTTGTAGCAAAACTTTCTTGAATATCACTGCGTAAGAGACACTGAGTCTGTTTGTCTTTTAAAGTAATTTATTCTCTTGCAAGAGAAGGTCAGACAGTCATACAGACATTCAGAGCCTGCAGAGTGTAAGACGAGGAGGAGGTGCTGTGCGACACCTTATATATTCTTTACCAAGGTCTCCTTCAGCTGTTGCTTTTCCTAGCAGTTTTGCACTACCTTTGGCACACTTTTGCACATGCTGCTATTCATCACTACTTCTGACACTGGGACCAACAAATTTAGATGCATCCTGACCTCTGAGGTCAAAAGGTCCCTCTTCAGCTAACCCCCATCCTGCCTCACTCTGCACGGATACACGTGCAAACATATGGCAAGCCGGTTTAGCTTAAATTGTACCCAGCGTTACTCGTAGTAATTGCATTTTTACTAGTAAGAATTGAATTAGACAGCTCTACAATTCAATTCTTACTAGTGGCAATTACAATTAGAGAGCTCTACAAATGAATTTTTACTAGTCATATGTCTCCATTGACTTCCATTCATTTTTAATTACGGAGCTCTACGATTGAATTGTTACTAGTAAGAATGCAATTGCAGAGCTTTCTAATCCAGTTATTACAACAATTCCAATTGGAGAGCTCTTTAATTCAATTACAGAGCTCTGCAATTATACATATCTTTAATTCTTTTTTTTACTAGTAAAAATTCAATTAGAGAGCTCTGTAATTGTAATTGTTACTAGTAATAATTGAATTGAAGAGCTCTCTAATTGTAATTCTTACTAGTAACAATTCAATTGTAGAGCTCCATAATAAAAAATAAATGGAAGTCAATGGAGACATATGACTAGTAAACATTCATTTGTAGAGCTCTCTAATTGTAATTGCTACTAGTAAAAATGCAATTACGACGAGTAACGCTGTGTACAATTTAAGCTAAAACGGCTTACCATAGTCTCACTCTGCACGGATACAGATGTGCAAACATGGCAAGCCGTTTTAGCTTAAATTGTACCCAGCGTTACTCGTCGTAATTACATTTTTACTAGTAAGAATTCAATTAGAGAGCTCTCTAATTCAATTATTACTAGTAAAAAAAAAAAACGAATTAAAGATATGTATAATTGCAGAGCTCTGTAATTGAATTAAAGAGCTCTCCAATTGCATTCTTACTAGTAACAACTGAATTAGAGAGCTCTCCAATTGGAATTGTTACTAGTAATAATTGGATTAGAGAGCTCTCTATTTAAATTGTTACTAAGAATTGAATAAAAAGAGCTCTGCAATTGCATTCTTAGTAGTAACAATTCAATTGTAGAGCTCTCTAATTTAATTCTTACTAGTAAAAATGCAATTACGACGAGTAACGCTGGGTACAATTTAAGCTAAAACGGCTTGCCATACAAACATTCATTCATTTCCACATTACATACCACATTACAAACAATATAAACATGCGACTCACATTCCTTTGTAATCTCTACTGAAGATCAATTTTTTCGGGTCCAAGAGGCACATCCAAGTAACCCCGCCGACTACGCAAAATTGTTGTGGCAAACTAAATTATATCACTGAATAAGATGTTAAATTTTATTTATTTCCTTGAAAGAAAAGGTCAGCATTCATAAAGAGTGCCTACAGAGTGTGACGGTGAAGGGAGGGCATTCTTCCTCTTTTATGACTCTCAGACTGGGGCGTCGGACTGGGGGTAAAACCAGCACTGAATACCAGGGCCCCAAGGGGAGAGAGGGCCCTTGAAAAGTCTGGAATAAAACCAGCAACACCCATTATTTCCTAATAAAATTTCATAATGAATGTCAGATGAAATGTAAAGTTAGTGTATTGGCTGAATAACTTGGTTGATTGACTGACTACATTTTGTATACAAAAAAGTAAAGACTATCTAAGGTCTCACGCTCCCACCCCTTGCTAATGCGCCAAATGGTTTAGTCCATCTGCACACATTTTGTGTTAGTTAGCGCAAACTTCTGCTGTAGAAATGTCTTTCTCAAAGAAAGCCAAATCAGGCCACCAAAAAAGAAAGGAAAGACAGGGGAAGTAATGAAAACAAAATGAGGGGAAACAATTGGTAACTGACTTATTTTCAATGAAAGGTGAGCACAAACTAGAACACGAAATATATAGTGCTAAACTGCTTGAATATCTCCTCGATCATTAGTGCTAAAAATTAACTGAGAGAGCTACCATATATTTTAAATTAATAGGTTATAATATCTAAAATTAGCAATAAGCTAATCAGTGTCATAGGTATTTTAGGGCTGGCCAGGCAAGGGCCAGCAACCAGTCTGGGGTGGCACAGAAATCTTAATTATTTTATCATAAAAAATAATGTGACTATAATGTATTGGACTGTTTTAGTGCCTACACTACTGAATAAAGTTAATTTGTACTTAATTGTAATTGAGATAGTAGAATCATGGAATACTGAGTGATTTTTTTTTTTTATTATTATTATTACCCACCACCTCATATTAAAATTAATTAAATAGTAATAAAAGGGCACACACTATAGCTAAAGTTCGACTTGCTCTGTTAGCTTGGTTCTGGTTCTCAAAATCTCCAATAGCTTGTTCTAGATAACATGCAGATAACTACTGTAGTCCAAAGATTATTCAACCTTCAATGCGTTTTATATAATCAATGAACTCTGAGTATCTCAACTAATTCTGAGTTTGTCAAAAAAAAAAAAAAAAAAAACTTTCTATATTAGTTGTCAAAATAAATAATTGCAACAGTTCTATCATACCTAAATTAAAAAGGAAAACAAAAGATTGCTTTGGAATCCCCATGTGCAAGAATGTGAACAAGGCGGAAGTCAACAGCACACAATGTAAAATGTTATGTTTTTCATAATGTAATGTTGCCAGAATGTAAAATTAGTTATTTTATGGATTTAGAAATTATTCATTTTTGTTTGTCCTTTACAAATGAACGCAAAATGAATGCCTGTCTTCTAGTACAAATGTATACAGTGCTCACATTTAGACCTATTTGGACATTAAAACATTACATATCAGTTTGTGCCTTATATTGTGATCTCACATAGCAGAATATTTTAATCCAGACACATGTGACGCATATATAACAAATACATGCATGCAGTTTTGACAGCTTTAATCGCCTTTTTGATTCTTACATGAGTTGATTGACGACAGAACTACGGCTACAGCACGCCGCATTTGCAGCACAACAGCTGTCAGCCGTATGACAGAAAGGATAGTTAGTTTTACTGACATTTGGCCTGTGGCCAGTTGACTAGTCTTACAAGTTAGTCATCCAATTTTATTCTTTAAAATTGTTAATAACTTTTTAAAGTCAGTAACATAAAAACGTAGATTGGTCTAATTTGACACCGAACAGTAAGACTGATTACCCCTAACTAACTTCTAATTGATCATACTAGTTTTTAAGACAGTCTTAACATAATGGCTATGTTTATGCAACTGGCCCCTGGCCACCCCCTAGATCCGCTAGACTTGTTCATCATATTCTATCCTTGAGTGAAGGCCCTCCTGTCACATACTCTTCTATTGTCATATAATGGTCACACATTTCTCATTTTCTGCCTTATAAATGTCATATACATCCATAAGATTAATAACTGTCCTTTGTTCTATTAAGTCAGCAGAGAAGCATGTGACGCCTCATGCAGTCCTCTTGCAAATTATCAAATTTTCTTGTCTCTTTCTTGTAAATGCAAACATAAGCATATCATATCAATAAAACATATACTAATACAATTTCTTCCAAATTTCCCAGAAAAAACCCCAGTATGCTCTAAAGGGGTGGATGGTGAAGGGAGTGGATTCTGGAATCCATTGCTGCTTCAATGTATATCTAATGACTGAGTGATTATAATCAAGATATTAAAGCAACACTAAAGAATTTTTTTAACCTTAAAATAATGTTTCCAAAATCATATCAGTGGTTCATCAAGTCGTAACAGGGAGAAAGGCACTTCTGGATTCGCTGTCCGGACCCATATATCTGCTATAACTATGCAAGTTTGCCAGATCGGGTCGCGTTTCTGTTGTAACGAGTTACAGTTTAAAATATATATTTATATTTATAATTAATTTTAACGGATTATAATTAATCATAAATATTTTAGTTATTTTTGAATTGACTGTAGCAGAATTAAAAGTACAATTATTTAATCAGTTCATCCAATAAACAGAAGGCATAATCAATAATTAATTCTAGGAAATATATTATCTTCCTGGCCAAGAAAGAATAACCTTTTCCAACTAAAGTAAATAAAGTGCTGGCAGGGTAAGGTATCGCTAGATCAAGATGTTTAAGTGACTTCGATATGTGGCAAACACAGAGACAATAAAGCGTTGATATAATGGTTTAATAAATGAAACTAGGGTAGGCTACACACACAACTAAACTAAGCAAATAGTGTATACAAAATCAAGAAAGTAAAGAAAAGTGAAGAAAGAGAGAGAGAGAAGAAAAGAGAATGGCAAGATTACAATCAGTTAACCACAACCTACGAGAAACATCAGAGAATCAGGGTCACAATAACTTATAACGCATTTAAAGGCTGTGAACGAGTACTTGCATTTACTTTGGTTGCTGAACAAGTCCAAATGCAGGAGATTCTTGAGATTCTTGATGATTTTGCCGGGAGTGCGCTGAAGCGTTCGTTTGGTGGTCCACGTTGAATCCAAAGAAGTTAACTTGACGATGAAGAAGACAGGAGGATGTTGTCTCAAAGAGATTGAGCAAAGATCTGACCTAATCAGACACTCTTAAAGGTCCTCTCAGTTCACACCCATTTGTTGAGGTGACCAATCTAAGATGACCTGGAGAAAGTCTTTGTTCCATCTTATCTCCATTTCATCTTTGGATATCAACATTGGAAGTCACTCTAACATAACTAAAGAATCATAACTAGGCTAATAAAACATAGGGACATGCATACAACACAGGAGAAATATATAAACATTTGAGATAAGTTTGTGGGTAAGAATGGAGTAAATGTCCTTTGTGTATTGGAGTTTGTCTCTGTAGTCTTTAACCAAATGGCCAGTGTCTCCTGCTGTCTCTGAGGCTTGCAGACACAGTCTCCTGCTGAGATCATTCAGTGGAGCCGAGGTGATAACAGCCTTTGAAGAGAACTGGGGCCTGTTTCAGAAAGGAGGTTAAGTGAAAACTCTGAGTATGTTAACCCTGAAATGAGGTAAACTCTGAGTTTTCTGTTTCAGAATGGGAGGTATGTTAAACCTGAGAAAGCAGAGTAAGTCAAGCCCGTTTCTGAAAGAGAGGTAACTTATACTCAGAGTCAGTTACCATGGTAACTTACTCTGTGAACATAACCTGGTCGGGAGCAGGTTTTCTTCGGTAAACCCAGAGTTTCTTTCGGTCTCCTCCCCTTTTTTAAAGTGGAAGTGGTGTATAAACACCTCATTCATTCTTTCAGTACATTTTTATTAATAAAATTAATCTTTTATTAATAAATAAAATATTGCTATTTTTACTGCTGTTTTTTTTTTTTTTTAATAAGATGAAGTCTATATAACTCCTTAACTGGCAACTGAAAATACAGTAGTAGATTAGAGTTACATAATGTAGTTCTAAACAAATTCTACAGAATTAAACTGTGGCATTCAGCCTGGTACTAAGTCTTTGCATAGTACAGAAACTGCATTGTTGAGGGTTTCAAATGATTTGTTACTTACCACTGACTCAGGGAATTGTGTGATTTTATTATTATTGGACCTTTCAGCTGCATTTGATACCTTAGACCATAGGATTTTAATTTCACGTTTAGAAGAATGTGTTGGTGTTGAGGGTATTGCGTTGGCATGGTTTAAGTCGTATTTGTCCGAAAGAACTTTTGCAGTTCGCCTTGGAGAATTTGTCTCTTCTACGGCTTCTCTCACGTCTGGGGTCCCACAGGGCTCCATTTTGGGGCCTATGTTGTTCGCCTTGTATTTACTGCCCCTGGGTCATATTTTTAGGAAATTTGAAATCTCGTTTCATGTCTATGCAGATGACACCCAAATTTATATGCCTTTGAAAAGAAAAGACACTTGCACCTTAGCGCCTTTACTCCAGTGTCTCAAGGAAATTAAAGCTTGGATGGCACAGAACTTTTTATGTTTTAATGAAAACAAAACAGAGGTTATGCTTTTTACTCCCGGTGGTACTTATGAATCACTAAATTTTGATCTTGGTGAGTTGAATCCACTAGTGAAACCTTATGTCAAAAATCTAGGTTTCACTATGGATTGTGATTTTAAATTGGATAAACAGATTAACTTGGTAGCTAAATCGAGCTTTTTCCAATTGAGACAACTCACCAAGGTGAAATCATTTCTGTCCTCTAGAGACTTTGAAAGACTTCTCCACATTTTTATCTCATTGCGTCTAGATTATTGTAATGGCCTCTATATAGGCATTAGTCAGGCCTCTCTCTCTAGACTGCAGAGGGTTCAGAATGCTGCAGCTCGCTTGTTGACAGGGACACGAAAGCGCGAACATATTACACCTGTTCTTTCCTCTCTTCACTGGTTGCCTGTCCATTTTAGGATTAATTTCAAAATTTTGATGTTTGTTTTTAAATCGCTTCATGGCCTTGCTCCTAAGTATATGTCAGAACTGATTAGGCAATACGCTCCATCAAGAGCGCTTAGGTCTGCTCACCATTTGCTTTTTGGTTGTCCCTCGGGTGAAATTAAAAAGCAGAGGTGAAAGAGCTTTTGCTGTAGCAGGACCAAAGCTCTGGAATAGTTCGCCCCTGCACATCAGACAGGCTCAAACCCTTGCTATTTTTAAATCGAATCTCAAAACTCACTACTACAGCACTGTAAAAAGTGAATAGTTGGATCAACTTAAAAAAATTACTTCAATTGGTAACACCTAAAGAAATTAAGTTTTCTCAACTTAAATTATCATGTTTTATCATGAAAAACGTGATAATTTAAGTTGAGAAAACTTAATTTCTTTAGGTGTTACCAATTGAAGTAATTTTTTTAAGTTGATCCAACTGTTCACTTTTTACAGTGAGTTTGGCATTTGACGCTATGTGAGAGTATTGTTTTATTGTTTTGTTTTTTATTCTTTTTATTTTAAGTCATGTTGGTTGTTTGCATTATTGATAAAGGATATGTGTGTACAGCACTTTGTTAAAAACCTGTTGTTTTTAAAAAGTGCTATATAAATAAACTTTGACTTTGACTTTGGCATTTACTGGAAATCACTGAACTGTTCATCTGTGCAACAGAAGCTGATGGACCATCCTCCTGCTGTTCTTCCACACTCTGGGGACGGGGGAGAGATAAGAATACCCGTTTATACTTAGATTTAAACTTAGATACTATTGGCTACTCCACATAAAAATGTGAAAAAATCTGAATGTGTAGATTGTTTGATGTGTAGACACATAATATTAACATTACCTAGGCCTCTCTGTGGCAGCAGAAACTCTTTATCCCCATGTGATGAGCATTTGGTTGAGTACACTTTATAACACTATTATTTGTCATAATTTCTGGTGTATTGAGTAGGCGACTTACAACTGCCTGGGGTTCTGTTGGGACAGGAGGCTCCAAAAGACAGATTACCACCAGAATCTATTGGGACCAACAAAAATCCTAACCCAAAGTAAAATAAATGGAAATATCAAAAATAGCCTACAGTGCTATGCCTTCACCATACCTAGAGACTGGCATGGTTTTATTTCAGTTAGCCTAATAGCTAGTTTGATTTGCATTGAGAGATGATCTTATGGAAAGTACCCCATGCCAATCTCTAGGTATGGTGAAGACTATGTGATGATGTGGGGCTATTTTAATTCCAAAGGCCAAGGGAACTTTATCAGGATGCATAGTATCCTGGATCCATGAAGTAACTGGCCTTTAAAAATAAAAATCTGCCTGCCTCTATGGGAATTTAACATAGGGGTGTCCAGACTTATGCACCCTGTATTTTAAGGAAGAACATTTATTTATTTATGATACATTATTCATTCACAAAGAAAATTGGTGTCCTTTAAGGTTGGATTTTTCCTAATTTTTTAAATTAAGGCATTAAGTTCAATTTCCAAAAGATGATTTTTTATTCCTCTTTTTAATCAACTTTAGCATGGGTGTCTAAACTTATGCATAGCACTGTATATAAAAAATAACACATATGTAAACCTCTTACATTTTATGAAGGCCCTTGGATCTTTGGGAGTGACTGGCTCTGAAGTCCCTCCAGGAATTCCCTCAGCTGTAAATGCTGCTGCACTGCTAGACACTGGATGCTTTAGTTATTTAATATGTCAAATGTTTGTAAAGTCAGGTAGCCTACACCCATGATATGCTCAAGCCTTACTTGACTGAATTATGTTTTTATATTTAATTTTCAGCTGCTGCCATGTTCTTTTAATGCCTGCAGGATTGCACCTACATGAAAATTAAAATTAGGTTGAATAATGTACTGTTCTTCCAGTTTCACCTCAGATATTATAACAGTTGGGTAAGTTACTTGTATTACTAACTACAAATGACATCTTCAACAGTGCAATTAGATTAATGTAGCCTAATAATGACTATCTATAGAATTTATTGGTCTACTTATTACTAATTACTAAATCCCATGTCAACCTTAAACACTTGAACAATACAAGGAGAGACAACTTTTAATGCTTTCAAATAAACAATATACAATTGCATGAATTATTCTTGAATTTACCAAAGTGTGTAGAGGGAGAAGGTTACATTAAAAATATAACTTTTAAAAATTTATGTTAAATAGCCTATACAGAATTGTTCTATAGTCTAATACAATTACATCAGATTTAACTTTAAATTACAGAAGAATTAAGAGTAATCCCTTTAATTAAATTACAGTATTTAGATTACTTGGTAATTAATTACACCCATCACTGTATAACAGTAATTAAAATGTAAACTTATAAACGAAATAATGTTCGTACTCTCCATATGCTTGCAGAAGCTCATCCAGTTCTGCTGGTGGGAAATATGAAGACCTCTTTGTGTCTGGCGCTGTTGCCATGGTGACTCATAATATCTGTGCTCCAACTCAGAGTTGATTGAACTAACTAATTTCAGCTGTTCTGAAACCAAAAACTCAGAGTTTCCCATCTCAGGGTAAGTCAACTCAGAGTTCAAGTTTTAACTCAGAGTTGGTTGAACCTCCTTATTGAAACAGGCCCCTGGTTTTAGGGCCGATGACAACAGGGGAAAGGGGGAAGGTTTTGAAAGTTGAAAGTTTATTTGCCATTTGTACCGGTACAGCTATACAGGTACATAGGAATTTTTGTAGCAGAGCTCGTTGAGTCAGCATTTTAAAAAAAACTAACAAACTACACACACTAAATAGACTTTGAGAGATACAGTCAACGAAGAGCAGCACAAACCTATGTCAAGCAAACCCACACACTAAAGATTATTACTTTAAGATTAAGATTAAATTAAGATTGTTACACATTAAAAAATATTGCACTGTCCCGAGATAATACGTAATATAAGTATTTAAAAACTTACTGTAATAAAACATTCTCTATTTAACAGAGACCGACACATGAACACAACACAGACTACCTCTAACATCTCTTTATACTACAGGGCCGTTGAATGCTTGAATCTGATTGGTTGAAGAACGTTCTAAGGTGTGCATTATTTTCAGGGAAACGCACAGCTAAAGTAGTTCCAGGCAGGTCTTGACCGCATTACAGTTCCATATCACTCCGCGTAGTTAACGGTAATAACGGAAAATAGGATACAATTCATAACAAGAAAAAACATTTAGCCCCATGCGCTTGATCTGGAATTTTCAATGTCTAGCTTCACAATCAATGGAAACATGCAGTTTAATTTTAATAAATAAAGTATATTCCTATCTATAATCAATAGAAAATTAATCTGAATATAGGCTAAATAAATGGATAGTCCTGCAGCACGGATTTTTATCGCAGATAATATAACAAATAAATAATTATTAATAGGCCTTACTTGTTAAAAGACTTTTTTTAAAAAAATTTTTTTTATTTGGCTAGTCTACTGTCATCTGTCAATAATAGAAAAAAAAGAATGAACGAATTAATTAAAACGAATTGAATTAATAAATAAATAATAATATTGACGCACATGCTTTTCTGTCTCATTATTGCAACATCTCTCTCTAATAACTGCATAAAGCCGAGCCGAGGACACACTTTAAGGCCGGTTATGAATGTAATTTGATGACTGATCATGCCCAAACACGTGTTCAGCACGTTCAGTCTGTGTTCAAAGTCGGTGTTTAAAATCTGCTGCGATGAAAACAGTCAGAGAATGTGTCAGCTAGTCGTGTGTCCCAGCATTAGTCTGCTATCAGTGGCTCAAACCTCCGTTACTAACTCTAAAATGACGTTTTGGAATTAGCAACGGAGGCATTGGTTTAGATGCGTAAGAAATTAGTCCTACATACAAGAGCGTTTTAATGACAAAAACTTTACAAACGTCTTGAAATACATAATCTGAACAATGTTTCGAGGTGTGGTAACTGTAGTATAAGCGGAATAATTGACTTCAGGCCGTTGAATTATTAGAAAAATAATGCACACCGCTTCGCGTCGTGACCGCATTACCACCTCGGGTGTGCATTATTTTTCTAATAATTCAACGGCCTGTCGTCAATTATTCCTTACATATAAAAGCTATGTAACACCTGTCATTTTACAAAAATGAGACAGACATATTTGTTCCCTCTGCCATGTCCTTCGCCATCAGTCTAACCGTGGCTGGAAAAAAACTGTTATAAAACCGCACCCTGTGTGAGATACTGTCCGGTCTGCCATATCTCAAGTTGTATATTGAGTGTTTAGGCCTGAACATGGAATGTGCAGGGTGGTGTGTGTCCCTGAGAATGTTCTTATCTCTCTTCCTGCAGCGTTGTGTGTATAGAGTGTCCACAGATGGAAGGTCCGTGACCCTTTGTGACCCTTTGGAGAGCTCACCTTTCTGCCTGGGCCATTTGTTAGGATGCTTTCCACAAGTCCTCTATAGGCCTGGATGAGTGGGTTGTGGCTAAGTCCTGCCTTCCTTAGCAGCCTGATCAAATAAAGCCGCTGTTGGGCCTTCTTCACTGTGACAGCAGTGTTTATGGTCCAACTCAAATTTGATGACACATGCAGGCCTAGGAACTTGTGACTCTCAGCTTTTTCCACCTCAGTCCCCTTGATGGTCAGTGGTTGGAGCTAAACTGTGCAGGACAGTGGCAGCGCGTCTGACCACTTTTCTCTTTGTCTTTTCATTAATTTTGGAAGCACACCCTGTACTTGATAATGCCGTTGTTGTGTCATACTTTCTCCACCAGTTGATAAATGTCTTTCTAATGCCTGGGAAATGTTTTGTAACCTTCACCTGACCGATACCTTTCAGTAAAGAGATCCCATCGATGCTTTGTGGCTCTTGTAGTAGCAGCAACCAAGACGATGTCAGAAAAATAGGTCACACTTTATTTTACACTGGTGTCATTGTTACAGTGTAATTATATATTTAAGTACTGAGTAATATTAAGCAACTACATGTACTTACTATAGGGTTAGGGTAGGATTATGGTTTGGTTGAGGGTTAGTTGCATGTAATTATGTATAATTTACTGCTATTACTATGGTAAGTACATGTAACTTATGTAACAAGGACACTGTAAAATAAAGTATTCTTACAAGAACAGCTGATATTTATTAGAGTCACTTCAGGTGAAAACAGGGGTGTACTATTTCACATGAGCTTGATGATTCTGAACAGTCAGACACAAACCCAGTTATTAAAGGCTGTGCACATTTATGCAGTTGGGTTATTTTATTCTTAACGTTTTTGTCTGAAATGTGTTACTTTGGTTTTCAGTGGCATTGCATACTGTAATTCTTTACAATAAACGTGCAAATGCACTGATAAGATGTATCTGTAAAATTTTTTATATAAAAATCAGCTGTTTTAACAAGACTTTTTATATCCACTGTGCAATCATTTTCTCTATGGAGAAAATTACAGACTTTTTGTTTTCAGAACCGTAGTTTATGCTACTGTATATTGACTCTATATGGTTTAATAGTAAATCACCAATATCTTTGGTCTGTTTTTTTTTTTTTCATTTTTTTTTATTAATTTGTAAATCACTTTGCTTAAATAAAGCACGAAGCAATAGGGCTTAGGGCTTTTTTAGCACGAAGCAATCCTTAAACTTTTTTCCTGTGTCTCAATCACAGACAGTGACAACCAAAAACACTCTAAAAAGAATTAAATGGCTTTGTAAATATCACAATAATAAATAAAATATGCTATATAAAATCACTTAAGTGATTGTTTGAACATACCAAAAACAAAATTGTATTTATACAGTGCTTTATATAATACAGATTCACAGTAATAAACAGGAAAATAACAGAATCAATGATGCTAACTTCATGAAATATGAGACTAATTCAAATTCTGTTGTAAATCAGGGCCCTTATTCATAAAGAATCTTAATGCAAAGAGTAGCTCCTAGTGACAACATTCTAAGAAAATTCTTAGAAATGAGGGCGTTTACTCTTAAAATTAAAGAAAAAATCCTAGTAAAGAAAAAAGTAATTCAGAAAGCATCTTAACCCTTAAAGGAGGTCTTAAGGTCAAAATTGTTAGGAGCACGGACGAGGACTTTTAAGAGGCTTAAGAGTTTCTTTAGCAGAGGTGAAAATGGCAGAAAGACGAAGAAGGAGAAGAAATGTGTTGCAGACAATGGATGACAGTGAGTTAAAGGTATAGTGGAGGATTTTCCCAAATTTTAGAAAAGAACCGTCCTCTCCACTTTTTGAAAAAATGCACATGCGCAACACTCTACCTGCTCCCGAGAGGGAACGCCTATTAAACGTGTGCACGAGAGAGCATGCACGAGCCTAGTTCTCCTCGTGCACGCTCTGTTTACAAGTTGCTGTCGGCATGGCTCATACAAGCCTACTTTTTGGCTAGTCACGTTTGGTGGCACAAATATGTTGCAAATTATAAACTAACTCAAAAACATTCATGCAAGACAAAATGTCAAATGCCCTTCCGTGTTTTATTTACTTATTATACTGATCGATTGAGTGAGGACTCAAGACATGATCTGCAATGGAGAAGTAGCTTGTTGCATTTGTGTAATAAATACTATGGTGAACACATTGGAATTATCAAAAATGAACACACAAGGTTTTAGAACATTTCAGCGTGAGACCTTTTACCATTTGGTCATAAGGCTACTTTAGACAAATTGAGATGTTTACCGTGTCTACGCGGTGCGTGACTTGTGCCAGGGCTAGCATCGCTAATCATAGCTTACATTAACTTTTACTAGCAGTGATTTTAAATGGATTTCTTCAAATAGCATGCCAAACTTTACCTGTCGAGTAGAAACTTCGCGACTGAGGCATCAGTGGGAAGCACAACCTGTGCTTTTAGCGCACGCCAGCGTGTGAAATATTCTCCCTTTCTCTTCTTGTCATACAATTCATAGACACTTTTTCTCTTGCGACCCTCAGACATTTTGAAAAAACCCGGTGAGAACGGCGAGCTTCAATGAATGGCTGAAACCGTAGCTCACCACACATATACACCTGAAAGTGCGCATGCGCAGAATACGAAAACTACCTAGGGACGAGCACGTACGACGGCCTTACGTAAACATATCACCAGAATGATTGACAACTAGGAGGACCAATAGTCTTGATGATCCACCCGGAAAAAGAAAATCCTCCACTATACCTTTAATAAGACACTACAGATTAGATTGTGCAGGGATCATGTTTGTGACTGATCTCATTAGAGACACACTAACGTCTCTGACACAGCGCAGAAATGCCATAGCGCCAGAAAAAAAAGTAATCACTACATTACGAATTTGGCAACTGGGAAAATTCCATGTTTGATACATTAAAACCAACATTCAAACCACCACTTAAATAGATATGCCAGCAATCAGTGTAATTGGAAAGAGTGGAACAATTTTTATCATTCTAAGCCAATCAAATAACTTATAGGAAATTAACAGCATGGTAAAAAAAAAAAAAAAAAAGGATTTATATACTGTTGTGGAAATAATTCTATTCGAAAAGTGAGGAGGAAGGAGACAAGTCGAACCTTTGAAAAAGTCAAAGTATCAAAATGTTTATTTCTTGCAAGAAATTGGCATTCACATACAGAGAGCATCTGATATGAGAAGGCAAGGGGTTAGTTATATATTAGTTATATACCCTTAACACATCCTGGGTAGGCTGCATCTGTCTCAAAAGATCGCCTTGGTTACCTTAAAAGGAAACGTCTTTGTTCAAGATCTCTTGTCTAACATAAATTCTATCTAGACAGAACAATACCATGTCTGCAGAAGTTTCCTGTTCTTAGCTGCTGCTCGAAGTCACACATTTTGCCTATCTCTCGTTCGATCAAAGCTGCGCACATATTTTTCACACTTGAAGTACACAAAAGGTCACTTGGAGTTCACATAGTCTCTTTGCTACTTAGTCTCCTATAACCCAGAACATTTTGTTCCTGCAAGCTTATCTTAACTTATGCATTTCTAAAAGCTTGGTTACATATCTTTAATAATGTGCTTTAGCTTATATGATTATATTTCTTTAAATGTTTATGAGTAAAAATAAATGTTCAACGTTAATACAAGTTGTACACACCTAGAAGTAAAAACACATCTAAAAGTAAAAGAACACATCTAAAAGTAAAAAACACATCTAAATGTAAAATTTCCATTACAATACACATATATAATGTGTGTGTGTGTGTGTGTGTGTGTGTGTGTGTGTGTGTGAGAACGGTCAAATAAGAAAAATTACACATGTAATTTCAAAGTGAAGGCTTAGAATATACCCTATACTTAAAATCACTCTTTTTTTCCTTCTTGGACAACCAACCAATCACAGTCTTCAAAAGATTGTGTCAAACATAGCAACGGGGTCAACCACGCCTACTCACTAAGATGAAAGTTTTTGGGTACTTCTCAATATCCCTTCTCGTCTCCTCTCTCCTCCGTCCTCCATTCTATGACCCGGAAACTGATCGAGCACAGCCATCTTGAAGGACATCTCAATTCTCAAATTGCACTGCGAGGAGTCGAGGATCGAGGAGTGAGGAGGCTTCTAGAGGAGTCATGAGCGAGGATGCACAGGTGTATCCTATGCGGAAGAGTTTTATCAACTAAAACGTGACGCACGTATAAATTCTCCTCCCCCTTCACATCGGTCACAATAATTTTGATTTATACTTTACCTCTGCAGTTTATATAAATCACACATCTCACATATTTCAACAGGGTATCTTGCTTTATTAATATTTATTATGAATTTATTAAATAAACAAACTTCAACAACATAAGGGCAGATCCTTTGAGCGCTGCTGATGACGCAGTGAAGTGACGCTCGAGTGATTAAGTATTCCAATGTATAAAAAAAGCTTTCATTCGATCCCACCGTCCTCGCGTCTTTTCCTTGCAGCCTTTCCTCGCATCCTACAGGGGGTGGAGCTGAGACGCGGGTAAAGGAAGCGAGGAAAGGAAACGAGGATGCACAAATAACAAATGAGAAGCACCCCTTATGTGCAGGCCCGGGGCGAGTGGTTTGCTTTCTCTGTATAGCATTTAGTACTCTGCATTGTGCCCGCAGCATCCCCAGTCCAAATCCAGATCATGGCAGTCTTTTCGTGCATGTGAAGACGTCATTGAACTCCTTTTATATTTTAGCCGAGTGGACCCTCTGCTGCTCACATCCACATTGATGGTTGGCCCCAGTGTTCTCTGCTGCTCACATCCAGAAAAGAAAATAGCATGTGACTCACTGGCAGGAGTAGTCGTGGCCGAGAGGTTAAGGCGATGGGCTCGAAATCCTTTGGGGTATCCCCGTGCAGGTTAGAACCCTGCCGACTACGTGGCTTTTTTTCACTTTGTCTGTTTGCGACAGGAATTGAGACATCCAGGAGCTTTGTACAAGCTGCTTTTTTCTCTAACACGGAAAATTAGGCAACCCACATCTTTTTTCGAGCATGTTTTTGTGTGGGTGAAGACGTCATTGAACCCCTTTTTGCCGACACAATATGTTAGCTGAGTGCATCCTCTGCTGCTCACATCCACATTGATGGTTAATAGCAATGTGACTCACTATCAAGAGTAGTCGTGGCCGAGAGGTTAAGGCGATGGGCTTGAAATCCATTGGGGTCTCCCCGCGCAGGTTCGAACCCTGCCGACTATGTGTCACTTTGTCTGTTTGCGACAGGAATTGTGACATCCAGGATCTTTGTACGAGCTGCATTTTTTTTCTAACACGGAAATTGGTCTCTTTTCAAGCCAGAAGTAAGCATCATTTCAAAAGGCCCAGATCATCTGTGATTTTGGCCATTCTATTCAGGCAGTCGGAGCAATGGCTTTGGCATCCCCCGACAACTTCACGGCCTTCACGTTGGGCATTGTATTTCATGGAGAATCTTGCATATTAGTGTTTTGAAATGTTTCATTCGTTCTCTCTTAGAAAAGTGAAACAGAAACCTACTCATTATGTCCCAATTGCTTGTTTGTCTAAACCACCTTAGAGTTAGCAACATGCCATGAAAAAAAAACAAAAAACTCCACTCTTTCAATGTCAGTGTTCCTAGCTTTGGCAGGAGCAGCCTATCTCTCTCGTCCCTTTATAAATTGTGGTCTTCATCCTTTAATGCCACAAACTTTAAGCTGACAAAGCATGAACACTTTAAGGAGAAAGTGCTGTTATATCCCCAGGGTTGCTGTTCCCTGTCAAAAGCCCGGATAGCTCAGTCGGTAGAGCATCAGACTTTTAATCTGAGGGTCCAGGGTTCAAGTCCCTGTTCGGGCGAAGGTTTGTTGCAGACCTCTCCTAATCTTGTGCTGTGCTCTTCCCAGCCTTTGAGGGAGGTGGTCTTCCTCTTCAAGAAAAGACATGGTGGAGTTATTTCCCAGCATTTGGTGTTGGTTTGCCTGCTGTAACGCTTGGTTACTGTCTAAGCAAGCGGTGGTGGGGGACTTGAGAGAACTGAGCTGAAGCTTGCCGTTGACTCTGTATGTGCAGGCCCGGGGCGAGTGGTTTGCTTTCTCTGTATAGCATTTAGTACTCTGCATTGTGCCCGCAGCATCCCCAGTCCAAATCCAGATCATGGCAGTCTTTTTGTGCATGTGAAGACGTCATTGAACTCCTTTTATATTTTAGCCGAGTGGACCCTCTGCTGCTCACATCCACATTGATGGTTGGCCCCAGTGTTCTCTGCTGCTCACATCCAGAAAAGAAAATAGCATGTGACTCACTGGCAGGAGTAGTCGTGGCCGAGAGGTTAAGGCGATGGGCTCGAAATCCTTTGGGGTATCCCCGTGCAGGTTAGAACCCTGCCGACTACGTGGCTTTTTTTCACTTTGTCTGTTTGCGACAGGAATCGAGACATCCAGGAGCTATGTACAAGCTGCTTTTTTTCTCTAACACGGAAAATTAGGAAACCCACATCTCTTTTCGAGCATGAAGCGAGCAGGTTTTTGTGTGGGTGAAGACGTCATTGAACCCCTTTTTGCCGACACAATATGTTAGCTGAGTGCATCTTCTGCTGCTCACATCCACATTGATGGTTGGCCCCGGTGTCCTCTGCTGCTCACTTCCAGAAAGGAAAATAGCATGTGACACACTATCAAGAGTAGTCGTGGCCGAGAGGTTAAGGCGATGGGCTTGAAATCCATTGGGGTCTCCCCGCGCAGGTTTGAACCCTGCCGACTACGTGTCACTTTGTCTGTTTGCGACAGGAATTGTGACATCCAGGATCTTTGTACGAGCTGCTTTTTTTTTCTAACACGGAAATTGGTCTCTTTTCAAGCCAGAAGTAAGCATCGTTTCAAAAGGCCCAGATCATCTGTGATTTTGGCCATTCTATTCAGGCAGTCGGAGCAATGGATTTGGCATCCCCCGACAACTTCACGGCCTTCACGTTGGGCATTGTATTTCATGGAGAATCTTGCATATTAGTGTTTTGAAATGTTTCATTCGTTCTCTCTTAGAAAAGTGAAACAGAAACCTACTCATTATGTCCCAATTGCTTGTTTGTCTAAACCACCTTAGAGTTAGCAACATGCCATGAAGAAAAAAAAAAAAAACTCCACTCTTTCAATGTCAGTGTTCCTAGCTTTGGCAGGAGCAGCCTATCTCTCTCGTCCCTTTATAAATTGTGGTCTTCATCCTTTAATGCCACAAACTTTAAGCTGACAAAGCATGAACACTTTAAGGAGAAAGTGCTGTTATATCCCCAGGGTTGTTCCCTGGCAAAAGCCTGGATAGCTCAGTCGGTAGAGCATCAGACTTTTAATCTGAGGGTCCAGGGTTCAAGTCCCTGTTCGGGCGAAGGTTTGTTGCAGACCTCTCCTAATCTCGTGCTGTGCTCTTCCCAGCCTTTGAGAGAGGTGGTCTTCCTCTTCGATAAAAGACGTGGTGGAGTTATTTCCCAGCATTTGGTGTTGTAATGCTTGGTTACTAGGGACTTTAAGCAACAGCTGCTGACGGAACGGCAACGGCAGCCGGAAGTAAGCGTTAACTGCCGTAGCTAAAGAGCTCAAAAATCACTAAGCAACAGTAAAGAGGACGGCGTAGGGGTAATTTAATCATCAGACAAAATTCAAAAAAAAGGAAGTGATTTTAAAAAGCAAGAGAAGGGTTGCTTTGGGCTTTTAATGATATACAGAAATGATTACAATGCCACATAACATTAACTTTTTTAATCTGTCACGTAGTAACAACTACGGCAAATCAGCTGTGCTCCCGTAGTAGACGGTTACAGTAGAATGTCACGAGGTAGCAGTTATTTTATTTATATTTATTGATTGATTTCAACAGGGACAATGTGCAAAAAACATTAATTAAAGATGCTTTGCACCAGATTTAGCTTGAGCTAGTTTCCATCTGCAGTCCCCGAGTTAATGTCGCGCGTGCGCAATAGAACGACAGAATGCCATTGCCTTACCACCAGAGGCTGTTGCTTAAAGTCCCTACTGTCTAAGCAAGCGGTGGTGGGGGACTTTGAGAGAACTGAGCTGAAGCTTGCCGTTGACTCTGTATGTGCAGGCCCGGGGCAAGTGGAAAGATTGCTTTCTCTGTATAGCATTTAGTACTCTGCGTTGTGCCCGCAGCATCCCCAGTCCAAATCCGGATCATGGCAGTCTTTTCGTGTAGGTCAGTGATCCTCACTATTTTTTTCACAAGAGCCACATTGGCAGCGCAAAATCAAAAGGCGAGCCACTTTTACGACAACATACTAAGTCACCTTCGCAAATGTGCATTTCTACATACATGAACATCCCACAAAAAAGAAATAACATCCTACATTTGGACATCCCACAAAAAAGAAATAACACGGCCAATACATTTTCGTTTAAGACCAGATTTACTTTAATAGTGGGATGAGCGGAAGCTGGCATGCATGTCCTTGACTTTCTTCATGTTGTATTTGTAGTTTGTTGTTGCAATCACAGTGAGGCATTCAAGATGAGCATGGGTCAGTCGGTTTCTCTGTTTCCTCTTGATAGTGTTCATGGTCGAAAATGTTGACTCACAAGTGTATGTGCTCATGAAGAAAGACATCACTTTCTGTGCAAGTGGTTTCAAAGTGGGAAAGTCTGCTTCAGAAACCAAACTCCAGAAGTGGCCAACACCTGCTCTGAGTTCAACTTGGAGAATGTTATTTGTTTGCAGCTCAATTATTTCACTCTCCAGAGCAGCACGATTACCAGGGCAGAGCTGTGTGATGGTTGGCGTGAGGGAGGACACATCCACATGGAAGGGGTTTTCAATAAAATTGAAAATCTCCTTATGTTCAGTCACACCACTGAATCTGGATTTAAACTCACCCTTCAGCTCCTCCAAAACTTCAACAAATCTGCTGTAGCTGAAGTGCTGCTGCAGAGATGGGTCACTTGTGGTTGTTGCTCTGAGTTCAGGGAAGTGGATGAGTTGTCTGTCAGGTATCCACAGAGCAGTTATTTTGTTTTGGAATGCTCTGACTGCCCTCAGCATGTCACTTGGAAGCTTGTCTCTCCCTTGGAGCTGCAAGTTGAGAGTGTTCAGGTGACAGGTAATGTCAGTAAGGAGGGCCAGCTGTATGATCCAGTTTGGGTCTTTCAGCTCTGGCTGGTGTTTCCCCTTGGTGTCCAAGAAACTGTTGATTTCAGGAAGGAGGCTCAGGAACCGCTCCAGCACCCTTCCACGGGACAACCATCTTACTTCACTGTGCAACACTAAATCGCTGTACTCTGTGTCATAGTCCTGGATTAACTCTCTGAACTGTCTGTGGTTTAGTGCTCTTGAAACAATGTAATTGACCACATGCACAACCCTTTGCATCACATTTTGGAATTCACTGTTTCTGAGCTTTGATACCAGTGCCTCCTGATGGATGATGCAGTGGAAGCTGATGAAATTGGGGATTTCATCTCTTTTTTTCATGAGGCCAACAAGACCCTTCTCTTTGCCTCGCATGCTTGGAGCACCATCAGTACACACACTTGCAAGTTTGGACCAGCTGAGATGATTTTCCTCAAAAAATACTAAAAGTGCATTCAGAATATCCTCACCTCTTGTTTGGCCATGGAGTGGTAGTAAGCACAACATTTCCTCTTGAAAAGAGTTTTCTTTTGGGAACCTTACCCAAGTGCACAGCTGAGCAATGTCAGTGACGTCTGTGCTTTCGTCCACTGCGATGCTGAAACAAGGTGCAGCGCGCAGATCAGCCAACAGCTGGTCACGTATGTCCTTTCCGATGTCTTCCATTCGCCTCATTATTGTTGAATCAGACAGCTGTAACCCTTTTATTTTTTTAATGATGGCGTCCTTGTTGTCAAAGTCAGCGAACAGTATTTCTGCTGAAGCCAAAAAACAGTCTTTCACTATTTCTGAGTCTGAGAAGGTTTTTTTTAGCCCGCGCCAAAATCCACGCTATTTCATAAGATGCCTCTGTTAAACGCTCTGCAGTGGAGGTTGTCCGGTGGATAAGATTTTGCTGCTCACAAAGTGAAGCACTGAGCTGTGCTATTTTCTTCTTTCTTAGTTCACTGTCAGATGGGTAACTTTCATTGAATTGTGGATGCGCCGTTTTGAAATGGCGCTCCAAGTTGCTTCGTTTGAAACCGACACGGGTTTGTTTGCATATTAAGCACAGAGAGTTCATGCCATGCAGAACAAATAAGAATTCGTCTGTCCACTTGTCTTGAAATTTTCTGTGCTCATCTTGTATGCTTCGTATTTTTCGTATTTTTGTTTGCTGCTTCCTCAGACTCATTTTCCTCATCCACTCCACTATTCGTTACAACACTGTGTGTCTGTCCGTCTGGTTTTTGAGCTCATTTCTGTCCCTTTTTTAAAAAACCGGTCCATTTTGTGTTTTATGCTAGCTAGCAGAGCTTTCGTCGCCTGCCTGCAAACGTGCGCTGCGGTCAAGTTTTGTAAACAATGTCACATGCACACATTTGAAAAAAAAAAAATTGTATTACAACTTACCGCCACGAGATGGCAGTTTAAGTCCGCTGTAGCATTGCCGGTAAACAATGGAGCGGATTGCATTCAAAGGCAAGCAGAGCATATGAGCGGAGTGGAGCGGTGAGAATCTCCGCTCATCGCTCACTGAACTGTTCACCCCTCCGCTCCCCCGCTCAAAGCTACATCAGGCCGCTCCGCTCATTTTCGCTCAGCGCTCAACGCAGTTTGCTTCGCGCTCCACTCAAATCACCCCCTGCTCGCTCCAAAAAAGGAAAAAAATCTACATGTATATCACTTGTAGCGGTCCCCAACCTTTTTTGCGCCACGGACCGGTTTAATATCAGACAATATCAGACACGGACCAGCCTTCAAGGTGTGTGGCTGATAAATACAACAAAAATAAAAGGATACGACTGGCATAAAAACTGGGGTATTTTTTTAAATAGCCTATAATAATAAACGTGAATCCAATGTGTAGGCCTACTCGCAACTTTATTAACAGCGTCCTCTAACATCGCGCAGGCAAATGAGAAAGTCTGAACACAAAAGAAAAAAAATCTCTATGTTTTCAGTGCTGATGCGTTCACGTAACATGTAAGGGCACCTAAAAGCTGTCACAACGAACCGGCAAAATTAATGATTATGAATATGTAAAATATAGCAGAAGACATTTTAATTTTTTTTATGTCTGACGGCTGGAAAGATGCTGACTCGTGATCTTCGCAGTAGTGAACGCGCCTGAGAGAAATGCACATTTCATACAGGAGAGCAGTCTGTTTTCTTTAGTTTTGAATTGTTCTGTTTAAAAGTAGACATTTCAAGCTTTATATATATGTCTCAGGTGTGTGAGGCAAGTAGGCTATACGCTGAGTTTCGGTTCATTCATGAGACAAACTCCAGGTTCACGCCGGCGCCTTCGTATCGTGGTTAGGCTATCTATTTTCTAATATATTTACTTCTTATTAAATCCAGACAATTGGTTGATGAAACCTTGATTAAAATTAAGATACAATTAATACAAAACGAAATTAAGTTTAAAGACAGGCTTTGTGCTTTCTGTTTGAGGTCTGAGTGAAAGTTTTAAAGCAGTCTTAGAGCTGCTTTCAGAGCGCTCACGTCCGTAACGGAGAACTGTCCCGTCCATAACATTTTTTTTATTATTTTTTTTTTATAAATTTCTAAATAAATGCGACTTACAGTCCAGTGCGAGGCTAGGCCTATGTTTTTTCTTCTTCATGGCGCATTTTTTGACGGATTTACACCTGTATTTTTTAACTCCATTATTGAGCCGAGTTTTGCCTGAAAATAGTCTACTGTTGATGACTGTGCAAGACAAATGGATTCAGGGTCAGGCTTGACTGAGCATGCTTCAGACTCGTGGTGTGAGTGGAGCGAAATTGGAGCGGGAAATGCGACGCTCCGTCCATTTGAAATTGCCGCTCTGCGCTCTTTTGGCACACCTGTCCGAGTGGCGCTACAAATTCTTCTAAAATCTGATTTTATTTTTTCGGGCTTGTTAAATTAGCGTTCGACAAATGCGAACAAACTTTTATTTATGTACACTCACAATAACAATTAAATGTTGTGCTTTTGTAAAATAAAGAAAACAAACAGGGTGCGCTTTCTGCCGTCTCGGTCTCCGTCACAGAAATGAACCAAAACTCTATAGGCTACTTGCCTCGGTCACGATAAGAATTATGTCTATAGAAAGCTTGAGTGAACAAATATGATCTGATTATGCAATCCATATGAAACCATCCAATATTAAATTGGCTATGATATAACCATGGCTGTGTATTCCCCTATATTCACTACTGTGGCTGGAAACATTGTTTTCATTCATAATTACTTGCATGGATTCACATCGCAAATCAAGCAGCAATTGAAAAATTCAGATTCAAATTCTAGACATGCCCTTGTCTCTCTTGATGCTCAATGCAGATTTATGCCAGTCTCCAGTAGAGATCCATTTCCTGGAGAGTTTAGGTGTAGGAGTTTAGTCATAATTACAACTTGTAACTTGTGGTAGAACTCCGACTTGTACCACGAGATCGCTGTACCACCTGACCACTGCCGTTGATAGTGTTGTCATAAAAACAATCAATCACCTCCTAATTACGGTAATTATTACAACATCCAACCCTAATCAAACACACCTGAACAAGCTAATCAAGGTCTTCAAGATTAGGCTATATTAGAAAGCTACAGGCAAGTGATTTTCATTAGGGTTGGAGTTACCCAGACCCCCAATTGGATCTTTAAAAACGCATTTTCAAAAAGTGTTTTAAACGCTTTTGATAGCGTTTGTTGTGGGACTCAGCTGATATTTTGATGCAGCAACAGGGGTTTTTCTTTGTAGTTTTGTGGTCCTTGCTGTCCGCCCCTCCTGACTCACTAATTCAGTGCATCTTCCAGCAGAGTTGATTTTGAGATTGCAGGTCGAGAGGATGACAGCTCAAGTGTACTGCTCGTTTAGTGCTGTTTTATTGTGTCTGTCTGCTTGTTTAAGCACAACAGACGCTGGAGTCCTAGGTGAGAAGTTCTTTTAGCTTCATTACGCAGCCCGAAGAAGTGCATAAATAAAGTGCCTTACAAAATTTGATTTCAGACACATCTGCTTACAAAAATACAGTACAGACGACAAGTGGAAGTTCATCTTTGAACTGCATAACCCTGCAATATAACATGGGTGGCTAATTATAACCGACAACTCTGCATTTTACATATATAGTGGGTTTCTATATTTGTTTTGTTTTCTGTTGAGTAGCTTATTAAAATGCTTAAAAGGAAATGAGGGTGGTCATGGGGATGGCATCATTTTTGAAGACTGGTAAATTTGTACACAACATATTAACTGATGTCCATGATTTCTATCAGCATTACACTATTACTCACTCTACTACAGTGGGGTAGGTTGTAACCGCAATCAGAATCTTTGAAACCGATTGATGCAGTTTAGTGAAAAATGGTAGATTTCTAAGCTACTTGAATTGAAGCAGATAAATGTGTGAATATTATAAAGTTTGAGACTCATTGCAAAACCCCTGACTTGCAAATGCTGAAGCAAACTATTACAGCACTTCCTGGTCTCCCCTAATGTTCCTCTTGAATCCTCTTCTGTAGTGTCTGGTCATTGTCCGGCGACGCTGACGGTCGTGCCCTCCCGACGAGGATGCACTTCGGATAGGGACTGCTCTGGAGGACACAAATGCTGTCAATTTCCTTGTGGGCCCGCGTGTGTGCCGCCTGTTTTCAGTGAGTTTTAATTATTGATGCATGCTATACGTCTTCCAGGAAAAAAAACCTGAAAAAATTTTCACTCAGGAATTGCTAGTAAGTTTCACAAATAATTGCAAAGAAACCGCAAGTAACGCATTGAACTAAACGTGAAACTATGAAGTAGATGGACTGAATATTCCGGTAAATCCTCCTACGATCATCTCTTCTTTTTTTTTTTTTCATACAGTGTATGAGACATTCAGTATTCAGTGATGTGGTTTCTCTGTCATGTGTCTCTATAACAGCAAAGGCAGGGGAGTGTCCAAGCACAAATTCTGGAGCAGGAATGTGTGCAGAGTTGTGTTACTATGACAGTGACTGTCCGAACAATGAGAAATGCTGCTGCAATGGATGTGGACATCAGTGTATGGATCCATTTGCAGGTATTTGTTATTATATTAGTGTTTGGGTCAGCTTCCTCATTTGTATTCAGCCAATAGCACGGTTTAAAGCACAGGATGGCTTTACAAAATTAATTCATATGATTAATTATTAATGCGATCATGATTAATAATTAAGAGGAGTAAAACTTGTTATTTGGGTTTTGTGATGTATCTGAGACTGAATGCCTCTAAACGGACTGACTGAAGTTGACTATCTGTATCCATCCAGTGAAGCCTGCAGCTGAACCGCCGAAGCCTCCAGGAAAGCCTGCAGCCAAGCCTCCAGTGAAGCCTGCAGCCGAACCTCCAAAGCCTCCAGGAAAGCCTGCAGCTGAACCTCCGAAGCCTCCAGGAAAGCCTGCAGCCAAGCCTCCAGTGAAGCCTGCAGCCGAGCCTCCAGTAAAGCCTGCAGCCAAACCTCCGAAGTCTCCAGTGAAGCCTTCCGCCGAACTGCCGGAGCCGGAGCCTTCTACCGAGGAGCCGGAGCCTTCTACCGAGGAGCCGGAGCCTTCTACCGAGGAGCCGGAGCCTTCTACCGAAGAGCCGGAGCCTTCTTCCGAAGAGCCAGAGCCTTCTACAGAACTGCCGGAACCTTCTGCTGAACTGCCTGAGCCTTCTACCGAACCGCCGGAGCCTTCAGACGAACTGCCAGTGGAACCCCCGAAGCCTCCAATGAAGCCTGCGGCCGGACCCCCGAAGCCTCCAATGAAGCCTGCGGCTGAACCCCCGAAGCCTCCAATGAAGCCTGCGGCCGGACTCCCGAAGCCTCCAATGAAGACTCCAATGAAGCCTGCGGCCGAACCCCCGAAGCCTCCAATGAAGCCTGCGGCCGGACCCCCGAAGCCTCCAATGAAGCCTGCGGCCGGACCCCCGAAGCCTCCAATGAAGCCTGCGGCCGGACCCCCGAAGCCTCCAATGAAGCCTGCGGCCGAACCCCCGAAGCCTCCAATGAAGCCTGCGGCCGGACCCCCGAAGCCTCCAATGAAGCCTGCGGCCGAACTGCCAAAGCCAACTTACCCGTATGGCCAATGTCCTGGCCATAAGTAATGTGGTTATGCATGCAGTTAACTGTGCTGATTTAACGATTGGATGTATGGTGTTTTCCCTGTTTATCACCAAATAAATCTCACACTTGTAAGACCATTTCCTCTTCTTTTTTTTTTTTTTAATTTTTTTTTAAAGTGGGAAAACAAGGAATTAGATTTTTGTATTCCAGTGTTAGTTTGGCTGTTCTCTCACATAATGGCTCATTGGAATCAATGCGTGAGATCCCACCCTCCAAAGCCACGCCTCCTTCAAAATGCTTGAACACACACACAGCAGAGTCTGTAAAGTGTAGACTGCACTAAAGACTGCACTAAATTTCCTCATGTCTAAAATGCATAACATTACAGTTATAATGAACGTAAACAACTTGCAGTGCTCTAGTTGTACCACCTGACTGATGCAGATTCATTTCGGTGTCGACATGGAAACGTCTGAATCCAAATGCAATGATTGGACGAACAATTCTATTGATTGCTATAGGATGTAAAGTTTCAACCAGTGTTGTCTATTGAGTAATAGTCTTCTGCATTCTGAAGCATTTTAGTGAAATTGTGTCTTCTAGTGGTCATTTTATTTTAGGAAGTTGCAACTTCAAGCCTATTAACAGATGATCCCTTTAGTTACCTGTGACCAAATGAGTTCTGAATGCCTGTAAAGCAGAGTTCACACTGCACAATTTTCAAAGTAGTCGGGTCACTGTTCTTTTCACACTGCACGACTATCTGGGGTAACGTTCAGTTGCTGCTGTGTGCACAATGCACCGACGACAGGGGGGTTTCACACTGCATGACTTGACAAAAGAAAGAATTGCTGACAACTGTCTGGTCTGCCAACTGCGTTTCACAACCAAACCCACGCGAGAAGTGGCAGGAGTAGTCGTGGCCGAGAGGTTAAGGCGATGGACTTGAAATCCATTGGGGTCTCCCCGCGCAGGTTCGAACCCTGCCGACTACATGGCTCTTTGTCTGTTTGCGACAGGAATTGTGACATCCAGGAGCTTTGTACGCACTGCATTTTTTTTCTCTAACACGGAAAACTGGGCAACCCACATCTCTTTTCAAGCCTGAAGTGAGCAGGTTTTTGTGTAGGTGAAGACGTCGTTGAACTCCTTTTTGCCAACACAATATGTTAGCTGAGTGCATCTTCTGCTGCTCACATCCACATTGATGGTTGGCCCCTGGTTTCCTCTGCTACTCACTTCCAGAAAGGAAAATAGCATGTGACTCACTATCGAGAGTAGTCGTGGCCGAGAGGTTAAGGCGATGGACTTAAAATCCATTGGGGTCTCCCCGCGCAGGTTCGAACCCTGCCGACTATGTGGCTCCTTGTCACTTTAGACACTTTAGTCTGTTTGCGACAGGAATTGTGACATCCAGGATCTTTGTACGAGCTGCTGTTTTCTCTAACACGGAAAATTGGGCTCTTTTTAAGCCTGAAGTGGGCATCGTTTCAAAAGGCCCAGATCATCTGTGATTTTCAAGTCCCTGTTCGGACGAAGGTTTGTTGCAGACCTCTCCTAATCTCGTGCTGTGCTCTTCCCAGCCTTTGAGGGAGGTGGTCTTCCTCTTCAAGAAAAGACATGGTGGAGTTTTTTCCCAGCATTTGGTGTTGGTTTGCCTGCTGTAATGCTTGGTTACTGTCTAAGCAAGCGGTGGTGGGGGACTTGAGAGAACTGAGCTGAAGCTTGCCGTTGACTCTGTATGTGCAGGCCCGGGGCGAGTGGTTTGCTTTCTCTGTATAGCATTTAGTACTCTGCATTGTGCCCGCAGCATCCCCAGTCCAAATCCAGATCATGGCAGTCTTTTTGTGCATGTGAAGACGTCATTGAACTCCTTTTTGCCAGCGCAATATTTTAGCCGAGTGGACCCTCTGCTGCTCACATCCACATTGATGGTTGGCCCCAGTGTTCTCTGCTGCTCACATCCAGAAAAGAAAATAGCATGTGACTCCCTGGCAGGAGTAGTCGTGGCCGAGAGGTTAAGGCGATGGGCTCGAAATCCTTTGGGGTATCCCCGTGCAGGTTAGAACCCTGCCGACTACGTGGCTTTTTCTCACTTTGTCTGTTTGCGACAGGAATTGAGACATCCAGGAGCTATGTACAAGCTGCTTTTTTTTTCTAACACGGAAATTGGTCTCTTTTCAAGCCAGAAGTAAGCATCGTTTCAAAAGGCCCAGATCATCTGTGATTTTGGCCATTCTATTCAGGCAGTCGGAGCAATGGCTTTGGCATCCCCCGACAACTTCACGGCCTTCACGTTGGGCATTATATTTCATGGAGAATCTTGCATATTAGTGTTTTGAAATGTTTCATTCGTTCTCTCTTAGAAAAGTGAAACAGAAACCTACTCATTATGTCCCAATTGCTTGTTTGTCTAAACCACCTTAGAGTTAGCAACATGCCATGAAGAAAAAAAAAAAAAAACTCCACTCTTTCAATGTCAGTGTTCCTAGCTTTGGCAGGAGCAGCCTATCTCTCTCGTCCCTTTATAAATTGTGGTCTTCATCCTTTAATGCCACAAACTTTAAGCTGACAAAGCATGCTGTTCCCTGGCAAAAGCCTGGATAGCTCAGTCGGTAGAGCATCAGACTTTTAATCTGAGGGTCCAGGGTTCAAGTCCCTGTTCGGGCGAAGGTTTGTTGCAGACCTCTCCTAATCTCGTGCTGTGCTCTTCCCAGCCTTTGAGAGAGGTGGTCTTCCTCTTCGATAAAAGACGTGGTGGAGTTATTTCCCAGCATTTGGTGTTGTAATGCTTGGTTACTAGGGACTTTAAGCAACAGCTGCTGACGGAACGGGAACGGCAGCCGGAAGTAAGCGTTAACTGCCGTAGCTAAAGAGCTCAAAAATCACTAAGCAACAGTAAAGAGGACGGCGTAGGGGTAATTTAATCATCAGACAAAATTCAGAAAAAAGGAAGTGATTTTAAAAAGCAAGAGAAGGGTTGCTTTGGGCATTTAATGATATACAGAAATGATTACAATGCCACATAACCTAAAACATAACATTAACTTTCTTAATCTGTCACGTAGTAACGACTACGGCAAATCAGCTGTTCTCCCGTAGTAGACGGTTACAGTAGAATGTCACGAGGTAGCAGTTATTTTATTTATATTTATTGATTGATTTCAACAGGGACAATGTGCAAAAAACATTAATTAAAGATGCTTTGCACCAGATTTAGCTTGAGCTAGTTTCCATCTGCAGTCCCCGAGTTAATGTCGCGCGTGCGCAATAGAACGACAGAATGCAATTGCCTTACCACCAGAGGCTGTTGCTTAAAGTCCCTACTGTCTAAGCAAGCGGTGGTGGGGGACTTTGAGAGAACTGAGCTGAAGCTTGCCGTTGACTCTGTATGTGCAGGCCCGGGGCAAGTGGAAAGATTGCTTTCTCTGTATAGCATTTAGTACTCTGCGTTGTGCCCGCAGCATCCCCAGTCCAAATCCGGATCATGGCAGTCTTTTCGTGTAGGTGAAGACGTCGTTGAACTCCTTTTTGCCAACACAATATTTTGGAACCGGTGTTCTCTGATGCTCAAATCCAGAAATGAAAATACCATGTGACTCACTGGCGGGAGTAGTCGTGGCCGAGAGGTTAAGGCGATGGACTCGAAATCCATTGGGGTCTCCCCGCGCAGGTTCGAACCCTGCCGACTACGTGGCTCCTTGTCACTTTGTCTGTTTGCGATAGGAATTGTGACATCCAGGAGCTTTGTACGAGCTGCTTTTTTCTCTAAAACGGAAAATTGGGCAACCCACATCTCTTTTCGAGCAGGTTTTTGTGTAGGTGAAGAGGTCGTTAGTTTATAAATAAGTGTTTTGGCACACCTGTCCGAGTGGCGCTACAAATTCTTCTAAAATCTGATTTTATTTCGGGCATGTTAAATTAGCGTTCGACAAACGCGAACAAACTTTTATTTATGTACACTCACAATAACAATTAAATGTTGTGCTTTTGTAAAATAAAGAAAACAAACAGGGTGCGCTTTCTGCCGTCTCGGTCTCCGTCACAGAAATGAACCAAAACTCTATAGGCTACTTGCCTCGGTCACGATAAGAAATATGTCTATAGAAAGCTTGAGTGAACAAATATGATCTGATTATGCAATCCATATGAAACCATCCAATATTAAATTGGCTATGATATAACCATGGCTGTGTATTCCCCTATATTCACTACTGTGGCTGGAAACATTGTTTTCATTCATAATTACTTGCATGGATTCACATCGCAAATCAAGCAGCAATTGAAAAATTCAGATTCAAATTCTAGACATGCCCCTGTCTCTCTTGATGTTCAATGCAGATTTATGCCAGTCTCCAGTAGAGATCCATTTCCTGGAGAGTTTAGGTGTAGGAGTTTAGTCATAATTACAACTTGTAACTTGTGGTAGAACTCCGACTTGTACCACGAGATCGCTGTACCACCTGACCACTGCAGATTCATTTGCCGTTGATAGTGTTGTCATAAAAACAATCAATCACCTCCTAATTACGGTAATTATTACGACATCCAACCCTAATCAAACACACCTGAACAAGCTAATCAAGGTCTTCAAGATTAGGCTATATTAGAAAGCTACAGGCAAGTGATTTTCATTAGGGTTGGAGTTACCCAGACCCCCAATTGGATCTTTAAAAACGCATTTTCAAAAAGTGTTTTAAATGCTTTTGAAAGCGTTTGTTGTGGGATTCAGCTGATATTTTGTTGCAGCAACAGGGGTTTTTCTTTGTAGTTTTGTGGTCCTTGCTGTCCGCCCCTCCTGACTCACTAATTCAGTGCATCTTCCAGCAGAGTTGATTTTGAGATTGCAGGTCGAGAGGATGACAGCTCAAGTGTACTGCTCGTTTAGTGCTGTTTTATTGTGTCTGTCTGCTTGTTTAAGCACAACAGACGCTGGAGTCCTAGGTGAGAAGTTCTTTTAGCTTCATTACGCAGCCCGAAGAAGTGCATAAATAAAGTGCCTTACAAAATTTGATTTCAGACACATCTGCTTACAAAAATACAGTACAGACGTCAAGTGGAAGTTCATCTTTGAACTGCATAAGCCTACAATATAACATGGGTGGCTAATTATAACCGATAACTCTGCATTTTACATATATAGTGGGTTTCTATATTTGTTTTGTTTTCTGTTGAGTAGCTTATTAAAATGCTTAAAAGGAAATGAGGGTGGTCATGGGGATGGCATCATTTTTGAAGATGTACACCAGTAAATTTGTACACAACATATTAACTGATGTCCATGATTTCTATCAGCATTACACTATTACTCACTCTACTACAGTGGGGTAGGTTGTAACCGCACTCTCAATCTTTGAAACCGATTGATGCAGTTTAGTGAAAAATGGTAGATTTCTAAGCTACTTGAATTGAAGCAGATAAATGTGTGAATATTATAAAGTTTGAGACTCATTGCAAAACCCCTGACTTGCAAATGCTGAAGCAAACTATTACAGCACTTCCTGGTCTCCCCTAATGTTCCTCTTGAATCCTCTTCTGTAGTGTCTGGTCATTGTCCGGCGATGCTGACGGTCGTGCCCTCCCGACGAGGATGCACTTCGGATAGGGACTGCTCTGGAGGACACAAATGCTGTCAATTTCCCTGTGGGCCCGCGTGTGTGCCGCCTGTTTTCAGTGAGTTTTAATTATTGATGCATGCTATACGTCTTCCAGAAAAAAAAAAACCCTGAAAAAATTTTCACTCAGGAATTGCTAGTAAGTTTCACAAATAATTGCAAAGAAACCGCAAGTAACGCATTGAACTAAACGTGAAACTATGAAGTAGATGGACTGAATATTCCGGTAAATCCTTCTACGATCATCTCTTCTTTTTTTTTTTCATACAGTGTATGAGACATTCAGTATTCAGTGATGTGGTTTCTCTGTCATGTGTCTCTATAACAGCAAAGGCAGGGGAGTGTCCAAGCACAAATTCTGGAGCAGGAATGTGTGCAGAGTTGTGTTACTATGACAGTGACTGTCTGAACAATGAGAAATGCTGCAGCAATGGATGTGGACATCAGTGTATGGATCCATTTGCAGGTATTTGTTATGTTATTATATTAGTGTTTGGGTCAGCTTCCTCATTTCAGTTTGTCTTGTTTTATAAATAATTGTTCTCCATGTAAAAAGTATTCAGCCAATAGCACGGTTTAAAGCACAGGATGGCTTTACAAAATTAATTCATATGATTAATTATTAATACGATCATAATTAATAATTAAGAGGAGTAAAACTTGGTATTTGGGTTTTGTGATGTATCTGAGACTGAATGCCTCTAAACGGACTGACTGAAGTTGACTATCTGTATCCATCCAGTGAAGCCTGCAGCCGAACCGCCGAAGCCTCCAGGAAAGCCTGCAGCCAAGCCTCCAGTGAAGCCTGCAGCCGAACCTCCAAAGCCTCCAGTGAAGCCTGCAGCCCAACCTCCAAAGCCTCCAGGAAAGCCTGCAGCTGAACCTCCGAAGCCTCCAGGAAAGCCTGCAGCCAAGCCTCCAGTGAAGCCTGCAGCCGAACCTCCAAAGCCTCCAGTAAAGCCTGCAGCCGAACCTCCGAAGTCTCCAGTGAAGCCTTCCGCCGAACTACCTGAGCCGGAGCCTTCTACCGAGGAGCCGGAGCCTTCTACCGAGGAGCCGGAGCCTTCTACCGAAGAGCCGGAGCCTTCTTCCGAAGAGCCGGAGCCTTCTACAGAATTGCCGGAACCTTCTGCTGAACTGCCTGAGCCTTCTACCGAACCGCCGGAGCCTTCAGACGAACTGCCAGTGGAACCCCCGAAGCCTCCTGTGAAGCCTGCAGCCGAACCCCTGAAGCCTCCGGTGAAGCCTGTGGCCGAACCCCCGAAGCCTCCAATGAAGCCTGCGGCCGGACCCCCGAAGCCTCCAATGAAGCCTGCGGCCGAACCCCCGAAACCTCCAATGAAGCCTGCGGCCGGACCCCCGAAGCCTCCAATGAAGCCTGCGGCCGAACCCCCGAAGCCTCCAATGAAGCCTGCGGCCGGACCCCCGAAGCCTCCAATGAAGCCTGCGGCCGAACTGCCAAAGCCAACTTACCCGTATGGCCAATGTCCTGGCCATAAGTAATGTGGCTATGCATGCAGTTAACTGTGCTGATTTAACGATTGGATGTATGGTGTTTTCCCTGTTTATCACCAAATAAATCTCACACTTGTAAGACCATTTCCTCTTTTTCTTTCTTTTTTTTTCTTTTTTTTTTTTTAAGTGGGAAAACAAGGAATTCGATTTTTGTATTCCAGTGTTAGTTTGGCTGTTCTCTCACATAATGGCTCATTGGAATCAATGCGTGAGATCCCACCCTCCAAAGCCACGCCTCCTTCAAAATGCTTGAGCACACACACAGCAGAGTCTGTAAAGTGTCACGAGACGAAAGACTGCACTAAATTTCCTCATGTCTAAAATGCATAACATTGCAGTTTATAATGAACGTAAACAACTTGCAGTGCTCTAGTTGTACCACCTGACTGATGCAGATTCATTTCGGTGTCAACATGGAAACATCTGAATCCAAATGCAATGATTGGACGAACAATTCTATTGATTGCTATAGGATGTGAAGTTTCAACCAGTGTTGTCTATTGACCAATAGTCTTCTGCATTCTGAAGCATTTTAGTGAAATTGTGTCTTCTAGTGGTCATTTTATTTTAGGAAGTTGCAACTTCAAGCCTATTAACAGATGATCCCTTTAGTTACCTGTGACCAAATGAGTTCTGAATGCCTGTAAAGCAGAGTTCACACTGCACAATTTTCAAAGTAGTCGGGTCACTGTTCTTTTCACACTGCACGACTGTCTGGGGTAACGTTCAGTTGCTGCTGTGTGCACGATGCACCGACGACAGGGAGGTTTCACACTGCATGACTTGACAAAAGAAAGAATTGCTGACAACTGTCTGGTCTGCAAACTGCGTTTCACAACCAAACCCACGCGAGAAGTGGCAGGAGTAGTCGTGGCCGAGAGGTTAAGGCGATGGACTTGAAATCCATTGGGGTCTCCCCGCGCAGGTTCGAACCCTGCCGACTACGTGGCTCTTTGTCTGTTTGCGACAGGAATTGTGACATCCAGGAGCTTTATACGAGCTGCATTTTTTTTCTCTAACATGGAAAACTGGGCAACCCACATCTCTTTTCAAGCCTGAAGTGAGCAGGTTTTTGTGTAGGTGAAGACGTCGTTGAACTCCTTTTTGCCAAAACAATATGTTAGCTGAGTGCATCCTCTGCTGCTCACTTCCAGAAAGGAAAATAGCATGTGACTCACTATCGAGAGTAGTCGTGGCCGAGAGGTTAAGGCGATGGACTTGAAATCCATTGGGGTCTTCCCGCGCAGGTTCGAACCCTGCCGACTACGTGGCTCCTTGTCACTTTAGACACTTTAGTCTGTTTGCGACAGGAATTGTGACATCCAGGATCTTTGTACGAGCTGCTGTTTTCTTCAACACGGAAAATTGGGCTCTTTTTAAGCCTGAAGTGGGCATCGTTTCAAAAGGCCCAGATCATCTGTGATTTTCAAGTCCCTGTTCGGACGAAGGTTTGTTGCAGACCTCTCCTAATCTCGTGCTGTGCTCTTCCCAGCCTTTGAGGGAGGTGGTCTTCCTCTTCAAGAAAAGACATGGTGGAGTTATTTCCCAGCATTTGGTGTTGGTTTGCCTGCTGTAATGCTTGGTTACTGTCTAAGCAAGCGGTGGTGGGGGACTTGAGAGAACTGAGCTGAAGCTTGCCGTTGACTCTGTATGTGCAGGCCCGGGGCGAGTGGTTTGCTTTCTCTGTATAGCATTTAGTACTCTGCATTGTGCCCGCAGCATCCCCAGTCCAAATCCAGATCATGGCAGTCTTTTTGTGCATGTGAAGACGTCATTGAACTCCTTTTTGCCAGCGCAATATTTTAGCCGAGTGGACCCTCTGCTGCTCACATCCACATTGATGGTTGGCCCCAGTGTTCTCTGCTGCTCACATCCAGAAAAGAAAATAGCATGTGACTCCCTGGCAGGAGTAGTCGTGGCCGAGAGGTTAAGGCGATGGGCTCGAAATCCTTTGGGGTATCCCCGTGCAGGTTAGAACCCTGCCGACTACGTGGCTTTTTCTCACTTTGTCTGTTTGCGACAGGAATTGAGACATCCAGGAGCTATGTACAAGCTGCTTTTTTTTTCTAACACGGAAATTGGTCTCTTTTCAAGCCAGAAGTAAGCATCGTTTCAAAAGGCCCAGATCATCTGTGATTTTGGCCATTCTATTCAGGCAGTCGGAGCAATGGCTTTGGCATCCCCCGACAACTTCACGGCCTTCACGTTGGGCATTATATTTCATGGAGAATCTTGCATATTAGTGTTTTGAAATGTTTCATTCGTTCTCTCTTAGAAAAGTGAAACAGAAACCTACTCATTATGTCCCAATTGCTTGTTTGTCTAAACCACCTTAGAGTTAGCAACATGCCATGAAGAAAAAAAAAAAAAACTCCACTCTTTCAATGTCAGTGTTCCTAGCTTTGGCAGGAGCAGCCTATCTCTCTCGTCCCTTTATAAATTGTGGTCTTCATCCTTTAATGCCACAAACTTTAAGCTGACAAAGCATGCTGTTCCCTGGCAAAAGCCTGGATAGCTCAGTCGGTAGAGCATCAGACTTTTAATCTGAGGGTCCAGGGTTCAAGTCCCTGTTCGGGCGAAGGTTTGTTGCAGACCTCTCCTAATCTCGTGCTGTGCTCTTCCCAGCCTTTGAGAGAGGTGGTCTTCCTCTTCGATAAAAGACGTGGTGGAGTTATTTCCCAGCATTTGGTGTTGTAATGCTTGGTTACTAGGGACTTTAAGCAACAGCTGCTGACGGAACGGGAACGGCAGCCGGAAGTAAGCGTTAACTGCCGTAGCTAAAGAGCTCAAAAATCACTAAGCAACAGTAAAGAGGACGGCGTAGGGGTAATTTAATCATCAGACAAAATTCAGAAAAAAGGAAGTGATTTTAAAAAGCAAGAGAAGGGTTGCTTTGGGCATTTAATGATATACAGAAATGATTACAATGCCACATAACCTAAAACATAACATTAACTTTCTTAATCTGTCACGTAGTAACGACTACGGCAAATCAGCTGTTCTCCCGTAGTAGACGGTTACAGTAGAATGTCACGAGGTAGCAGTTATTTTATTTATATTTATTGATTGATTTCAACAGGGACAATGTGCAAAAAACATTAATTAAAGATGCTTTGCACCAGATTTAGCTTGAGCTAGTTTCCATCTGCAGTCCCCGAGTTAATGTCGCGCGTGCGCAATAGAACGACAGAATGCAATTGCCTTACCACCAGAGGCTGTTGCTTAAAGTCCCTACTGTCTAAGCAAGCGGTGGTGGGGGACTTTGAGAGAACTGAGCTGAAGCTTGCCGTTGACTCTGTATGTGCAGGCCCGGGGCAAGTGGAAAGATTGCTTTCTCTGTATAGCATTTAGTACTCTGCGTTGTGCCCGCAGCATCCCCAGTCCAAATCCGGATCATGGCAGTCTTTTCGTGTAGGTGAAGACGTCGTTGAACTCCTTTTTGCCAACACAATATTTTGGAACCGGTGTTCTCTGATGCTCAAATCCAGAAATGAAAATACCATGTGACTCACTGGCGGGAGTAGTCGTGGCCGAGAGGTTAAGGCGATGGACTCGAAATCCATTGGGGTCTCCCCGCGCAGGTTCGAACCCTGCCGACTACGTGGCTCCTTGTCACTTTGTCTGTTTGCGATAGGAATTGTGACATCCAGGAGCTTTGTACGAGCTGCTTTTTTCTCTAAAACGGAAAATTGGGCAACCCACATCTCTTTTCGAGCAGGTTTTTGTGTAGGTGAAGAGGTCGTTAGTTTATAAATAAGTGTTTTGGCACACCTGTCCGAGTGGCGCTACAAATTCTTCTAAAATCTGATTTTATTTCGGGCATGTTAAATTAGCGTTCGACAAACGCGAACAAACTTTTATTTATGTACACTCACAATAACAATTAAATGTTGTGCTTTTGTAAAATAAAGAAAACAAACAGGGTGCGCTTTCTGCCGTCTCGGTCTCCGTCACAGAAATGAACCAAAACTCTATAGGCTACTTGCCTCGGTCACGATAAGAAATATGTCTATAGAAAGCTTGAGTGAACAAATATGATCTGATTATGCAATCCATATGAAACCATCCAATATTAAATTGGCTATGATATAACCATGGCTGTGTATTCCCCTATATTCACTACTGTGGCTGGAAACATTGTTTTCATTCATAATTACTTGCATGGATTCACATCGCAAATCAAGCAGCAATTGAAAAATTCAGATTCAAATTCTAGACATGCCCCTGTCTCTCTTGATGTTCAATGCAGATTTATGCCAGTCTCCAGTAGAGATCCATTTCCTGGAGAGTTTAGGTGTAGGAGTTTAGTCATAATTACAACTTGTAACTTGTGGTAGAACTCCGACTTCTACTACCACGAGATCGCTGTACCACCTGACCACTGCAGATTCATTTGCCGTTGATAGTGTTGTCATAAAAACAATCAATCACCTCCTAATTACGGTAATTATTACGACATCCAACCCTAATCAAACACACCTGAACAAGCTAATCAAGGTCTTCAAGATTAGGCTATATTAGAAAGCTACAGGCAAGTGATTTTCATTAGGGTTGGAGTTACCCAGACCCCCAATTGGATCTTTAAAAACGCATTTTCAAAAAGTGTTTTAAATGCTTTTGAAAGCGTTTGTTGTGGGATTCAGCTGATATTTTGTTGCAGCAACAGGGGTTTTTCTTTGTAGTTTTGTGGTCCTTGCTGTCCGCCCCTCCTGACTCACTAATTCAGTGCATCTTCCAGCAGAGTTGATTTTGAGATTGCAGGTCGAGAGGATGACAGCTCAAGTGTACTGCTCGTTTAGTGCTGTTTTATTGTGTCTGTCTGCTTGTTTAAGCACAACAGACGCTGGAGTCCTAGGTGAGAAGTTCTTTTAGCTTCATTACGCAGCCCGAAGAAGTGCATAAATAAAGTGCCTTACAAAATTTGATTTCAGACACATCTGCTTACAAAAATACAGTACAGACGTCAAGTGAAAGTTCATCTTTGAACTGCATAAGCCTACAATATAACATGGGTGGCTAATTATAACCGATAACTCTGCATTTTACATATATAGTGGGTTTCTATATTTGTTTTGTTTTCTGTTGAGTAGCTTATTAAAATGCTTAAAAGGAAATGAGGGTGGTCATGGGGATGGCATCATTTTTGAAGATGTACACCAGTAAATTTGTACACAACATATTAACTGATGTCCATGATTTCTATCAGCATTACACTATTACTCACTCTACTACAGTGGGGTAGGTTGTAACCGCACTCTCAATCTTTGAAACCGATTGATGCAGTTTAGTGAAAAATGGTAGATTTCTAAGCTACTTGAATTGAAGCAGATAAATGTGTGAATATTATAAAGTTTGAGACCCATTGCAAAACCCCTGACTTGCAAATGCTGAAGCAAACTATTACAGCACTTCCTGGTCTCCCCTAATGTTCCTCTTGAATCCTCTTCTGTAGTGTCTGGTCATTGTCCGGCGATGCTGACGGTCGTGCCCTCCCGACGAGGATGCACTTCGGATAGGGACTGCTCTGGAGGACACAAATGCTGTCAATTTCCCTGTGGGCCCGCGTGTGTGCCGCCTGTTTTCAGTGAGTTTTAATTATTGATGCATGCTATACGTCTTCCAGAAAAAAAAAACCCTGAAAAAATTTTCACTCAGGAATTGCTAGTAAGTTTCACAAATAATTGCAAAGAAACCGCAAGTAACGCATTGAACTAAACGTGAAACTATGAAGTAGATGGACTGAATATTCCGGTAAATCCTTCTACGATCATCTCTTCTTTTTTTTTTTCATACAGTGTATGAGACATTCAGTATTCAGTGATGTGGTTTCTCTGTCATGTGTCTCTATAACAGCAAAGGCAGGGGAGTGTCCAAGCACAAATTCTGGAGCAGGAATGTGTGCAGAGTTGTGTTACTATGACAGTGACTGTCTGAACAATGAGAAATGCTGCAGCAATGGATGTGGACATCAGTGTATGGATCCATTTGCAGGTATTTGTTATGTTATTATATTAGTGTTTGGGTCAGCTTCCTCATTTCAGTTTGTCTTGTTTTATAAATAATTGTTCTCCATGTAAAAAGTATTCAGCCAATAGCACGGTTTAAAGCACAGGATGGCTTTACAAAATTAATTCATATGATTAATTATTAATACGATCATAATTAATAATTAAGAGGAGTAAAACTTGGTATTTGGGTTTTGTGATGTATCTGAGACTGAATGCCTCTAAACGGACTGACTGAAGTTGACTATCTGTATCCATCCAGTGAAGCCTGCAGCCGAACCGCCGAAGCCTCCAGGAAAGCCTGCAGCCAAGCCTCCAGTGAAGCCTGCAGCCGAACCTCCAAAGCCTCCAGTGAAGCCTGCAGCCCAACCTCCAAAGCCTCCAGGAAAGCCTGCAGCTGAACCTCCGAAGCCTCCAGGAAAGCCTGCAGCCAAGCCTCCAGTGAAGCCTGCAGCCGAACCTCCAAAGCCTCCAGTAAAGCCTGCAGCCGAACCTCCGAAGTCTCCAGTGAAGCCTTCCGCCGAACTACCTGAGCCGGAGCCTTCTACCGAGGAGCCGGAGCCTTCTACCGAGGAGCCGGAGCCTTCTACCGAAGAGCCGGAGCCTTCTTCCGAAGAGCCGGAGCCTTCTACAGAATTGCCGGAACCTTCTGCTGAACTGCCTGAGCCTTCTACCGAACCGCCGGAGCCTTCAGACGAACTGCCAGTGGAACCCCTGAAGCCTCCTGTGAAGCCTGCAGCCGAACCCCTGAAGCCTCCGGTGAAGCCTGTGGCCGAACCCCCGAAGCCTCCAATGAAGCCTGCGGCCGGACCCCCGAAGCCTCCAATGAAGCCTGCGGCTGAACCCCCGAAACCTCCAATGAAGCCTGCGGCCGGACCCCCGAAGCCTCCAATGAAGCCTGCGGCCGAACCCCCGAAGCCTCCAATGAAGCCTGCGGCCGGACCCCCGAAGCCTCCAATGAAGCCTGCGGCCGGACCCCCGAAGCCTCCAATGAAGCCTGCGGCCGAACCCCCGAAGCCTCCAATGAAGCCTGCGGCCGAACTGCCAAAGCCAACTTACCCGTATGGCCAATGTCCTGGCCATAAGTAATGTGGCTATGCATGCAGTTAACTGTGCTGATTTAACGATTGGATGTATGGTGTTTTCCCTGTTTATCACCAAATAAATCTCACACTTGTAAGACCATTTCCTCTTTTTCTTTCTTTTTTTTTCTTTTTTTTTTTTTAAGTGGGAAAACAAGGAATTCGATTTTTGTATTCCAGTGTTAGTTTGGCTGTTCTCTCACATAATGGCTCATTGGAATCAATGCGTGAGATCCCACCCTCCAAAGCCACGCCTCCTTCAAAATGCTTGAGCACACACACAGCAGAGTCTGTAAAGTGTCACGAGACGAAAGACTGCACTAAATTTCCTCATGTCTAAAATGCATAACATTACAGTTTATAATGAACGTAAACAACTTGCAGTGCTCTAGTTGTACCACCTGACTGATGCAGATTCATTTCGGTGTCAACATGGAAACATCTGAATCCAAATGCAATGATTGGACGAACAATTCTATTGATTGCTATAGGATGTGAAGTTTCAACCAGTGTTGTCTATTGACCAATAGTCTTCTGCATTCTGAAGCATTTTAGTGAAATTGTGTCTTCTAGTGGTCATTTTATTTTAGGAAGTTGCAACTTCAAGCCTATTAACAGATGATCCCTTTAGTTACCTGTGACCAAATGAGTTCTGAATGCCTGTAAAGCAGAGTTCACACTGCACAATTTTCAAAGTAGTCGGGTCACTGTTCTTTTCACACTGCACGACTGTCTGGGGTAACGTTCAGTTGCTGCTGTGTGCACGATGCACCGACGACAGGGAGGTTTCACACTGCATGACTTGACAAAAGAAAGAATTGCTGACAACTGTCTGGTCTGCAAACTGCGTTTCACAACCAAACCCACGCGAGAAGTGGCAGGAGTAGTCGTGGCCGAGAGGTTAAGGCGATGGACTTGAAATCCATTGGGGTCTCCCCGCGCAGGTTCGAACCCTGCCGACTACGTGGCTCTTTGTCTGTTTGCGACAGGAATTGTGACATCCAGGAGCTTTATACGAGCTGCATTTTTTTTCTCTAACATGGAAAACTGGGCAACCCACATCTCTTTTCAAGCCTGAAGTGAGCAGGTTTTTGTGTAGGTGAAGACGTCGTTGAACTCCTTTTTGCCAAAACAATATGTTAGCTGAGTGCATCCTCTGCTGCTCACTTCCAGAAAGGAAAATAGCATGTGACTCACTATCGAGAGTAGTCGTGGCCGAGAGGTTAAGGCGATGGACTTGAAATCCATTGGGGTCTTCCCGCGCAGGTTCGAACCCTGCCGACTACGTGGCTCCTTGTCACTTTAGACACTTTAGTCTGTTTGCGACAGGAATTGTGACATCCAGGATCTTTGTACGAGCTGCTGTTTTCTTCAACACGGAAAATTGGGCTCTTTTTAAGCCTGAAGTGGGCATCGTTTCAAAAGGCCCAGATCATCTGTGATTTTCAAGTCCCTGTTCGGACGAAGGTTTGTTGCAGACCTCTCCTAATCTCGTGCTGTGCTCTTCCCAGCCTTTGAGGGAGGTGGTCTTCCTCTTTAAGAAAAGACATGGTGGAGTTATTTCCCAGCATTTGGTGTTGGTTTGCCTGCTGTAATGCTTGGTTACTGTCTAAGCAAGCGGTGGTGGGGGACTTGAGAGAACTGAGCTGAAGCTTGCCGTTGACTCTGTATGTGCAGGCCCGGGGCGAGTGGTTTGCTTTCTCTGTATAGCATTTAGTACTCTGCATTGTGCCCGCAGCATCCCCAGTCCAAATCCAGATCATGGCAGTCTTTTTGTGCATGTGAAGACGTCATTGAACTCCTTTTTGCCAGCGCAATATTTTAGCCGAGTGGACCCTCTGCTGCTCACATCCACATTGATGGTTGGCCCCAGTGTTCTCTGCTGCTCACATCCAGAAAAGAAAATAGCATGTGACTCCCTGGCAGGAGTAGTCGTGGCCGAGAGGTTAAGGCGATGGGCTCGAAATCCTTTGGGGTATCCCCGTGCAGGTTAGAACCCTGCCGACTACGTGGCTTTTTCTCACTTTGTCTGTTTGCGACAGGAATTGAGACATCCAGGAGCTATGTACAAGCTGCTTTTTTTTTCTAACACGGAAATTGGTCTCTTTTCAAGCCAGAAGTAAGCATCGTTTCAAAAGGCCCAGATCATCTGTGATTTTGGCCATTCTATTCAGGCAGTCGGAGCAATGGCTTTGGCATCCCCCGACAACTTCACGGCCTTCACGTTGGGCATTATATTTCATGGAGAATCTTGCATATTAGTGTTTTGAAATGTTTCATTCGTTCTCTCTTAGAAAAGTGAAACAGAAACCTACTCATTATGTCCCAATTGCTTGTTTGTCTAAACCACCTTAGAGTTAGCAACATGCCATGAAGAAAAAAAAAAAAAACTCCACTCTTTCAATGTCAGTGTTCCTAGCTTTGGCAGGAGCAGCCTATCTCTCTCGTCCCTTTATAAATTGTGGTCTTCATCCTTTAATGCCACAAACTTTAAGCTGACAAAGCATGAACACTTTAAGGAGAAAGTGCTGTTATATCCCCAGGGTTGCTGTTCCCTGGCAAAAGCCTGGATAGCTCAGTCGGTAGAGCATCAGACTTTTAATCTGAGGGTCCAGGGTTCAAGTCCCTGTTCGGGCGAAGGTTTGTTGCAGACCTCTCCTAATCTCGTGCTGTGCTCTTCCCAGCCTTTGAGAGAGGTGGTCTTCCTCTTCGATAAAAGACGTGGTGGAGTTATTTCCCAGCATTTGGTGTTGTAATGCTTGGTTACTAGGGACTTTAAGCAACAGCTGCTGACGGAACGGGAACGGCAGCCGGAAGTAAGCGTTAACTGCCGTAGCTAAAGAGCTCAAAAATCACTAAGCAACAGTAAAGAGGACGGCGTAGGGGTAATTTAATCATCAGACAAAATTCAGAAAAAAGGAAGTGATTTTAAAAAGCAAGAGAAGGGTTGCTTTGGGCATTTAATGATATACAGAAATGATTACAATGCCACATAACCTAAAACATAACATTAACTTTCTTAATCTGTCACGTAGTAACGACTACGGCAAATCAGCTGTTCTCCCGTAGTAGACGGTTACAGTAGAATGTCACGAGGTAGCAGTTATTTTATTTATATTTATTGATTGATTTCAACAGGGACAATGTGCAAAAAACATTAATTAAAGATGCTTTGCACCAGATTTAGCTTGAGCTAGTTTCCATCTGCAGTCCCCGAGTTAATGTCGCGCGTGCGCAATAGAACGACAGAATGCAATTGCCTTACCACCAGAGGCTGTTGCTTAAAGTCCCTACTGTCTAAGCAAGCGGTGGTGGGGGACTTTGAGAGAACTGAGCTGAAGCTTGCCGTTGACTCTGTATGTGCAGGCCCGGGGCAAGTGGAAAGATTGCTTTCTCTGTATAGCATTTAGTACTCTGCGTTGTGCCCGCAGCATCCCCAGTCCAAATCCGGATCATGGCAGTCTTTTCGTGTAGGTGAAGACGTCGTTGAACTCCTTTTTGCCAACACAATATTTTGGAACCGGTGTTCTCTGATGCTCAAATCCAGAAATGAAAATACCATGTGACTCACTGGCGGGAGTAGTCGTGGCCGAGAGGTTAAGGCGATGGACTCGAAATCCATTGGGGTCTCCCCGCGCAGGTTCGAACCCTGCCGACTACGTGGCTCCTTGTCACTTTGTCTGTTTGCGATAGGAATTGTGACATCCAGGAGCTTTGTACGAGCTGCTTTTTTCTCTAAAACGGAAAATTGGGCAACCCACATCTCTTTTCGAGCAGGTTTTTGTGTAGGTGAAGAGGTCGTTAGTTTATAAATAAGTGTTTTGGCACACCTGTCCGAGTGGCGCTACAAATTCTTCTAAAATCTGATTTTATTTCGGGCATGTTAAATTAGCGTTCGACAAACGCGAACAAACTTTTATTTATGTACACTCACAATAACAATTAAATGTTGTGCTTTTGTAAAATAAAGAAAACAAACAGGGTGCGCTTTCTGCCGTCTCGGTCTCCGTCACAGAAATGAACCAAAACTCTATAGGCTACTTGCCTCGGTCACGATAAGAAATATGTCTATAGAAAGCTTGAGTGAACAAATATGATCTGATTATGCAATCCATATGAAACCATCCAATATTAAATTGGCTATGATATAACCATGGCTGTGTATTCCCCTATATTCACTACTGTGGCTGGAAACATTGTTTTCATTCATAATTACTTGCATGGATTCACATCGCAAATCAAGCAGCAATTGAAAAATTCAGATTCAAATTCTAGACATGCCCCTGTCTCTCTTGATGTTCAATGCAGATTTATGCCAGTCTCCAGTAGAGATCCATTTCCTGGAGAGTTTAGGTGTAGGAGTTTAGTCATAATTACAACTTGTAACTTGTGGTAGAACTCCGACTTGTACCACGAGATCGCTGTACCACCTGACCACTGCAGATTCATTTGCCGTTGATAGTGTTGTCATAAAAACAATCAATCACCTCCTAATTACGGTAATTATTACGACATCCAACCCTAATCAAACACACCTGAACAAGCTAATCAAGGTCTTCAAGATTAGGCTATATTAGAAAGCTACAGGCAAGTGATTTTCATTAGGGTTGGAGTTACCCAGACCCCCAATTGGATCTTTAAAAACGCATTTTCAAAAAGTGTTTTAAATGCTTTTGAAAGCGTTTGTTGTGGGATTCAGCTGATATTTTGTTGCAGCAACAGGGGTTTTTCTTTGTAGTTTTGTGGTCCTTGCTGTCCGCCCCTCCTGACTCACTAATTCAGTGCATCTTCCAGCAGAGTTGATTTTGAGATTGCAGGTCGAGAGGATGACAGCTCAAGTGTACTGCTCGTTTAGTGCTGTTTTATTGTGTCTGTCTGCTTGTTTAAGCACAACAGACGCTGGAGTCCTAGGTGAGAAGTTCTTTTAGCTTCATTACGCAGCCCGAAGAAGTGCATAAATAAAGTGCCTTACAAAATTTGATTTCAGACACATCTGCTTACAAAAATACAGTACAGACGTCAAGTGGAAGTTCATCTTTGAACTGCATAAGCCTACAATATAACATGGGTGGCTAATTATAACCGATAACTCTGCATTTTACATATATAGTGGGTTTCTATATTTGTTTTGTTTTCTGTTGAGTAGCTTATTAAAATGCTTAAAAGGAAATGAGGGTGGTCATGGGGATGGCATCATTTTTGAAGATGTACACCAGTAAATTTGTACACAACATATTAACTGATGTCCATGATTTCTATCAGCATTACACTATTACTCACTCTACTACAGTGGGGTAGGTTGTAACCGCACTCTCAATCTTTGAAACCGATTGATGCAGTTTAGTGAAAAATGGTAGATTTCTAAGCTACTTGAATTGAAGCAGATAAATGTGTGAATATTATAAAGTTTGAGACTCATTGCAAAACCCCTGACTTGCAAATGCTGAAGCAAACTATTACAGCACTTCCTGGTCTCCCCTAATGTTCCTCTTGAATCCTCTTCTGTAGTGTCTGGTCATTGTCCGGCGATGCTGACGGTCGTGCCCTCCCGACGAGGATGCACTTCGGATAGGGACTGCTCTGGAGGACACAAATGCTGTCAATTTCCCTGTGGGCCCGCGTGTGTGCCGCCTGTTTTCAGTGAGTTTTAATTATTGATGCATGCTATACGTCTTCCAGAAAAAAAAAACCCTGAAAAAATTTTCACTCAGGAATTGCTAGTAAGTTTCACAAATAATTGCAAAGAAACCGCAAGTAACGCATTGAACTAAACGTGAAACTATGAAGTAGATGGACTGAATATTCCGGTAAATCCTTCTACGATCATCTCTTCTTTTTTTTTTTCATACAGTGTATGAGACATTCAGTATTCAGTGATGTGGTTTCTCTGTCATGTGTCTCTATAACAGCAAAGGCAGGGGAGTGTCCAAGCACAAATTCTGGAGCAGGAATGTGTGCAGAGTTGTGTTACTATGACAGTGACTGTCTGAACAATGAGAAATGCTGCAGCAATGGATGTGGACATCAGTGTATGGATCCATTTGCAGGTATTTGTTATGTTATTATATTAGTGTTTGGGTCAGCTTCCTCATTTCAGTTTGTCTTGTTTTATAAATAATTGTTCTCCATGTAAAAAGTATTCAGCCAATAGCACGGTTTAAAGCACAGGATGGCTTTACAAAATTAATTCATATGATTAATTATTAATACGATCATAATTAATAATTAAGAGGAGTAAAACTTGGTATTTGGGTTTTGTGATGTATCTGAGACTGAATGCCTCTAAACGGACTGACTGAAGTTGACTATCTGTATCCATCCAGTGAAGCCTGCAGCCGAACCGCCGAAGCCTCCAGGAAAGCCTGCAGCCAAGCCTCCAGTGAAGCCTGCAGCCGAACCTCCAAAGCCTCCAGTGAAGCCTGCAGCCCAACCTCCAAAGCCTCCAGGAAAGCCTGCAGCTGAACCTCCGAAGCCTCCAGGAAAGCCTGCAGCCAAGCCTCCAGTGAAGCCTGCAGCCGAACCTCCAAAGCCTCCAGTAAAGCCTGCAGCCGAACCTCCGAAGTCTCCAGTGAAGCCTTCCGCCGAACTACCTGAGCCGGAGCCTTCTACCGAGGAGCCGGAGCCTTCTACCGAGGAGCCGGAGCCTTCTACCGAGGAGCCGGAGCCTTCTACCGAAGAGCCGGAGCCTTCTTCCGAAGAGCCGGAGCCTTCTACAGAACTGCCGGAACCTTCTGCTGAACTGCCTGAGCCTTCTACCGAACCGCCGGAGCCTTCAGACGAACTGCCAGTGGAACCCCCGAAGCCTCCTGTGAAGCCTGCAGCCGAACCCCTGAAGCCTCCGGTGAAGCCTGTGGCCGAACCCCCGAAGCCTCCAATGAAGCCTGCGGCCGGACCCCCGAAGCCTCCAATGAAGCCTGCGGCCGAACCCCCGAAACCTCCAATGAAGCCTGCGGCCGGACCCCCGAAGCCTCCAATGAAGCCTGCGGCCGGACCCCCGAAGCCTCCAATGAAGCCTGCGGCCGGACCCCCGAAGCCTCCAATGAAGCCTGCGGCCGAACTGCCAAAGCCAACTTACCCGTATGGCCAATGTCCTGGCCATAAGTAATGTGGCTATGCATGCAGTTAACTGTGCTGATTTAACGATTGGATGTATGGTGTTTTCCCTGTTTATCACCAAATAAATCTCACACTTGTAAGACCATTTCCTCTTTTTCTTTCTTTTTTTTTCTTTTTTTTTTTAAGTGGGAAAACAAGGAATTCGATTTTTGTATTCCAGTGTTAGTTTGGCTGTTCTCTCACATAATGGCTCATTGGAATCAATGCGTGAGATCCCACCCTCCAAAGCCACGCCTCCTTCAAAATGCTTGAGCACACACACAGCAGAGTCTGTAAAGTGTCACGAGACGAAAGACTGCACTAAATTTCCTCATGTCTAAAATGCATAACATTACAGTTTATAATGAACGTAAACAACTTGCAGTGCTCTAGTTGTACCACCTGACTGATGCAGATTCATTTCGGTGTCAACATGGAAACGTCTGAATCCAAATGCAATGATTGGACGAACAATTCTATTGATTGCTATAGGATGTGAAGTTTCAACCAGTGTTGTCTATTGACCAATAGTCTTCTGCATTCTGAAGCATTTTAGTGAAATTGTGTCTTCTAGTGGTCATTTTATTTTAGGAAGTTGCAACTTCAAGCCTATTAACAGATGATCCCTTTAGTTACCTGTGACCAAATGAGTTCTGAATGCCTGTAAAGCAGAGTTCACACTGCACAATTTTCAAAGTAGTCGGGTCACTGTTCTTTTCACACTGCACGACTGTCTGGGGTAACGTTCAGTTGCTGCTGTGTGCACGATGCACCGACGACAGGGAGGTTTCACACTGCATGACTTGACAAAAGAAAGAATTGCTGACAACTGTCTGGTCTGCAAACTGCGTTTCACAACCAAACCCACGCGAGAAGTGGCAGGAGTAGTCGTGGCCGAGAGGTTAAGGCGATGGACTTGAAATCCATTGGGGTCTTCCCGCGCAGGTTCGAACCCTGCCGACTACGTGGCTCCTTGTCACTTTAGACACTTTAGTCTGTTTGCGACAGGAATTGTGACATCCAGGATCTTTGTACGAGCTGCTGTTTTCTTCAACACGGAAAATTGGGCTCTTTTTAAGCCTGAAGTGGGCATCGTTTCAAAAGGCCCAGATCATCTGTGATTTTCAAGTCCCTGTTCGGACGAAGGTTTGTTGCAGACCTCTCCTAATCTCGTGCTGTGCTCTTCCCAGCCTTTGAGGGAGGTGGTCTTCCTCTTCAAGAAAAGACATGGTGGAGTTATTTCCCAGCATTTGGTGTTGGTTTGCCTGCTGTAATGCTTGGTTACTGTCTAAGCAAGCGGTGGTGGGGGACTTGAGAGAACTGAGCTGAAGCTTGCCGTTGACTCTGTATGTGCAGGCCCGGGGCGAGTGGTTTGCTTTCTCTGTATAGCATTTAGTACTCTGCATTGTGCCCGCAGCATCCCCAGTCCAAATCCAGATCATGGCAGTCTTTTTGTGCATGTGAAGACGTCATTGAACTCCTTTTTGCCAGCGCAATATTTTAGCCGAGTGGACCCTCTGCTGCTCACATCCACATTGATGGTTGGCCCCAGTGTTCTCTGCTGCTCACATCCAGAAAAGAAAATAGCATGTGACTCCCTGGCAGGAGTAGTCGTGGCCGAGAGGTTAAGGCGATGGGCTCGAAATCCTTTGGGGTATCCCCGTGCAGGTTAGAACCCTGCCGACTACGTGGCTTTTTCTCACTTTGTCTGTTTGCGACAGGAATTGAGACATCCAGGAGCTATGTACAAGCTGCTTTTTTTTTCTAACACGGAAATTGGTCTCTTTTCAAGCCAGAAGTAAGCATCGTTTCAAAAGGCCCAGATCATCTGTGATTTTGGCCATTCTATTCAGGCAGTCGGAGCAATGGCTTTGGCATCCCCCGACAACTTCACGGCCTTCACGTTGGGCATTATATTTCATGGAGAATCTTGCATATTAGTGTTTTGAAATGTTTCATTCGTTCTCTCTTAGAAAAGTGAAACAGAAACCTACTCATTATGTCCCAATTGCTTGTTTGTCTAAACCACCTTAGAGTTAGCAACATGCCATGAAGAAAAAAAAAAAAAACCTCCACTCTTTCAATGTCAGTGTTCCTAGCTTTGGCAGGAGCAGCCTATCTCTCTCGTCCCTTTATAAATTGTGGTCTTCATCCTTTAATGCCACAAACTTTAAGCTGACAAAGCATGAACACTTTAAGGAGAAAGTGCTGTTATATCCCCAGGGTTGCTGTTCCCTGGCAAAAGCCTGGATAGCTCAGTCGGTAGAGCATCAGACTTTTAATCTGAGGGTCCAGGGTTCAAGTCCCTGTTCGGGCGAAGGTTTGTTGCAGACCTCTCCTAATCTCGTGCTGTGCTCTTCCCAGCCTTTGAGAGAGGTGGTCTTCCTCTTCGATAAAAGACGTGGTGGAGTTATTTCCCAGCATTTGGTGTTGTAATGCTTGGTTACTAGGGACTTTAAGCAACAGCTGCTGACGGAACGGGAACGGCAGCCGGAAGTAAGCGTTAACTGCCGTAGCTAAAGAGCTCAAAAATCACTAAGCAACAGTAAAGAGGACGGTGTAGGGGTAATTTAATCATCAGACAAAATTCAGAAAAAAGGAAGTGATTTTAAAAAGCAAGAGAAGGGTTGCTTTGGGCATTTAATGATATACAGAAATGATTACAATGCCACATAACCTAAAACATAACATTAACTTTCTTAATCTGTCACGTAGTAACGACTACGGCAAATCAGCTGTTCTCCCGTAGTAGACGGTTACAGTAGAATGTCACGAGGTAGCAGTTATTTTATTTATATTTATTGATTGATTTCAACAGGGACAATGTGCAAAAAACATTAATTAAAGATGCTTTGCACCAGATTTAGCTTGAGCTAGTTTCCATCTGCAGTCCCCGAGTTAATGTCGCGCGTGCGCAATAGAACGACAGAATGCAATTGCCTTACCACCAGAGGCTGTTGCTTAAAGTCCCTACTGTCTAAGCAAGCGGTGGTGGGGGACTTTGAGAGAACTGAGCTGAAGCTTGCCGTTGACTCTGTATGTGCAGGCCCGGGGCAAGTGGAAAGATTGCTTTCTCTGTATAGCATTTAGTACTCTGCGTTGTGCCCGCAGCATCCCCAGTCCAAATCCGGATCATGGCAGTCTTTTCGTGTAGGTGAAGACGTCGTTGAACTCCTTTTTGCCAACACAATATTTTGGAACCGGTGTTCTCTGATGCTCAAATCCAGAAATGAAAATACCATGTGACTCACTGGCGGGAGTAGTCGTGGCCGAGAGGTTAAGGCGATGGACTCGAAATCCATTGGGGTCTCCCCGCGCAGGTTCGAACCCTGCCGACTACGTGGCTCCTTGTCACTTTGTCTGTTTGCGATAGGAATTGTGACATCCAGGAGCTTTGTACGAGCTGCTTTTTTCTCTAAAACGGAAAATTGGGCAACCCACATCTCTTTTCGAGCAGGTTTTTGTGTAGGTGAAGAGGTCGTTAGTTTATAAATAAGTGTTTTGGCACACCTGTCCGAGTGGCGCTACAAATTCTTCTAAAATCTGATTTTATTTCGGGCATGTTAAATTAGCGTTCGACAAACGCGAACAAACTTTTATTTATGTACACTCACAATAACAATTAAATGTTGTGCTTTTGTAAAATAAAGAAAACAAACAGGGTGCGCTTTCTGCCGTCTCGGTCTCCGTCACAGAAATGAACCAAAACTCTATAGGCTACTTGCCTCGGTCACGATAAGAAATATGTCTATAGAAAGCTTGAGTGAACAAATATGATCTGATTATGCAATCCATATGAAACCATCCAATATTAAATTGGCTATGATATAACCATGGCTGTGTATTCCCCTATATTCACTACTGTGGCTGGAAACATTGTTTTCATTCATAATTACTTGCATGGATTCACATCGCAAATCAAGCAGCAATTGAAAAATTCAGATTCAAATTCTAGACATGCCCCTGTCTCTCTTGATGTTCAATGCAGATTTATGCCAGTCTCCAGTAGAGATCCATTTCCTGGAGAGTTTAGGTGTAGGAGTTTAGTCATAATTACAACTTGTAACTTGTGGTAGAACTCCGACTTGTACCACGAGATCGCTGTACCACCTGACCACTGCAGATTCATTTGCCGTTGATAGTGTTGTCATAAAAACAATCAATCACCTCCTAATTACGGTAATTATTACGACATCCAACCCTAATCAAACACACCTGAACAAGCTAATCAAGGTCTATATTAGAAAGCTACAGGCAAGTGATTTTCATTAGGGTTGGAGTTACCCAGACCCCCAATTGGATCTTTAAAAACGCATTTTCAAAAAGTGTTTTAAATGCTTTTGAAAGCGTTTGTTGTGGGATTCAGCTGATATTTTGTTGCAGCAACAGGGGTTTTTCTTTGTAGTTTTGTGGTCCTTGCTGTCCGCCCCTCCTGACTCACTAATTCAGTGCATCTTCCAGCAGAGTTGATTTTGAGATTGCAGGTCGAGAGGATGACAGCTCAAGTGTACTGCTCGTTTAGTGCTGTTTTATTGTGTCTGTCTGCTTGTTTAAGCACAACAGACGCTGGAGTCCTAGGTGAGAAGTTCTTTTAGCTTCATTACGCAGCCCGAAGAAGTGCATAAATAAAGTGCCTTACAAAATTTGATTTCAGACACATCTGCTTACAAAAATACAGTACAGACGTCAAGTGGAAGTTCATCTTTGAACTGCATAAGCCTACAATATAACATGGGTGGCTAATTATAACCGATAACTCTGCATTTTACATATATAGTGGGTTTCTATATTTGTTTTGTTTTCTGTTGAGTAGCTTATTAAAATGCTTAAAAGGAAATGAGGGTGGTCATGGGGATGGCATCATTTTTGAAGATGTACACCAGTAAATTTGTACACAACATATTAACTGATGTCCATGATTTCTATCAGCATTACACTATTACTCACTCTACTACAGTGGGGTAGGTTGTAACCGCACTCTCAATCTTTGAAACCGATTGATGCAGTTTAGTGAAAAATGGTAGATTTCTAAGCTACTTGAATTGAAGCAGATAAATGTGTGAATATTATAAAGTTTGAGACTCATTGCAAAACCCCTGACTTGCAAATGCTGAAGCAAACTATTACAGCACTTCCTGGTCTCCCCTAATGTTCCTCTTGAATCCTCTTCTGTAGTGTCTGGTCATTGTCCGGCGATGCTGACGGTCGTGCCCTCCCGACGAGGATGCACTTCGGATAGGGACTGCTCTGGAGGACACAAATGCTGTCAATTTCCCTGTGGGCCCGCGTGTGTGCCGCCTGTTTTCAGTGAGTTTTAATTATTGATGCATGCTATACGTCTTCCAGAAAAAAAAAACCCTGAAAAAATTTTCACTCAGGAATTGCTAGTAAGTTTCACAAATAATTGCAAAGAAACCGCAAGTAACGCATTGAACTAAACGTGAAACTATGAAGTAGATGGACTGAATATTCCGGTAAATCCTTCTACGATCATCTCTTCTTTTTTTTTTTCATACAGTGTATGAGACATTCAGTATTCAGTGATGTGGTTTCTCTGTCATGTGTCTCTATAACAGCAAAGGCAGGGGAGTGTCCAAGCACAAATTCTGGAGCAGGAATGTGTGCAGAGTTGTGTTACTATGACAGTGACTGTCTGAACAATGAGAAATGCTGCAGCAATGGATGTGGACATCAGTGTATGGATCCATTTGCAGGTATTTGTTATGTTATTATATTAGTGTTTGGGTCAGCTTCCTCATTTCAGTTTGTCTTGTTTTATAAATAATTGTTCTCCATGTAAAAAGTATTCAGCCAATAGCACGGTTTAAAGCACAGGATGGCTTTACAAAATTAATTCATATGATTAATTATTAATACGATCATAATTAATAATTAAGAGGAGTAAAACTTGGTATTTGGGTTTTGTGATGTATCTGAGACTGAATGCCTCTAAACGGACTGACTGAAGTTGACTATCTGTATCCATCCAGTGAAGCCTGCAGCCGAACCGCCGAAGCCTCCAGGAAAGCCTGCAGCCAAGCCTCCAGTGAAGCCTGCAGCCGAACCTCCAAAGCCTCCAGTGAAGCCTGCAGCCCAACCTCCAAAGCCTCCAGGAAAGCCTGCAGCTGAACCTCCGAAGCCTCCAGGAAAGCCTGCAGCCAAGCCTCCAGTGAAGCCTGCAGCCGAACCTCCAAAGCCTCCAGTAAAGCCTGCAGCCGAACCTCCGAAGTCTCCAGTGAAGCCTTCCGCCGAACTACCTGAGCCGGAGCCTTCTACCGAGGAGCCGGAGCCTTCTACCGAGGAGCCGGAGCCTTCTACCGAGGAGCCGGAGCCTTCTACCGAGGAGCCGGAGCCTTCTACCGAAGAGCCGGAGCCTTCTTCCGAAGAGCCGGAGCCTTCTACAGAACTGCCGGAACCTTCTGCTGAACTGCCTGAGCCTTCTACCGAACCGCCGGAGCCTTCAGACGAACTGCCAGTGGAACCCCCGAAGCCTCCTGTGAAGCCTGCAGCCGAACCCCTGAAGCCTCCGGTGAAGCCTGTGGCCGAACCCCCGAAGCCTCCAATGAAGCCTGCGGCCGGACCCCCGAAGCCTCCAATGAAGCCTGCGGCCGAACCCCCGAAACCTCCAATGAAGCCTGCGGCCGGACCCCCGAAGCCTCCAATGAAGCCTGCGGCCGGACCCCCGAAGCCTCCAATGAAGCCTGCGGCCGGACCCCCGAAGCCTCCAATGAAGCCTGCGGCCGAACTGCCAAAGCCAACTTACCCGTATGGCCAATGTCCTGGCCATAAGTAATGTGGCTATGCATGCAGTTAACTGTGCTGATTTAACGATTGGATGTATGGTGTTTTCCCTGTTTATCACCAAATAAATCTCACACTTGTAAGACCATTTCCTCTTTTTCTTTTTTTTTCTTTTTTTTTTTAAGTGGGAAAACAAGGAATTCGATTTTTGTATTCCAGTGTTAGTTTGGCTGTTCTCTCACATAATGGCTCATTGGAATCAATGCGTGAGATCCCACCCTCCAAAGCCACGCCTCCTTCAAAATGCTTGAGCACACACACAGCAGAGTCTGTAAAGTGTCACGAGACGAAAGACTGCACTAAATTTCCTCATGTCTAAAATGCATAACATTACAGTTTATAATGAACGTAAACAACTTGCAGTGCTCTAGTTGTACCACCTGACTGATGCAGATTCATTTCGGTGTCAACATGGAAACGTCTGAATCCAAATGCAATGATTGGACGAACAATTCTATTGATTGCTATAGGATGTGAAGTTTCAACCAGTGTTGTCTATTGACCAATAGTCTTCTGCATTCTGAAGCATTTTAGTGAAATTGTGTCTTCTAGTGGTCATTTTATTTTAGGAAGTTGCAACTTCAAGCCTATTAACAGATGATCCCTTTAGTTACCTGTGACCAAATGAGTTCTGAATGCCTGTAAAGCAGAGTTCACACTGCACAATTTTCAAAGTAGTCGGGTCACTGTTCTTTTCACACTGCACGACTGTCTGGGGTAACGTTCAGTTGCTGCTGTGTGCACGATGCACCGACGACAGGGAGGTTTCACACTGCATGACTTGACAAAAGAAAGAATTGCTGACAACTGTCTGGTCTGCAAACTGCGTTTCACAACCAAACCCACGCGAGAAGTGGCAGGAGTAGTCGTGGCTGAGAGGTTAAGGCGATGGACTTGAAATCCATTGGGGTCTCCCCGCGCAGGTTCGAACCCTGCCGACTACGTGGCTCTTTGTCTGTTTGCGACAGGAATTGTGACATCCAGGAGCTTTATACGAGCTGCATTTTTTTTCTCTAACATGGAAAACTGGGCAACCCACATCTCTTTTCAAGCCTGAAGTGAGCAGGTTTTTGTGTAGGTGAAGACGTTGTTGAACTCCTTTTTGCCAAAACAATATGTTAGCTGAGTGCATCCTCTGCTGCTCACTTCCAGAAAGGAAAATAGCATGTGACTCACTATCGAGAGTAGTCGTGGCCGAGAGGTTAAGGCGATGGACTTGAAATCCATTGGGGTCTTCCCGCGCAGGTTCGAACCCTGCCGACTACGTGGCTCCTTGTCACTTTAGACACTTTAGTCTGTTTGCGACAGGAATTGTGACATCCAGGATCTTTGTACGAGCTGCTGTTTTCTTCAACACGGAAAATTGGGCTCTTTTTAAGCCTGAAGTGGGCATCGTTTCAAAAGGCCCAGATCATCTGTGATTTTCAAGTCCCTGTTCGGACGAAGGTTTGTTGCAGACCTCTCCTAATCTCGTGCTGTGCTCTTCCCAGCCTTTGAGGGAGGTGGTCTTCCTCTTCAAGAAAAGACATGGTGGAGTTATTTCCCAGCATTTGGTGTTGGTTTGCCTGCTGTAATGCTTGGTTACTGTCTAAGCAAGCGGTGGTGGGGGACTTGAGAGAACTGAGCTGAAGCTTGCCGTTGACTCTGTATGTGCAGGCCCGGGGCGAGTGGTTTGCTTTCTCTGTATAGCATTTAGTACTCTGCATTGTGCCCGCAGCATCCCCAGTCCAAATCCAGATCATGGCAGTCTTTTTGTGCATGTGAAGACGTCATTGAACTCCTTTTTGCCAGCGCAATATTTTAGCCGAGTGGACCCTCTGCTGCTCACATCCACATTGATGGTTGGCCCCAGTGTTCTCTGCTGCTCACATCCAGAAAAGAAAATAGCATGTGACTCCCTGGCAGGAGTAGTCGTGGCCGAGAGGTTAAGGCGATGGGCTCGAAATCCTTTGGGGTATCCCCGTGCAGGTTAGAACCCTGCCGACTACGTGGCTTTTTCTCACTTTGTCTGTTTGCGACAGGAATTGAGACATCCAGGAGCTATGTACAAGCTGCTTTTTTTTTCTAACACGGAAATTGGTCTCTTTTCAAGCCAGAAGTAAGCATCGTTTCAAAAGGCCCAGATCATCTGTGATTTTGGCCATTCTATTCAGGCAGTCGGAGCAATGGCTTTGGCATCCCCCGACAACTTCACGGCCTTCACGTTGGGCATTATATTTCATGGAGAATCTTGCATATTAGTGTTTTGAAATGTTTCATTCGTTCTCTCTTAGAAAAGTGAAACAGAAACCTACTCATTATGTCCCAATTGCTTGTTTGTCTAAACCACCTTAGAGTTAGCAACATGCCATGAAGAAAAAAAAAAAAAAACTCCACTCTTTCAATGTCAGTGTTCCTAGCTTTGGCAGGAGCAGCCTATCTCTCTCGTCCCTTTATAAATTGTGGTCTTCATCCTTTAATGCCACAAACTTTAAGCTGACAAAGCATGAACACTTTAAGGAGAAAGTGCTGTTATATCCCCAGGGTTGCTGTTCCCTGGCAAAAGCCTGGATAGCTCAGTCGGTAGAGCATCAGACTTTTAATCTGAGGGTCCAGGGTTCAAGTCCCTGTTCGGGCGAAGGTTTGTTGCAGACCTCTCCTAATCTCGTGCTGTGCTCTTCCCAGCCTTTGAGAGAGGTGGTCTTCCTCTTCGATAAAAGACGTGGTGGAGTTATTTTCCAGCATTTGGTGTTGTAATGCTTGGTTACTAGGGACTTTAAGCAACAGCTGCTGACGGAACGGGAACGGCAGCCGGAAGTAAGCGTTAACTGCCGTAGCTAAAGAGCTCAAAAATCACTAAGCAACAGTAAAGAGGACGGCGTAGGGGTAATTTAATCATCAGACAAAATTCAGAAAAAAGGAAGTGATTTTAAAAAGCAAGAGAAGGGTTGCTTTGGGCATTTAATGATATACAGAAATGATTACAATGCCACATAACCTAAAACATAACATTAACTTTCTTAATCTGTCACGTAGTAACGACTACGGCAAATCAGCTGTTCTCCCGTAGTAGACGGTTACAGTAGAATGTCACGAGGTAGCAGTTATTTTATTTATATTTATTGATTGATTTCAACAGGGACAATGTGCAAAAAACATTAATTAAAGATGCTTTGCACCAGATTTAGCTTGAGCTAGTTTCCATCTGCAGTCCCCGAGTTAATGTCGCGCGTGCGCAATAGAACGACAGAATGCAATTGCCTTACCACCAGAGGCTGTTGCTTAAAGTCCCTACTGTCTAAGCAAGCGGTGGTGGGGGACTTTGAGAGAACTGAGCTGAAGCTTGCCGTTGACTCTGTATGTGCAGGCCCGGGGCAAGTGGAAAGATTGCTTTCTCTGTATAGCATTTAGTACTCTGCGTTGTGCCCGCAGCATCCCCAGTCCAAATCCGGATCATGGCAGTCTTTTCGTGTAGGTGAAGACGTCGTTGAACTCCTTTTTGCCAACACAATATTTTGGAACCGGTGTTCTCTGATGCTCAAATCCAGAAATGAAAATACCATGTGACTCACTGGCAGGAGTAGTCGTGGCCGAGAGGTTAAGGCGATGGACTCGAAATCCATTGGGGTCTCCCCGCGCAGGTTCGAACCCTGCCGACTACGTGGCTCCTTGTCACTTTGTCTGTTTGCGATAGGAATTGTGACATCCAGGAGCTTTGTACGAGCTGCTTTTTTCTCTAAAACGGAAAATTGGGCAACCCACATCTCTTTTCGAGCAGGTTTTTGTGTAGGTGAAGAGGTCGTTAGTTTATAAATAAGTGTTTTGGCACACCTGTCCGAGTGGCGCTACAAATTCTTCTAAAATCTGATTTTATTTCGGGCATGTTAAATTAGCGTTCGACAAACGCGAACAAACTTTTATTTATGTACACTCACAATAACAATTAAATGTTGTGCTTTTGTAAAATAAAGAAAACAAACAGGGTGCGCTTTCTGCCGTCTCGGTCTCCGTCACAGAAATGAACCAAAACTCTATAGGCTACTTGCCTCGGTCACGATAAGAAATATGTCTATAGAAAGCTTGAGTGAACAAATATGATCTGATTATGCAATCCATATGGAACCATCCAATATTAAATTGGCTATGATATAACCATGGCTGTGTATTCCCCTATATTCACTACTGTGGCTGGAAACATTGTTTTCATTCATAATTACTTGCATGGATTCACATCGCAAATCAAGCAGCAATTGAAAAATTCAGATTCAAATTCTAGACATGCCCCTGTCTCTCTTGATGTTCAATGCAGATTTATGCCAGTCTCCAGTAGAGATCCATTTCCTGGAGAGTTTAGGTGTAGGAGTTTAGTCATAATTACAACTTGTAACTTGTGGTAGAACTCCGACTTGTACCACGAGATCGCTGTACCACCTGACCACTGCAGATTCATTTGCCGTTGATAGTGTTGTCATAAAAACAATCAATCACCTCCTAATTACGGTAATTATTACGACATCCAACCCTAATCAAACACACCTGAACAAGCTAATCAAGGTCTTCAAGATTAGGCTATATTAGAAAGCTACAGGCAAGTGATTTTCATTAGGGTTGGAGTTACCCAGACCCCCAATTGGATCTTTAAAAACGCATTTTCAAAAAGTGTTTTAAATGCTTTTGAAAGCGTTTGTTGTGGGATTCAGCTGATATTTTGTTGCAGCAACAGGGGTTTTTCTTTGTAGTTTTGTGGTCCTTGCTGTCCGCCCCTCCTGACTTACTAATTCAGTGCATCTTCCAGCAGAGTTGATTTTGAGATTGCAGGTCGAGAGGATGACAGCTCAAGTGTACTGCTCGTTTAGTGCTGTTTTATTGTGTCTGTCTGCTTGTTTAAGCACAACAGACGCTGGAGTCCTAGGTGAGAAGTTCTTTTAGCTTCATTACGCAGCCCGAAGAAGTGCATAAATAAAGTGCCTTACAAAATTTGATTTCAGACACATCTGCTTACAAAAATACAGTACAGACGTCAAGTGGAAGTTCATCTTTGAACTGCATAAGCCTACAATATAACATGGGTGGCTAATTATAACCGATAACTCTGCATTTTACATATATAGTGGGTTTCTATATTTGTTTTGTTTTCTGTTGAGTAGCTTATTAAAATGCTTAAAAGGAAATGAGGGTGGTCATGGGGATGGCATCATTTTTGAAGATGTACACCAGTAAATTTGTACACAACATATTAACTGATGTCCATGATTTCTATCAGCATTACACTATTACTCACTCTACTACAGTGGGGTAGGTTGTAACCGCACTCTCAATCTTTGAAACCGATTGATGCAGTTTAGTGAAAAATGGTAGATTTCTAAGCTACTTGAATTGAAGCAGATAAATGTGTGAATATTATAAAGTTTGAGACTCATTGCAAAACCCCTGACTTGCAAATGCTGAAGCAAACTATTACAGCACTTCCTGGTCTCCCCTAATGTTCCTCTTGAATCCTCTTCTGTAGTGTCTGGTCATTGTCCGGCGATGCTGACGGTCGTGCCCTCCCGACGAGGATGCACTTCGGATAGGGACTGCTCTGGAGGACACAAATGCTGTCAATTTCCCTGTGGGCCCGCGTGTGTGCCGCCTGTTTTCAGTGAGTTTTAATTATTGATGCATGCTATACGTCTTCCAGAAAAAAAAAACCCTGAAAAAATTTTCACTCAGGAATTGCTAGTAAGTTTCACAAATAATTGCAAAGAAACCGCAAGTAACGCATTGAACTAAACGTGAAACTATGAAGTAGATGGACTGAATATTCCGGTAAATCCTTCTACGATCATCTCTTCTTTTTTTTTTTCATACAGTGTATGAGACATTCAGTATTCAGTGATGTGGTTTCTCTGTCATGTGTCTCTATAACAGCAAAGGCAGGGGAGTGTCCAAGCACAAATTCTGGAGCAGGAATGTGTGCAGAGTTGTGTTACTATGACAGTGACTGTCTGAACAATGAGAAATGCTGCAGCAATGGATGTGGACATCAGTGTATGGATCCATTTGCAGGTATTTGTTATGTTATTATATTAGTGTTTGGGTCAGCTTCCTCATTTCAGTTTGTCTTGTTTTATAAATAATTGTTCTCCATGTAAAAAGTATTCAGCCAATAGCACGGTTTAAAGCACAGGATGGCTTTACAAAATTAATTCATATGATTAATTAATACGATCATAATTAATAATTAAGAGGAGTAAAACTTGGTATTTGGGTTTTGTGATGTATCTGAGACTGAATGCCTCTAAACGGACTGACTGAAGTTGACTATCTGTATCCATCCAGTGAAGCCTGCAGCCGAACCGCCGAAGCCTCCAGGAAAGCCTGCAGCCAAGCCTCCAGTGAAGCCTGCAGCCGAACCTCCAAAGCCTCCAGTGAAGCCTGTAGCCCAACCTCCAAAGCCTCCAGGAAAGCCTGCAGCTGAACCTCCGAAGCCTCCAGGAAAGCCTGCAGCCAAGCCTCCAGTGAAGCCTGCAGCCGAACCTCCGAAGTCTCCAGTGAAGCCTTCCGCCGAACTACCTGAGCCGGAGCCTTCTACCGAGGAGCCGGAGCCTTCTACCGAGGAGCCGGAGCCTTCTACCGAAGAGCCGGAGCCTTCTTCCGAAGAGCCGGAGCCTTCTACAGAACTGCCGGAACCTTCTGCTGAACTGCCTGAGCCTTCTACCGAACCGCCGGAGCCTTCAGACGAACTGCCAGTGGAACCCCCGAAGCCTCCTGTGAAGCCTGCAGCCGAACCCCTGAAGCCTCCGGTGAAGCCTGTGGCCGAACCCCCGAAGCCTCCAATGAAGCCTGCGGCCGGACCCCCGAAGCCTCCAATGAAGCCTGCGGCCGAACCCCCGAAACCTCCAATGAAGCCTGCGGCCGGACCCCCGAAGCCTCCAATGAAGCCTGCGGCCGAACCCCCGAAGCCTCCAATGAAGCCTGCGGCCGGACCCCCGAAGCCTCCAATGAAGCCTGCGGCCGAACTGCCAAAGCCAACTTACCCGTATGGCCAATGTCCTGGCCATAAGTAATGTGGCTATGCATGCAGTTAACTGTGCTGATTTAACGATTGGATGTATGGTGTTTTCCCTGTTTATCACCAAATAAATCTCACACTTGTAAGACCATTTCCTCTTTTTCTTTCTTTTTTTTTTCTTTTTTTTTTTAAGTGGGAAAACAAGGAATTCGATTTTTGTATTCCAGTGTTAGTTTGGCTGTTCTCTCACATAATGGCTCATTGGAATCAATGCGTGAGATCCCACCCTCCAAAGCCACGCCTCCTTCAAAATGCTTGAGCACACACACAGCAGAGTCTGTAAAGTGTCACGAGACGAAAGACTGCACTAAATTTCCTCATGTCTAAAATGCATAACATTACAGTTTATAATGAACGTAAACAACTTGCAGTGCTCTAGTTGTACCACCTGACTGATGCAGATTCATTTCGGTGTCAACATGGAAACGTCTGAATCCAAATGCAATGATTGGACGAACAATTCTATTGATTGCTATAGGATGTGAAGTTTCAACCAGTGTTGTCTATTGACCAATAGTCTTCTGCATTCTGAAGCATTTTAGTGAAATTGTGTCTTCTAGTGGTCATTTTATTTTAGGAAGTTGCAACTTCAAGCCTATTAACAGATGATCCCTTTAGTTACCTGTGACCAAATGAGTTCTGAATGCCTGTAAAGCAGAGTTCACACTGCACAATTTTCAAAGTAGTCGGGTCACTGTTCTTTTCACACTGCACGACTGTCTGGGGTAACGTTCAGTTTCTGCTGTGTGCACGATGCACCGACGACAGGGAGGTTTCACACTGCATGACTTGACAAAAGAAAGAATTGCTGACAACTGTCTGGTCTGCAAACTGCGTTTCACAACCAAACCCACGCGAGAAGTGGCAGGAGTAGTCGTGGCCGAGAGGTTAAGGCGATGGACTTGAAATCCATTGGGGTCTCCCCGCGCAGGTTCGAACCCTGCCGACTACGTGGCTCTTTGTCTGTTTGCGACAGGAATTGTGACATCCAGGAGCTTTATACGAGCTGCATTTTTTTTCTCTAACATGGAAAACTGGGCAACCCACATCTCTTTTCAAGCCTGAAGTGAGCAGGTTTTTGTGTAGGTGAAGACGTTGTTGAACTCCTTTTTGCCAAAACAATATGTTAGCTGAGTGCATCCTCTGCTGCTCACTTCCAGAAAGGAAAATAGCATGTGACTCACTATCGAGAGTAGTCGTGGCCGAGAGGTTAAGGCGATGGACTTGAAATCCATTGGGGTCTTCCCGCGCAGGTTCGAACCCTGCCGACTACGTGGCTCCTTGTCACTTTAGACACTTTAGTCTGTTTGCGACAGGAATTGTGACATCCAGGATCTTTGTACGAGCTGCTGTTTTCTTCAACACGGAAAATTGGGCTCTTTTTAAGCCTGAAGTGGGCATCGTTTCAAAAGGCCCAGATCATCTGTGATTTTCAAGTCCCTGTTCGGACGAAGGTTTGTTGCAGACCTCTCCTAATCTCGTGCTGTGCTCTTCCCAGCCTTTGAGGGAGGTGGTCTTCCTCTTCAAGAAAAGACATGGTGGAGTTATTTCCCAGCATTTGGTGTTGGTTTGCCTGCTGTAATGCTTGGTTACTGTCTAAGCAAGCGGTGGTGGGGGACTTGAGAGAACTGAGCTGAAGCTTGCCGTTGACTCTGTATGTGCAGGCCCGGGGCGAGTGGTTTGCTTTCTCTGTATAGCATTTAGTACTCTGCATTGTGCCCGCAGCATCCCCAGTCCAAATCCAGATCATGGCAGTCTTTTTGTGCATGTGAAGACGTCATTGAACTCCTTTTTGCCAGCGCAATATTTTAGCCGAGTGGACCCTCTGCTGCTCACATCCACATTGATGGTTGGCCCCAGTGTTCTCTGCTGCTCACATCCAGAAAAGAAAATAGCATGTGACTCCCTGGCAGGAGTAGTCGTGGCCGAGAGGTTAAGGCGATGGGCTCGAAATCCTTTGGGGTATCCCCGTGCAGGTTAGAACCCTGCCGACTACGTGGCTTTTTCTCACTTTGTCTGTTTGCGACAGGAATTGAGACATCCAGGAGCTATGTACAAGCTGCTTTTTTTTTCTAACACGGAAATTGGTCTCTTTTCAAGCCAGAAGTAAGCATCGTTTCAAAAGGCCCAGATCATCTGTGATTTTGGCCATTCTATTCAGGCAGTCGGAGCAATGGCTTTGGCATCCCCCGACAACTTCACGGCCTTCACGTTGGGCATTATATTTCATGGAGAATCTTGCATATTAGTGTTTTGAAATGTTTCATTCGTTCTCTCTTAGAAAAGTGAAACAGAAACCTACTCATTATGTCCCAATTGCTTGTTTGTCTAAACCACCTTAGAGTTAGCAACATGCCATGAAGAAAAAAAAAAAAAACCTCCACTCTTTCAATGTCAGTGTTCCTAGCTTTGGCAGGAGCAGCCTATCTCTCTCGTCCCTTTATAAATTGTGGTCTTCATCCTTTAATGCCACAAACTTTAAGCTGACAAAGCATGAACACTTTAAGGAGAAAGTGCTGTTATATCCCCAGGGTTGCTGTTCCCTGGCAAAAGCCTGGATAGCTCAGTCGGTAGAGCATCAGACTTTTAATCTGAGGGTCCAGGGTTCAAGTCCCTGTTCGGGCGAAGGTTTGTTGCAGACCTCTCCTAATCTCGTGCTGTGCTCTTCCCAGCCTTTGAGAGAGGTGGTCTTCCTCTTCGATAAAAGACGTGGTGGAGTTATTTCCCAGCATTTGGTGTTGTAATGCTTGGTTACTAGGGACTTTAAGCAACAGCTGCTGACGGAACGGGAACGGCAGCCGGAAGTAAGCGTTAACTGCCGTAGCTAAAGAGCTCAAAAATCACTAAGCAACAGTAAAGAGGACGGTGTAGGGGTAATTTAATCATCAGACAAAATTCAGAAAAAAGGAAGTGATTTTAAAAAGCAAGAGAAGGGTTGCTTTGGGCATTTAATGATATACAGAAATGATTACAATGCCACATAACCTAAAACATAACATTAACTTTCTTAATCTGTCACGTAGTAACGACTACGGCAAATCAGCTGTTCTCCCGTAGTAGACGGTTACAGTAGAATGTCACGAGGTAGCAGTTATTTTATTTATATTTATTGATTGATTTCAACAGGGACAATGTGCAAAAAACATTAATTAAAGATGCTTTGCACCAGATTTAGCTTGAGCTAGTTTCCATCTGCAGTCCCCGAGTTAATGTCGCGCGTGCGCAATAGAACGACAGAATGCAATTGCCTTACCACCAGAGGCTGTTGCTTAAAGTCCCTACTGTCTAAGCAAGCGGTGGTGGGGGACTTTGAGAGAACTGAGCTGAAGCTTGCCGTTGACTCTGTATGTGCAGGCCCGGGGCAAGTGGAAAGATTGCTTTCTCTGTATAGCATTTAGTACTCTGCGTTGTGCCCGCAGCATCCCCAGTCCAAATCCGGATCATGGCAGTCTTTTCGTGTAGGTGAAGACGTCGTTGAACTCCTTTTTGCCAACACAATATTTTGGAACCGGTGTTCTCTGATGCTCAAATCCAGAAATGAAAATACCATGTGACTCACTGGCGGGAGTAGTCGTGGCCGAGAGGTTAAGGCGATGGACTCGAAATCCATTGGGGTCTCCCCGCGCAGGTTCGAACCCTGCCGACTACGTGGCTCCTTGTCACTTTGTCTGTTTGCGATAGGAATTGTGACATCCAGGAGCTTTGTACGAGCTGCTTTTTTCTCTAAAACGGAAAATTGGGCAACCCACATCTCTTTTCGAGCAGGTTTTTGTGTAGGTGAAGAGGTCGTTAGTTTATAAATAAGTGTTTTGGCACACCTGTCCGAGTGGCGCTACAAATTCTTCTAAAATCTGATTTTATTTCGGGCATGTTAAATTAGCGTTCGACAAACGCGAACAAACTTTTATTTATGTACACTCACAATAACAATTAAATGTTGTGCTTTTGTAAAATAAAGAAAACAAACAGGGTGCGCTTTCTGCCGTCTCGGTCTCCGTCACAGAAATGAACCAAAACTCTATAGGCTACTTGCCTCGGTCACGATAAGAAATATGTCTATAGAAAGCTTGAGTGAACAAATATGATCTGATTATGCAATCCATATGAAACCATCCAATATTAAATTGGCTATGATATAACCATGGCTGTGTATTCCCCTATATTCACTACTGTGGCTGGAAACATTGTTTTCATTCATAATTACTTGCATGGATTCACATCGCAAATCAAGCAGCAATTGAAAAATTCAGATTCAAATTCTAGACATGCCCCTGTCTCTCTTGATGTTCAATGCAGATTTATGCCAGTCTCCAGTAGAGATCCATTTCCTGGAGAGTTTAGGTGTAGGAGTTTAGTCATAATTACAACTTGTAACTTGTGGTAGAACTCCGACTTGTACCACGAGATCGCTGTACCACCTGACCACTGCAGATTCATTTGCCGTTGATAGTGTTGTCATAAAAACAATCAATCACCTCCTAATTACGGTAATTATTACGACATCCAACCCTAATCAAACACACCTGAACAAGCTAATCAAGGTCTATATTAGAAAGCTACAGGCAAGTGATTTTCATTAGGGTTGGAGTTACCCAGACCCCCAATTGGATCTTTAAAAACGCATTTTCAAAAAGTGTTTTAAATGCTTTTGAAAGCGTTTGTTGTGGGATTCAGCTGATATTTTGTTGCAGCAACAGGGGTTTTTCTTTGTAGTTTTGTGGTCCTTGCTGTCCGCCCCTCCTGACTCACTAATTCAGTGCATCTTCCAGCAGAGTTGATTTTGAGATTGCAGGTCGAGAGGATGACAGCTCAAGTGTACTGCTCGTTTAGTGCTGTTTTATTGTGTCTGTCTGCTTGTTTAAGCACAACAGACGCTGGAGTCCTAGGTGAGAAGTTCTTTTAGCTTCATTACGCAGCCCGAAGAAGTGCATAAATAAAGTGCCTTACAAAATTTGATTTCAGACACATCTGCTTACAAAAATACAGTACAGACGTCAAGTGGAAGTTCATCTTTGAACTGCATAAGCCTACAATATAACATGGGTGGCTAATTATAACCGATAACTCTGCATTTTACATATATAGTGGGTTTCTATATTTGTTTTGTTTTCTGTTGAGTAGCTTATTAAAATGCTTAAAAGGAAATGAGGGTGGTCATGGGGATGGCATCATTTTTGAAGATGTACACCAGTAAATTTGTACACAACATATTAACTGATGTCCATGATTTCTATCAGCATTACACTATTACTCACTCTACTACAGTGGGGTAGGTTGTAACCGCACTCTCAATCTTTGAAACCGATTGATGCAGTTTAGTGAAAAATGGTAGATTTCTAAGCTACTTGAATTGAAGCAGATAAATGTGTGAATATTATAAAGTTTGAGACTCATTGCAAAACCCCTGACTTGCAAATGCTGAAGCAAACTATTACAGCACTTCCTGGTCTCCCCTAATGTTCCTCTTGAATCCTCTTCTGTAGTGTCTGGTCATTGTCCGGCGATGCTGACGGTCGTGCCCTCCCGACGAGGATGCACTTCGGATAGGGACTGCTCTGGAGGACACAAATGCTGTCAATTTCCCTGTGGGCCCGCGTGTGTGCCGCCTGTTTTCAGTGAGTTTTAATTATTGATGCATGCTATACGTCTTCCAGAAAAAAAAAACCCTGAAAAAATTTTCACTCAGGAATTGCTAGTAAGTTTCACAAATAATTGCAAAGAAACCGCAAGTAACGCATTGAACTAAACGTGAAACTATGAAGTAGATGGACTGAATATTCCGGTAAATCCTTCTACGATCATCTCTTCTTTTTTTTTTTCATACAGTGTATGAGACATTCAGTATTCAGTGATGTGGTTTCTCTGTCATGTGTCTCTATAACAGCAAAGGCAGGGGAGTGTCCAAGCACAAATTCTGGAGCAGGAATGTGTGCAGAGTTGTGTTACTATGACAGTGACTGTCTGAACAATGAGAAATGCTGCAGCAATGGATGTGGACATCAGTGTATGGATCCATTTGCAGGTATTTGTTATGTTATTATATTAGTGTTTGGGTCAGCTTCCTCATTTCAGTTTGTCTTGTTTTATAAATAATTGTTCTCCATGTAAAAAGTATTCAGCCAATAGCACGGTTTAAAGCACAGGATGGCTTTACAAAATTAATTCATATGATTAATTATTAATACGATCATAATTAATAATTAAGAGGAGTAAAACTTGGTATTTGGGTTTTGTGATGTATCTGAGACTGAATGCCTCTAAACGGACTGACTGAAGTTGACTATCTGTATCCATCCAGTGAAGCCTGCAGCCGAACCGCCGAAGCCTCCAGGAAAGCCTGCAGCCAAGCCTCCAGTGAAGCCTGCAGCCGAACCTCCAAAGCCTCCAGTGAAGCCTGCAGCCCAACCTCCAAAGCCTCCAGGAAAGCCTGCAGCTGAACCTCCGAAGCCTCCAGGAAAGCCTGCAGCCAAGCCTCCAGTGAAGCCTGCAGCCGAACCTCCAAAGCCTCCAGTAAAGCCTGCAGCCGAACCTCCGAAGTCTCCAGTGAAGCCTTCCGCCGAACTACCTGAGCCGGAGCCTTCTACCGAGGAGCCGGAGCCTTCTACCGAGGAGCCGGAGCCTTCTACCGAGGAGCCGGAGCCTTCTACCGAGGAGCCGGAGCCTTCTACCGAAGAGCCGGAGCCTTCTTCCGAAGAGCCGGAGCCTTCTACAGAACTGCCGGAACCTTCTGCTGAACTGCCTGAGCCTTCTACCGAACCGCCGGAGCCTTCAGACGAACTGCCAGTGGAACCCCCGAAGCCTCCTGTGAAGCCTGCAGCCGAACCCCTGAAGCCTCCGGTGAAGCCTGTGGCCGAACCCCCGAAGCCTCCAATGAAGCCTGCGGCCGGACCCCCGAAGCCTCCAATGAAGCCTGCGGCCGAACCCCCGAAACCTCCAATGAAGCCTGCGGCCGGACCCCCGAAGCCTCCAATGAAGCCTGCGGCCGGACCCCCGAAGCCTCCAATGAAGCCTGCGGCCGGACCCCCGAAGCCTCCAATGAAGCCTGCGGCCGAACTGCCAAAGCCAACTTACCCGTATGGCCAATGTCCTGGCCATAAGTAATGTGGCTATGCATGCAGTTAACTGTGCTGATTTAACGATTGGATGTATGGTGTTTTCCCTGTTTATCACCAAATAAATCTCACACTTGTAAGACCATTTCCTCTTTTTCTTTTTTTTTCTTTTTTTTTTTAAGTGGGAAAACAAGGAATTCGATTTTTGTATTCCAGTGTTAGTTTGGCTGTTCTCTCACATAATGGCTCATTGGAATCAATGCGTGAGATCCCACCCTCCAAAGCCACGCCTCCTTCAAAATGCTTGAGCACACACACAGCAGAGTCTGTAAAGTGTCACGAGACGAAAGACTGCACTAAATTTCCTCATGTCTAAAATGCATAACATTACAGTTTATAATGAACGTAAACAACTTGCAGTGCTCTAGTTGTACCACCTGACTGATGCAGATTCATTTCGGTGTCAACATGGAAACGTCTGAATCCAAATGCAATGATTGGACGAACAATTCTATTGATTGCTATAGGATGTGAAGTTTCAACCAGTGTTGTCTATTGACCAATAGTCTTCTGCATTCTGAAGCATTTTAGTGAAATTGTGTCTTCTAGTGGTCATTTTATTTTAGGAAGTTGCAACTTCAAGCCTATTAACAGATGATCCCTTTAGTTACCTGTGACCAAATGAGTTCTGAATGCCTGTAAAGCAGAGTTCACACTGCACAATTTTCAAAGTAGTCGGGTCACTGTTCTTTTCACACTGCACGACTGTCTGGGGTAACGTTCAGTTGCTGCTGTGTGCACGATGCACCGACGACAGGGAGGTTTCACACTGCATGACTTGACAAAAGAAAGAATTGCTGACAACTGTCTGGTCTGCAAACTGCGTTTCACAACCAAACCCACGCGAGAAGTGGCAGGAGTAGTCGTGGCTGAGAGGTTAAGGCGATGGACTTGAAATCCATTGGGGTCTCCCCGCGCAGGTTCGAACCCTGCCGACTACGTGGCTCTTTGTCTGTTTGCGACAGGAATTGTGACATCCAGGAGCTTTATACGAGCTGCATTTTTTTTCTCTAACATGGAAAACTGGGCAACCCACATCTCTTTTCAAGCCTGAAGTGAGCAGGTTTTTGTGTAGGTGAAGACGTTGTTGAACTCCTTTTTGCCAAAACAATATGTTAGCTGAGTGCATCCTCTGCTGCTCACTTCCAGAAAGGAAAATAGCATGTGACTCACTATCGAGAGTAGTCGTGGCCGAGAGGTTAAGGCGATGGACTTGAAATCCATTGGGGTCTTCCCGCGCAGGTTCGAACCCTGCCGACTACGTGGCTCCTTGTCACTTTAGACACTTTAGTCTGTTTGCGACAGGAATTGTGACATCCAGGATCTTTGTACGAGCTGCTGTTTTCTTCAACACGGAAAATTGGGCTCTTTTTAAGCCTGAAGTGGGCATCGTTTCAAAAGGCCCAGATCATCTGTGATTTTCAAGTCCCTGTTCGGACGAAGGTTTGTTGCAGACCTCTCCTAATCTCGTGCTGTGCTCTTCCCAGCCTTTGAGGGAGGTGGTCTTCCTCTTCAAGAAAAGACATGGTGGAGTTATTTCCCAGCATTTGGTGTTGGTTTGCCTGCTGTAATGCTTGGTTACTGTCTAAGCAAGCGGTGGTGGGGGACTTGAGAGAACTGAGCTGAAGCTTGCCGTTGACTCTGTATGTGCAGGCCCGGGGCGAGTGGTTTGCTTTCTCTGTATAGCATTTAGTACTCTGCATTGTGCCCGCAGCATCCCCAGTCCAAATCCAGATCATGGCAGTCTTTTTGTGCATGTGAAGACGTCATTGAACTCCTTTTTGCCAGCGCAATATTTTAGCCGAGTGGACCCTCTGCTGCTCACATCCACATTGATGGTTGGCCCCAGTGTTCTCTGCTGCTCACATCCAGAAAAGAAAATAGCATGTGACTCCCTGGCAGGAGTAGTCGTGGCCGAGAGGTTAAGGCGATGGGCTCGAAATCCTTTGGGGTATCCCCGTGCAGGTTAGAACCCTGCCGACTACGTGGCTTTTTCTCACTTTGTCTGTTTGCGACAGGAATTGAGACATCCAGGAGCTATGTACAAGCTGCTTTTTTTTTCTAACACGGAAATTGGTCTCTTTTCAAGCCAGAAGTAAGCATCGTTTCAAAAGGCCCAGATCATCTGTGATTTTGGCCATTCTATTCAGGCAGTCGGAGCAATGGCTTTGGCATCCCCCGACAACTTCACGGCCTTCACGTTGGGCATTATATTTCATGGAGAATCTTGCATATTAGTGTTTTGAAATGTTTCATTCGTTCTCTCTTAGAAAAGTGAAACAGAAACCTACTCATTATGTCCCAATTGCTTGTTTGTCTAAACCACCTTAGAGTTAGCAACATGCCATGAAGAAAAAAAAAAAAAAACTCCACTCTTTCAATGTCAGTGTTCCTAGCTTTGGCAGGAGCAGCCTATCTCTCTCGTCCCTTTATAAATTGTGGTCTTCATCCTTTAATGCCACAAACTTTAAGCTGACAAAGCATGAACACTTTAAGGAGAAAGTGCTGTTATATCCCCAGGGTTGCTGTTCCCTGGCAAAAGCCTGGATAGCTCAGTCGGTAGAGCATCAGACTTTTAATCTGAGGGTCCAGGGTTCAAGTCCCTGTTCGGGCGAAGGTTTGTTGCAGACCTCTCCTAATCTCGTGCTGTGCTCTTCCCAGCCTTTGAGAGAGGTGGTCTTCCTCTTCGATAAAAGACGTGGTGGAGTTATTTTCCAGCATTTGGTGTTGTAATGCTTGGTTACTAGGGACTTTAAGCAACAGCTGCTGACGGAACGGGAACGGCAGCCGGAAGTAAGCGTTAACTGCCGTAGCTAAAGAGCTCAAAAATCACTAAGCAACAGTAAAGAGGACGGCGTAGGGGTAATTTAATCATCAGACAAAATTCAGAAAAAAGGAAGTGATTTTAAAAAGCAAGAGAAGGGTTGCTTTGGGCATTTAATGATATACAGAAATGATTACAATGCCACATAACCTAAAACATAACATTAACTTTCTTAATCTGTCACGTAGTAACGACTACGGCAAATCAGCTGTTCTCCCGTAGTAGACGGTTACAGTAGAATGTCACGAGGTAGCAGTTATTTTATTTATATTTATTGATTGATTTCAACAGGGACAATGTGCAAAAAACATTAATTAAAGATGCTTTGCACCAGATTTAGCTTGAGCTAGTTTCCATCTGCAGTCCCCGAGTTAATGTCGCGCGTGCGCAATAGAACGACAGAATGCAATTGCCTTACCACCAGAGGCTGTTGCTTAAAGTCCCTACTGTCTAAGCAAGCGGTGGTGGGGGACTTTGAGAGAACTGAGCTGAAGCTTGCCGTTGACTCTGTATGTGCAGGCCCGGGGCAAGTGGAAAGATTGCTTTCTCTGTATAGCATTTAGTACTCTGCGTTGTGCCCGCAGCATCCCCAGTCCAAATCCGGATCATGGCAGTCTTTTCGTGTAGGTGAAGACGTCGTTGAACTCCTTTTTGCCAACACAATATTTTGGAACCGGTGTTCTCTGATGCTCAAATCCAGAAATGAAAATACCATGTGACTCACTGGCAGGAGTAGTCGTGGCCGAGAGGTTAAGGCGATGGACTCGAAATCCATTGGGGTCTCCCCGCGCAGGTTCGAACCCTGCCGACTACGTGGCTCCTTGTCACTTTGTCTGTTTGCGATAGGAATTGTGACATCCAGGAGCTTTGTACGAGCTGCTTTTTTCTCTAAAACGGAAAATTGGGCAACCCACATCTCTTTTCGAGCAGGTTTTTGTGTAGGTGAAGAGGTCGTTAGTTTATAAATAAGTGTTTTGGCACACCTGTCCGAGTGGCGCTACAAATTCTTCTAAAATCTGATTTTATTTCGGGCATGTTAAATTAGCGTTCGACAAACGCGAACAAACTTTTATTTATGTACACTCACAATAACAATTAAATGTTGTGCTTTTGTAAAATAAAGAAAACAAACAGGGTGCGCTTTCTGCCGTCTCGGTCTCCGTCACAGAAATGAACCAAAACTCTATAGGCTACTTGCCTCGGTCACGATAAGAAATATGTCTATAGAAAGCTTGAGTGAACAAATATGATCTGATTATGCAATCCATATGGAACCATCCAATATTAAATTGGCTATGATATAACCATGGCTGTGTATTCCCCTATATTCACTACTGTGGCTGGAAACATTGTTTTCATTCATAATTACTTGCATGGATTCACATCGCAAATCAAGCAGCAATTGAAAAATTCAGATTCAAATTCTAGACATGCCCCTGTCTCTCTTGATGTTCAATGCAGATTTATGCCAGTCTCCAGTAGAGATCCATTTCCTGGAGAGTTTAGGTGTAGGAGTTTAGTCATAATTACAACTTGTAACTTGTGGTAGAACTCCGACTTGTACCACGAGATCGCTGTACCACCTGACCACTGCAGATTCATTTGCCGTTGATAGTGTTGTCATAAAAACAATCAATCACCTCCTAATTACGGTAATTATTACGACATCCAACCCTAATCAAACACACCTGAACAAGCTAATCAAGGTCTTCAAGATTAGGCTATATTAGAAAGCTACAGGCAAGTGATTTTCATTAGGGTTGGAGTTACCCAGACCCCCAATTGGATCTTTAAAAACGCATTTTCAAAAAGTGTTTTAAATGCTTTTGAAAGCGTTTGTTGTGGGATTCAGCTGATATTTTGTTGCAGCAACAGGGGTTTTTCTTTGTAGTTTTGTGGTCCTTGCTGTCCGCCCCTCCTGACTTACTAATTCAGTGCATCTTCCAGCAGAGTTGATTTTGAGATTGCAGGTCGAGAGGATGACAGCTCAAGTGTACTGCTCGTTTAGTGCTGTTTTATTGTGTCTGTCTGCTTGTTTAAGCACAACAGACGCTGGAGTCCTAGGTGAGAAGTTCTTTTAGCTTCATTACGCAGCCCGAAGAAGTGCATAAATAAAGTGCCTTACAAAATTTGATTTCAGACACATCTGCTTACAAAAATACAGTACAGACGTCAAGTGGAAGTTCATCTTTGAACTGCATAAGCCTACAATATAACATGGGTGGCTAATTATAACCGATAACTCTGCATTTTACATATATAGTGGGTTTCTATATTTGTTTTGTTTTCTGTTGAGTAGCTTATTAAAATGCTTAAAAGGAAATGAGGGTGGTCATGGGGATGGCATCATTTTTGAAGATGTACACCAGTAAATTTGTACACAACATATTAACTGATGTCCATGATTTCTATCAGCATTACACTATTACTCACTCTACTACAGTGGGGTAGGTTGTAACCGCACTCTCAATCTTTGAAACCGATTGATGCAGTTTAGTGAAAAATGGTAGATTTCTAAGCTACTTGAATTGAAGCAGATAAATGTGTGAATATTATAAAGTTTGAGACTCATTGCAAAACCCCTGACTTGCAAATGCTGAAGCAAACTATTACAGCACTTCCTGGTCTCCCCTAATGTTCCTCTTGAATCCTCTTCTGTAGTGTCTGGTCATTGTCCGGCGATGCTGACGGTCGTGCCCTCCCGACGAGGATGCACTTCGGATAGGGACTGCTCTGGAGGACACAAATGCTGTCAATTTCCCTGTGGGCCCGCGTGTGTGCCGCCTGTTTTCAGTGAGTTTTAATTATTGATGCATGCTATACGTCTTCCAGAAAAAAAAAACCCTGAAAAAATTTTCACTCAGGAATTGCTAGTAAGTTTCACAAATAATTGCAAAGAAACCGCAAGTAACGCATTGAACTAAACGTGAAACTATGAAGTAGATGGACTGAATATTCCGGTAAATCCTTCTACGATCATCTCTTCTTTTTTTTTTTCATACAGTGTATGAGACATTCAGTATTCAGTGATGTGGTTTCTCTGTCATGTGTCTCTATAACAGCAAAGGCAGGGGAGTGTCCAAGCACAAATTCTGGAGCAGGAATGTGTGCAGAGTTGTGTTACTATGACAGTGACTGTCTGAACAATGAGAAATGCTGCAGCAATGGATGTGGACATCAGTGTATGGATCCATTTGCAGGTATTTGTTATGTTATTATATTAGTGTTTGGGTCAGCTTCCTCATTTCAGTTTGTCTTGTTTTATAAATAATTGTTCTCCATGTAAAAAGTATTCAGCCAATAGCACGGTTTAAAGCACAGGATGGCTTTACAAAATTAATTCATATGATTAATTAATACGATCATAATTAATAATTAAGAGGAGTAAAACTTGGTATTTGGGTTTTGTGATGTATCTGAGACTGAATGCCTCTAAACGGACTGACTGAAGTTGACTATCTGTATCCATCCAGTGAAGCCTGCAGCCGAACCGCCGAAGCCTCCAGGAAAGCCTGCAGCCAAGCCTCCAGTGAAGCCTGCAGCCGAACCTCCAAAGCCTCCAGTGAAGCCTGTAGCCCAACCTCCAAAGCCTCCAGGAAAGCCTGCAGCTGAACCTCCGAAGCCTCCAGGAAAGCCTGCAGCCAAGCCTCCAGTGAAGCCTGCAGCCGAACCTCCGAAGTCTCCAGTGAAGCCTTCCGCCGAACTACCTGAGCCGGAGCCTTCTACCGAGGAGCCGGAGCCTTCTACCGAGGAGCCGGAGCCTTCTACCGAAGAGCCGGAGCCTTCTTCCGAAGAGCCGGAGCCTTCTACAGAACTGCCGGAACCTTCTGCTGAACTGCCTGAGCCTTCTACCGAACCGCCGGAGCCTTCAGACGAACTGCCAGTGGAACCCCCGAAGCCTCCTGTGAAGCCTGCAGCCGAACCCCTGAAGCCTCCGGTGAAGCCTGTGGCCGAACCCCCGAAGCCTCCAATGAAGCCTGCGGCCGGACCCCCGAAGCCTCCAATGAAGCCTGCGGCCGAACCCCCGAAACCTCCAATGAAGCCTGCGGCCGGACCCCCGAAGCCTCCAATGAAGCCTGCGGCCGAACCCCCGAAGCCTCCAATGAAGCCTGCGGCCGGACCCCCGAAGCCTCCAATGAAGCCTGCGGCCGAACTGCCAAAGCCAACTTACCCGTATGGCCAATGTCCTGGCCATAAGTAATGTGGCTATGCATGCAGTTAACTGTGCTGATTTAACGATTGGATGTATGGTGTTTTCCCTGTTTATCACCAAATAAATCTCACACTTGTAAGACCATTTCCTCTTTTTCTTTCTTTTTTTTTTCTTTTTTTTTTTAAGTGGGAAAACAAGGAATTCGATTTTTGTATTCCAGTGTTAGTTTGGCTGTTCTCTCACATAATGGCTCATTGGAATCAATGCGTGAGATCCCACCCTCCAAAGCCACGCCTCCTTCAAAATGCTTGAGCACACACACAGCAGAGTCTGTAAAGTGTCACGAGACGAAAGACTGCACTAAATTTCCTCATGTCTAAAATGCATAACATTACAGTTTATAATGAACGTAAACAACTTGCAGTGCTCTAGTTGTACCACCTGACTGATGCAGATTCATTTCGGTGTCAACATGGAAACGTCTGAATCCAAATGCAATGATTGGACGAACAATTCTATTGATTGCTATAGGATGTGAAGTTTCAACCAGTGTTGTCTATTGACCAATAGTCTTCTGCATTCTGAAGCATTTTAGTGAAATTGTGTCTTCTAGTGGTCATTTTATTTTAGGAAGTTGCAACTTCAAGCCTATTAACAGATGATCCCTTTAGTTACCTGTGACCAAATGAGTTCTGAATGCCTGTAAAGCAGAGTTCACACTGCACAATTTTCAAAGTAGTCGGGTCACTGTTCTTTTCACACTGCACGACTGTCTGGGGTAACGTTCAGTTTCTGCTGTGTGCACGATGCACCGACGACAGGGAGGTTTCACACTGCATGACTTGACAAAAGAAAGAATTGCTGACAACTGTCTGGTCTGCAAACTGCGTTTCACAACCAAACCCACGCGAGAAGTGGCAGGAGTAGTCGTGGCCGAGAGGTTAAGGCGATGGACTTGAAATCCATTGGGGTCTCCCCGCGCAGGTTCGAACCCTGCCGACTACGTGGCTCTTTGTCTGTTTGCGACAGGAATTGTGACATCCAGGAGCTTTATACAAGCTGCATTTTTTTTCTCTAACATGGAAAACTGGGCAACCCACATCTCTTTTCAAGCCTGAAGTGAGCAGGTTTTTGTGTAGGTGAAGACGTTGTTGAACTCCTTTTTGCCAAAACAATATGTTAGCTGAGTGCATCCTCTGCTGCTCACTTCCAGAAAGGAAAATAGCATGTGACTCACTATCGAGAGTAGTCGTGGCCGAGAGGTTAAGGCGATGGACTTGAAATCCATTGGGGTCTTCCCGCGCAGGTTCGAACCCTGCCGACTACGTGGCTCCTTGTCACTTTAGACACTTTAGTCTGTTTGCGACAGGAATTGTGACATCCAGGATCTTTGTACGAGCTGCTGTTTTCTTCAACACGGAAAATTGGGCTCTTTTTAAGCCTGAAGTGGGCATCGTTTCAAAAGGCCCAGATCATCTGTGATTTTCAAGTCCCTGTTCGGACGAAGGTTTGTTGCAGACCTCTCCTAATCTCGTGCTGTGCTCTTCCCAGCCTTTGAGGGAGGTGGTCTTCCTCTTCAAGAAAAGACATGGTGGAGTTATTTCCCAGCATTTGGTGTTGGTTTGCCTGCTGTAATGCTTGGTTACTGTCTAAGCAAGCGGTGGTGGGGGACTTGAGAGAACTGAGCTGAAGCTTGCCGTTGACTCTGTATGTGCAGGCCCGGGGCGAGTGGTTTGCTTTCTCTGTATAGCATTTAGTACTCTGCATTGTGCCCGCAGCATCCCCAGTCCAAATCCAGATCATGGCAGTCTTTTTGTGCATGTGAAGACGTCATTGAACTCCTTTTTGCCAGCGCAATATTTTAGCCGAGTGGACCCTCTGCTGCTCACATCCACATTGATGGTTGGCCCCAGTGTTCTCTGCTGCTCACATCCAGAAAAGAAAATAGCATGTGACTCCCTGGCAGGAGTAGTCGTGGCCGAGAGGTTAAGGCGATGGGCTCGAAATCCTTTGGGGTATCCCCGTGCAGGTTAGAACCCTGCCGACTACGTGGCTTTTTCTCACTTTGTCTGTTTGCGACAGGAATTGAGACATCCAGGAGCTATGTACAAGCTGCTTTTTTTTTCTAACACGGAAATTGGTCTCTTTTCAAGCCAGAAGTAAGCATCGTTTCAAAAGGCCCAGATCATCTGTGATTTTGGCCATTCTATTCAGGCAGTCGGAGCAATGGCTTTGGCATCCCCCGACAACTTCACGGCCTTCACGTTGGGCATTATATTTCATGGAGAATCTTGCATATTAGTGTTTTGAAATGTTTCATTCGTTCTCTCTTAGAAAAGTGAAACAGAAACCTACTCATTATGTCCCAATTGCTTGTTTGTCTAAACCACCTTAGAGTTAGCAACATGCCATGAAGAAAAAAAAAAAAAACCTCCACTCTTTCAATGTCAGTGTTCCTAGCTTTGGCAGGAGCAGCCTATCTCTCTCGTCCCTTTATAAATTGTGGTCTTCATCCTTTAATGCCACAAACTTTAAGCTGACAAAGCATGAACACTTTAAGGAGAAAGTGCTGTTATATCCCCAGGGTTGCTGTTCCCTGGCAAAAGCCTGGATAGCTCAGTCGGTAGAGCATCAGACTTTTAATCTGAGGGTCCAGGGTTCAAGTCCCTGTTCGGGCGAAGGTTTGTTGCAGACCTCTCCTAATCTCGTGCTGTGCTCTTCCCAGCCTTTGAGAGAGGTGGTCTTCCTCTTCGATAAAAGACGTGGTGGAGTTATTTCCCAGCATTTGGTGTTGTAATGCTTGGTTACTAGGGACTTTAAGCAACAGCTGCTGACGGAACGGGAACGGCAGCCGGAAGTAAGCGTTAACTGCCGTAGCTAAAGAGCTCAAAAATCACTAAGCAACAGTAAAGAGGACGGTGTAGGGGTAATTTAATCATCAGACAAAATTCAGAAAAAAGGAAGTGATTTTAAAAAGCAAGAGAAGGGTTGCTTTGGGCATTTAATGATATACAGAAATGATTACAATGCCACATAACCTAAAACATAACATTAACTTTCTTAATCTGTCACGTAGTAACGACTACGGCAAATCAGCTGTTCTCCCGTAGTAGACGGTTACAGTAGAATGTCACGAGGTAGCAGTTATTTTATTTATATTTATTGATTGATTTCAACAGGGACAATGTGCAAAAAACATTAATTAAAGATGCTTTGCACCAGATTTAGCTTGAGCTAGTTTCCATCTGCAGTCCCCGAGTTAATGTCGCGCGTGCGCAATAGAACGACAGAATGCAATTGCCTTACCACCAGAGGCTGTTGCTTAAAGTCCCTACTGTCTAAGCAAGCGGTGGTGGGGGACTTTGAGAGAACTGAGCTGAAGCTTGCCGTTGACTCTGTATGTGCAGGCCCGGGGCAAGTGGAAAGATTGCTTTCTCTGTATAGCATTTAGTACTCTGCGTTGTGCCCGCAGCATCCCCAGTCCAAATCCGGATCATGGCAGTCTTTTCGTGTAGGTGAAGACGTCGTTGAACTCCTTTTTGCCAACACAATATTTTGGAACCGGTGTTCTCTGATGCTCAAATCCAGAAATGAAAATACCATGTGACTCACTGGCGGGAGTAGTCGTGGCCGAGAGGTTAAGGCGATGGACTCGAAATCCATTGGGGTCTCCCCGCGCAGGTTCGAACCCTGCCGACTACGTGGCTCCTTGTCACTTTGTCTGTTTGCGATAGGAATTGTGACATCCAGGAGCTTTGTACGAGCTGCTTTTTTCTCTAAAACGGAAAATTGGGCAACCCACATCTCTTTTCGAGCAGGTTTTTGTGTAGGTGAAGAGGTCGTTAGTTTATAAATAAGTGTTTTGGCACACCTGTCCGAGTGGCGCTACAAATTCTTCTAAAATCTGATTTTATTTTGGGCATGTTAAATTAGCGTTCGACAAACGCGAACAAACTTTTATTTATGTACACTCACAATAACAATTAAATGTTGTGCTTTTGTAAAATAAAGAAAACAAACAGGGTGCGCTTTCTGCCGTCTCGGTCTCCGTCACAGAAATGAACCAAAACTCTATAGGCTACTTGCCTCGGTCACGATAAGAAATATGTCTATAGAAAGCTTGAGTGAACAAATATGATCTGATTATGCAATCCATATGAAACCATCCAATATTAAATTGGCTATGATATAACCATGGCTGTGTATTCCCCTATATTCACTACTGTGGCTGGAAACATTGTTTTCATTCATAATTACTTGCATGGATTCACATCGCAAATCAAGCAGCAATTGAAAAATTCAGATTCAAATTCTAGACATGCCCCTGTCTCTCTTGATGTTCAATGCAGATTTATGCCAGTCTCCAGTAGAGATCCATTTCCTGGAGAGTTTAGGTGTAGGAGTTTAGTCATAATTACAACTTGTAACTTGTGGTAGAACTCCGACTTGTACCACGAGATCGCTGTACCACCTGACCACTGCAGATTCATTTGCCGTTGATAGTGTTGTCATAAAAACAATCAATCACCTCCTAATTACGGTAATTATTACGACATCCAACCCTAATCAAACACACCTGAACAAGCTAATCAAGGTCTATATTAGAAAGCTACAGGCAAGTGATTTTCATTAGGGTTGGAGTTACCCAGACCCCCAATTGGATCTTTAAAAACGCATTTTCAAAAAGTGTTTTAAATGCTTTTGAAAGCGTTTGTTGTGGGATTCAGCTGATATTTTGTTGCAGCAACAGGGGTTTTTCTTTGTAGTTTTGTGGTCCTTGCTGTCCGCCCCTCCTGACTCACTAATTCAGTGCATCTTCCAGCAGAGTTGATTTTGAGATTGCAGGTCGAGAGGATGACAGCTCAAGTGTACTGCTCGTTTAGTGCTGTTTTATTGTGTCTGTCTGCTTGTTTAAGCACAACAGACGCTGGAGTCCTAGGTGAGAAGTTCTTTTAGCTTCATTACGCAGCCCGAAGAAGTGCATAAATAAAGTGCCTTACAAAATTTGATTTCAGACACATCTGCTTACAAAAATACAGTACAGACGTCAAGTGGAAGTTCATCTTTGAACTGCATAAGCCTACAATATAACATGGGTGGCTAATTATAACCGATAACTCTGCATTTTACATATATAGTGGGTTTCTATATTTGTTTTGTTTTCTGTTGAGTAGCTTATTAAAATGCTTAAAAGGAAATGAGGGTGGTCATGGGGATGGCATCATTTTTGAAGATGTACACCAGTAAATTTGTACACAACATATTAACTGATGTCCATGATTTCTATCAGCATTACACTATTACTCACTCTACTACAGTGGGGTAGGTTGTAACCGCACTCTCAATCTTTGAAACCGATTGATGCAGTTTAGTGAAAAATGGTAGATTTCTAAGCTACTTGAATTGAAGCAGATAAATGTGTGAATATTATAAAGTTTGAGACTCATTGCAAAACCCCTGACTTGCAAATGCTGAAGCAAACTATTACAGCACTTCCTGGTCTCCCCTAATGTTCCTCTTGAATCCTCTTCTGTAGTGTCTGGTCATTGTCCGGCGATGCTGACGGTCGTGCCCTCCCGACGAGGATGCACTTCGGATAGGGACTGCTCTGGAGGACACAAATGCTGTCAATTTCCCTGTGGGCCCGCGTGTGTGCCGCCTGTTTTCAGTGAGTTTTAATTATTGATGCATGCTATACGTCTTCCAGAAAAAAAAAACCCTGAAAAAATTTTCACTCAGGAATTGCTAGTAAGTTTCACAAATAATTGCAAAGAAACCGCAAGTAACGCATTGAACTAAACGTGAAACTATGAAGTAGATGGACTGAATATTCCGGTAAATCCTTCTACGATCATCTCTTCTTTTTTTTTTTCATACAGTGTATGAGACATTCAGTATTCAGTGATGTGGTTTCTCTGTCATGTGTCTCTATAACAGCAAAGGCAGGGGAGTGTCCAAGCACAAATTCTGGAGCAGGAATGTGTGCAGAGTTGTGTTACTATGACAGTGACTGTCTGAACAATGAGAAATGCTGCAGCAATGGATGTGGACATCAGTGTATGGATCCATTTGCAGGTATTTGTTATGTTATTATATTAGTGTTTGGGTCAGCTTCCTCATTTCAGTTTGTCTTGTTTTATAAATAATTGTTCTCCATGTAAAAAGTATTCAGCCAATAGCACGGTTTAAAGCACAGGATGGCTTTACAAAATTAATTCATATGATTAATTATTAATACGATCATAATTAATAATTAAGAGGAGTAAAACTTGGTATTTGGGTTTTGTGATGTATCTGAGACTGAATGCCTCTAAACGGACTGACTGAAGTTGACTATCTGTATCCATCCAGTGAAGCCTGCAGCCGAACCGCCGAAGCCTCCAGGAAAGCCTGCAGCCAAGCCTCCAGTGAAGCCTGCAGCCGAACCTCCAAAGCCTCCAGTGAAGCCTGCAGCCCAACCTCCAAAGCCTCCAGGAAAGCCTGCAGCTGAACCTCCGAAGCCTCCAGGAAAGCCTGCAGCCAAGCCTCCAGTGAAGCCTGCAGCCGAACCTCCAAAGCCTCCAGTAAAGCCTGCAGCCGAACCTCCGAAGTCTCCAGTGAAGCCTTCCGCCGAACTACCTGAGCCGGAGCCTTCTACCGAGGAGCCGGAGCCTTCTACCGAGGAGCCGGAGCCTTCTACCGAGGAGCCGGAGCCTTCTACCGAAGAGCCGGAGCCTTCTACCGAAGAGCCGGAGCCTTCTTCCGAAGAGCCGGAGCCTTCTACAGAACTGCCGGAACCTTCTGCTGAACTGCCTGAGCCTTCTACCGAACCGCCGGAGCCTTCAGACGAACTGCCAGTGGAACCCCCGAAGCCTCCTGTGAAGCCTGCAGCCGAACCCCTGAAGCCTCCGGTGAAGCCTGTGGCCGAACCCCCGAAGCCTCCAATGAAGCCTGCGGCCGGACCCCCGAAGCCTCCAATGAAGCCTGCGGCCGAACCCCCGAAGCCTCCAATGAAGCCTGCGGCCGGACCCCCGAAGCCTCCAATGAAGCCTGCGGCCGGACCCCCGAAGCCTCCAATGAAGCCTGCGGCCGGACCCCCGAAGCCTCCAATGAAGCCTGCGGCCGAACTGCCAAAGCCAACTTACCCGTATGGCCAATGTCCTGGCCATAAGTAATGTGGCTATGCATGCAGTTAACTGTGCTGATTTAACGATTGGATGTATGGTGTTTTCCCTGTTTATCACCAAATAAATCTCACACTTGTAAGACCATTTCCTCTTTTTCTTTCTTTTTTTTTCTTTTTTTTTTTAAGTGGGAAAACAAGGAATTCGATTTTTGTATTCCAGTGTTAGTTTGGCTGTTCTCTCACATAATGGCTCATTGGAATCAATGCGTGAGATCCCACCCTCCAAAGCCACGCCTCCTTCAAAATGCTTGAGCACACACACAGCAGAGTCTGTAAAGTGTCACGAGACGAAAGACTGCACTAAATTTCCTCATGTCTAAAATGCATAACATTACAGTTTATAATGAACGTAAACAACTTGCAGTGCTCTAGTTGTACCACCTGACTGATGCAGATTCATTTCGGTGTCAACATGGAAACGTCTGAATCCAAATGCAATGATTGGACGAACAATTCTATTGATTGCTATAGGATGTGAAGTTTCAACCAGTGTTGTCTATTGACCAATAGTCTTCTGCATTCTGAAGCATTTTAGTGAAATTGTGTCTTCTAGTGGTCATTTTATTTTAGGAAGTTGCAACTTCAAGCCTATTAACAGATGATCCCTTTAGTTACCTGTGACCAAATGAGTTCTGAATGCCTGTAAAGCAGAGTTCACACTGCACAATTTTCAAAGTAGTCGGGTCACTGTTCTTTTCACACTGCACGACTGTCTGGGGTAACGTTCAGTTGCTGCTGTGTGCACGATGCACCGACGACAGGGAGGTTTCACACTGCATGACTTGACAAAAGAAAGAATTGCTGACAACTGTCTGGTCTGCAAACTGCGTTTCACAACCAAACCCACGCGAGAAGTGGCAGGAGTAGTCGTGGCCGAGAGGTTAAGGCGATGGACTTGAAATCCATTGGGGTCTTCCCGCGCAGGTTCGAACCCTGCCGACTACGTGGCTCCTTGTCACTTTAGACACTTTAGTCTGTTTGCGACAGGAATTGTGACATCCAGGATCTTTGTACGAGCTGCTGTTTTCTTCAACACGGAAAATTGGGCTCTTTTTAAGCCTGAAGTGGGCATCGTTTCAAAAGGCCCAGATCATCTGTGATTTTCAAGTCCCTGTTCGGACGAAGGTTTGTTGCAGACCTCTCCTAATCTCGTGCTGTGCTCTTCCCAGCCTTTGAGGGAGGTGGTCTTCCTCTTCAAGAAAAGACATGGTGGAGTTATTTCCCAGCATTTGGTGTTGGTTTGCCTGCTGTAATGCTTGGTTACTGTCTAAGCAAGCGGTGGTGGGGGACTTGAGAGAACTGAGCTGAAGCTTGCCGTTGACTCTGTATGTGCAGGCCCGGGGCGAGTGGTTTGCTTTCTCTGTATAGCATTTAGTACTCTGCATTGTGCCCGCAGCATCCCCAGTCCAAATCCAGATCATGGCAGTCTTTTTGTGCATGTGAAGACGTCATTGAACTCCTTTTTGCCAGCGCAATATTTTAGCCGAGTGGACCCTCTGCTGCTCACATCCACATTGATGGTTGGCCCCAGTGTTCTCTGCTGCTCACATCCAGAAAAGAAAATAGCATGTGACTCCCTGGCAGGAGTAGTCGTGGCCGAGAGGTTAAGGCGATGGGCTCGAAATCCTTTGGGGTATCCCCGTGCAGGTTAGAACCCTGCCGACTACGTGGCTTTTTCTCACTTTGTCTGTTTGCGACAGGAATTGAGACATCCAGGAGCTATGTACAAGCTGCTTTTTTTTTCTAACACGGAAATTGGTCTCTTTTCAAGCCAGAAGTAAGCATCGTTTCAAAAGGCCCAGATCATCTGTGATTTTGGCCATTCTATTCAGGCAGTCGGAGCAATGGCTTTGGCATCCCCCGACAACTTCACGGCCTTCACGTTGGGCATTATATTTCATGGAGAATCTTGCATATTAGTGTTTTGAAATGTTTAATTCGTTCTCTCTTAGAAAAGTGAAACAGAAACCTACTCATTATGTCCCAATTGCTTGTTTGTCTAAACCACCTTAGAGTTAGCAACATGCCATGAAGAAAAAAAAAAAAAACCTCCACTCTTTCAATGTCAGTGTTCCTAGCTTTGGCAGGAGCAGCCTATCTCTCTCGTCCCTTTATAAATTGTGGTCTTCATCCTTTAATGCCACAAACTTTAAGCTGACAAAGCATGAACACTTTAAGGAGAAAGTGCTGTTATATCCCCAGGGTTGCTGTTCCCTGGCAAAAGCCTGGATAGCTCAGTCGGTAGAGCATCAGACTTTTAATCTGAGGGTCCAGGGTTCAAGTCCCTGTTCGGGCGAAGGTTTGTTGCAGACCTCTCCTAATCTCGTGCTGTGCTCTTCCCAGCCTTTGAGAGAGGTGGTCTTCCTCTTCGATAAAAGACGTGGTGGAGTTATTTCCCAGCATTTGGTGTTGTAATGCTTGGTTACTAGGGACTTTAAGCAACAGCTGCTGACGGAACGGGAACGGCAGCCGGAAGTAAGCGTTAACTGCCGTAGCTAAAGAGCTCAAAAATCACTAAGCAACAGTAAAGAGGACGGTGTAGGGGTAATTTAATCATCAGACAAAATTCAGAAAAAAGGAAGTGATTTTAAAAAGCAAGAGAAGGGTTGCTTTGGGCATTTAATGATATACAGAAATGATTACAATGCCACATAACCTAAAACATAACATTAACTTTCTTAATCTGTCACGTAGTAACGACTACGGCAAATCAGCTGTTCTCCCGTAGTAGACGGTTACAGTAGAATGTCACGAGGTAGCAGTTATTTTATTTATATTTATTGATTGATTTCAACAGGGACAATGTGCAAAAAACATTAATTAAAGATGCTTTGCACCAGATTTAGCTTGAGCTAGTTTCCATCTGCAGTCCCCGAGTTAATGTCGCGCGTGCGCAATAGAACGACAGAATGCAATTGCCTTACCACCAGAGGCTGTTGCTTAAAGTCCCTACTGTCTAAGCAAGCGGTGGTGGGGGACTTTGAGAGAACTGAGCTGAAGCTTGCCGTTGACTCTGTATGTGCAGGCCCGGGGCAAGTGGAAAGATTGCTTTCTCTGTATAGCATTTAGTACTCTGCGTTGTGCCCGCAGCATCCCCAGTCCAAATCCGGATCATGGCAGTCTTTTCGTGTAGGTGAAGACGTCGTTGAACTCCTTTTTGCCAACACAATATTTTGGAACCGGTGTTCTCTGATGCTCAAATCCAGAAATGAAAATACCATGTGACTCACTGGCGGGAGTAGTCGTGGCCGAGAGGTTAAGGCGATGGACTCGAAATCCATTGGGGTCTCCCCGCGCAGGTTCGAACCCTGCCGACTACGTGGCTCCTTGTCACTTTGTCTGTTTGCGATAGGAATTGTGACATCCAGGAGCTTTGTACGAGCTGCTTTTTTCTCTAAAACGGAAAATTGGGCAACCCACATCTCTTTTCGAGCAGGTTTTTGTGTAGGTGAAGAGGTCGTTAGTTTATAAATAAGTGTTTTGGCACACCTGTCCGAGTGGCGCTACAAATTCTTCTAAAATCTGATTTTATTTCGGGCATGTTAAATTAGCGTTCGACAAACGCGAACAAACTTTTATTTATGTACACTCACAATAACAATTAAATGTTGTGCTTTTGTAAAATAAAGAAAACAAACAGGGTGCGCTTTCTGCCGTCTCGGTCTCCGTCACAGAAATGAACCAAAACTCTATAGGCTACTTGCCTCGGTCACGATAAGAAATATGTCTATAGAAAGCTTGAGTGAACAAATATGATCTGATTATGCAATCCATATGAAACCATCCAATATTAAATTGGCTATGATATAACCATGGCTGTGTATTCCCCTATATTCACTACTGTGGCTGGAAACATTGTTTTCATTCATAATTACTTGCATGGATTCACATCGCAAATCAAGCAGCAATTGAAAAATTCAGATTCAAATTCTAGACATGCCCCTGTCTCTCTTGATGTTCAATGCAGATTTATGCCAGTCTCCAGTAGAGATCCATTTCCTGGAGAGTTTAGGTGTAGGAGTTTAGTCATAATTACAACTTGTAACTTGTGGTAGAACTCCGACTTGTACCACGAGATCGCTGTACCACCTGACCACTGCAGATTCATTTGCCGTTGATAGTGTTGTCATAAAAACAATCAATCACCTCCTAATTACGGTAATTATTACGACATCCAACCCTAATCAAACACACCTGAACAAGCTAATCAAGGTCTATATTAGAAAGCTACAGGCAAGTGATTTTCATTAGGGTTGGAGTTACCCAGACCCCCAATTGGATCTTTAAAAACGCATTTTCAAAAAGTGTTTTAAATGCTTTTGAAAGCGTTTGTTGTGGGATTCAGCTGATATTTTGTTGCAGCAACAGGGGTTTTTCTTTGTAGTTTTGTGGTCCTTGCTGTCCGCCCCTCCTGACTCACTAATTCAGTGCATCTTCCAGCAGAGTTGATTTTGAGATTGCAGGTCGAGAGGATGACAGCTCAAGTGTACTGCTCGTTTAGTGCTGTTTTATTGTGTCTGTCTGCTTGTTTAAGCACAACAGACGCTGGAGTCCTAGGTGAGAAGTTCTTTTAGCTTCATTACGCAGCCCGAAGAAGTGCATAAATAAAGTGCCTTACAAAATTTGATTTCAGACACATCTGCTTACAAAAATACAGTACAGACGTCAAGTGGAAGTTCATCTTTGAACTGCATAAGCCTACAATATAACATGGGTGGCTAATTATAACCGATAACTCTGCATTTTACATATATAGTGGGTTTCTATATTTGTTTTGTTTTCTGTTGAGTAGCTTATTAAAATGCTTAAAAGGAAATGAGGGTGGTCATGGGGATGGCATCATTTTTGAAGATGTACACCAGTAAATTTGTACACAACATATTAACTGATGTCCATGATTTCTATCAGCATTACACTATTACTCACTCTACTACAGTGGGGTAGGTTGTAACCGCACTCTCAATCTTTGAAACCGATTGATGCAGTTTAGTGAAAAATGGTAGATTTCTAAGCTACTTGAATTGAAGCAGATAAATGTGTGAATATTATAAAGTTTGAGACTCATTGCAAAACCCCTGACTTGCAAATGCTGAAGCAAACTATTACAGCACTTCCTGGTCTCCCCTAATGTTCCTCTTGAATCCTCTTCTGTAGTGTCTGGTCATTGTCCGGCGATGCTGACGGTCGTGCCCTCCCGACGAGGATGCACTTCGGATAGGGACTGCTCTGGAGGACACAAATGCTGTCAATTTCCCTGTGGGCCCGCGTGTGTGCCGCCTGTTTTCAGTGAGTTTTAATTATTGATGCATGCTATACGTCTTCCAGAAAAAAAAAACCCTGAAAAAATTTTCACTCAGGAATTGCTAGTAAGTTTCACAAATAATTGCAAAGAAACCGCAAGTAACGCATTGAACTAAACGTGAAACTATGAAGTAGATGGACTGAATATTCCGGTAAATCCTTCTACGATCATCTCTTCTTTTTTTTTTTCATACAGTGTATGAGACATTCAGTATTCAGTGATGTGGTTTCTCTGTCATGTGTCTCTATAACAGCAAAGGCAGGGGAGTGTCCAAGCACAAATTCTGGAGCAGGAATGTGTGCAGAGTTGTGTTACTATGACAGTGACTGTCTGAACAATGAGAAATGCTGCAGCAATGGATGTGGACATCAGTGTATGGATCCATTTGCAGGTATTTGTTATGTTATTATATTAGTGTTTGGGTCAGCTTCCTCATTTCAGTTTGTCTTGTTTTATAAATAATTGTTCTCCATGTAAAAAGTATTCAGCCAATAGCACGGTTTAAAGCACAGGATGGCTTTACAAAATTAATTCATATGATTAATTATTAATACGATCATAATTAATAATTAAGAGGAGTAAAACTTGGTATTTGGGTTTTGTGATGTATCTGAGACTGAATGCCTCTAAACGGACTGACTGAAGTTGACTATCTGTATCCATCCAGTGAAGCCTGCAGCCGAACCGCCGAAGCCTCCAGGAAAGCCTGCAGCCAAGCCTCCAGTGAAGCCTGCAGCCGAACCTCCAAAGCCTCCAGTGAAGCCTGCAGCCCAACCTCCAAAGCCTCCAGGAAAGCCTGCAGCTGAACCTCCGAAGCCTCCAGGAAAGCCTGCAGCCAAGCCTCCAGTGAAGCCTGCAGCCGAACCTCCAAAGCCTCCAGTAAAGCCTGCAGCCGAACCTCCGAAGTCTCCAGTGAAGCCTTCCGCCGAACTACCTGAGCCGGAGCCTTCTACCGAGGAGCCGGAGCCTTCTACCGAGGAGCCGGAGCCTTCTACCGAAGAGCCGGAGCCTTCTTCCGAAGAGCCGGAGCCTTCTACAGAACTGCCGGAACCTTCTGCTGAACTGCCTGAGCCTTCTACCGAACCGCCGGAGCCTTCAGACGAACTGCCAGTGGAACCCCCGAAGCCTCCTGTGAAGCCTGCAGCCGAACCCCTGAAGCCTCCGGTGAAGCCTGTGGCCGAACCCCCGAAGCCTCCAATGAAGCCTGCGGCCGGACCCCCGAAGCCTCCAATGAAGCCTGCGGCCGAACCCCCGAAACCTCCAATGAAGCCTGCGGCCGGACCCCCGAAGCCTCCAATGAAGCCTGCGGCCGGACCCCCGAAGCCTCCAATGAAGCCTGCGGCCGGACCCCCGAAGCCTCCAATGAAGCCTGCGGCCGAACTGCCAAAGCCAACTTACCCGTATGGCCAATGTCCTGGCCATAAGTAATGTGGCTATGCATGCAGTTAACTGTGCTGATTTAACGATTGGATGTATGGTGTTTTCCCTGTTTATCACCAAATAAATCTCACACTTGTAAGACCATTTCCTCTTTTTCTTTCTTTTTTTTTCTTTTTTTTTTTAAGTGGGAAAACAAGGAATTCGATTTTTGTATTCCAGTGTTAGTTTGGCTGTTCTCTCACATAATGGCTCATTGGAATCAATGCGTGAGATCCCACCCTCCAAAGCCACGCCTCCTTCAAAATGCTTGAGCACACACACAGCAGAGTCTGTAAAGTGTCACGAGACGAAAGACTGCACTAAATTTCCTCATGTCTAAAATGCATAACATTACAGTTTATAATGAACGTAAACAACTTGCAGTGCTCTAGTTGTACCACCTGACTGATGCAGATTCATTTCGGTGTCAACATGGAAACGTCTGAATCCAAATGCAATGATTGGACGAACAATTCTATTGATTGCTATAGGATGTGAAGTTTCAACCAGTGTTGTCTATTGACCAATAGTCTTCTGCATTCTGAAGCATTTTAGTGAAATTGTGTCTTCTAGTGGTCATTTTATTTTAGGAAGTTGCAACTTCAAGCCTATTAACAGATGATCCCTTTAGTTACCTGTGACCAAATGAGTTCTGAATGCCTGTAAAGCAGAGTTCACACTGCACAATTTTCAAAGTAGTCGGGTCACTGTTCTTTTCACACTGCACGACTGTCTGGGGTAACGTTCAGTTGCTGCTGTGTGCACGATGCACCGACGACAGGGAGGTTTCACACTGCATGACTTGACAAAAGAAAGAATTGCTGACAACTGTCTGGTCTGCAAACTGCGTTTCACAACCAAACCCACGCGAGAAGTGGCAGGAGTAGTCGTGGCTGAGAGGTTAAGGCGATGGACTTGAAATCCATTGGGGTCTCCCCGCGCAGGTTCGAACCCTGCCGACTACGTGGCTCTTTGTCTGTTTGCGACAGGAATTGTGACATCCAGGAGCTTTATACGAGCTGCATTTTTTTTCTCTAACATGGAAAACTGGGCAACCCACATCTCTTTTCAAGCCTGAAGTGAGCAGGTTTTTGTGTAGGTGAAGACGTTGTTGAACTCCTTTTTGCCAAAACAATATGTTAGCTGAGTGCATCCTCTGCTGCTCACTTCCAGAAAGGAAAATAGCATGTGACTCACTATCGAGAGTAGTCGTGGCCGAGAGGTTAAGGCGATGGACTTGAAATCCATTGGGGTCTTCCCGCGCAGGTTCGAACCCTGCCGACTACGTGGCTCCTTGTCACTTTAGACACTTTAGTCTGTTTGCGACAGGAATTGTGACATCCAGGATCTTTGTACGAGCTGCTGTTTTCTTCAACACGGAAAATTGGGCTCTTTTTAAGCCTGAAGTGGGCATCGTTTCAAAAGGCCCAGATCATCTGTGATTTTCAAGTCCCTGTTCGGACGAAGGTTTGTTGCAGACCTCTCCTAATCTCGTGCTGTGCTCTTCCCAGCCTTTGAGGGAGGTGGTCTTCCTCTTCAAGAAAAGACATGGTGGAGTTATTTCCCAGCATTTGGTGTTGGTTTGCCTGCTGTAATGCTTGGTTACTGTCTAAGCAAGCGGTGGTGGGGGACTTGAGAGAACTGAGCTGAAGCTTGCCGTTGACTCTGTATGTGCAGGCCCGGGGCGAGTGGTTTGCTTTCTCTGTATAGCATTTAGTACTCTGCATTGTGCCCGCAGCATCCCCAGTCCAAATCCAGATCATGGCAGTCTTTTTGTGCATGTGAAGACGTCATTGAACTCCTTTTTGCCAGCGCAATATTTTAGCCGAGTGGACCCTCTGCTGCTCACATCCACATTGATGGTTGGCCCCAGTGTTCTCTGCTGCTCACATCCAGAAAAGAAAATAGCATGTGACTCCCTGGCAAGAGTAGTCGTGGCCGAGAGGTTAAGGCGATGGGCTCGAAATCCTTTGGGGTATCCCCGTGCAGGTTAGAACCCTGCCGACTACGTGGCTTTTTCTCACTTTGTCTGTTTGCGACAGGAATTGAGACATCCAGGAGCTATGTACAAGCTGCTTTTTTTTTCTAACACGGAAATTGGTCTCTTTTCAAGCCAGAAGTAAGCATCGTTTCAAAAGGCCCAGATCATCTGTGATTTTGGCCATTCTATTCAGGCAGTCGGAGCAATGGCTTTGGCATCCCCCGACAACTTCACGGCCTTCACGTTGGGCATTATATTTCATGGAGAATCTTGCATATTAGTGTTTTGAAATGTTTCATTCGTTCTCTCTTAGAAAAGTGAAACAGAAACCTACTCATTATGTCCCAATTGCTTGTTTGTCTAAACCACCTTAGAGTTAGCAACATGCCATGAAGAAAAAAAAAAAAAACCTCCACTCTTTCAATGTCAGTGTTCCTAGCTTTGGCAGGAGCAGCCTATCTCTCTCGTCCCTTTATAAATTGTGGTCTTCATCCTTTAATGCCACAAACTTTAAGCTGACAAAGCATGAACACTTTAAGGAGAAAGTGCTGTTATATCCCCAGGGTTGCTGTTCCCTGGCAAAAGCCTGGATAGCTCAGTCGGTAGAGCATCAGACTTTTAATCTGAGGGTCCAGGGTTCAAGTCCCTGTTCGGGCGAAGGTTTGTTGCAGACCTCTCCTAATCTCGTGCTGTGCTCTTCCCAGCCTTTGAGAGAGGTGGTCTTCCTCTTCGATAAAAGACGTGGTGGAGTTATTTCCCAGCATTTGGTGTTGTAATGCTTGGTTACTAGGGACTTTAAGCAACAGCTGCTGACGGAACGGGAACGGCAGCCGGAAGTAAGCGTTAACTGCCGTAGCTAAAGAGCTCAAAAATCACTAAGCAACAGTAAAGAGGACGGTGTAGGGGTAATTTAATCATCAGACAAAATTCAGAAAAAAGGAAGTGATTTTAAAAAGCAAGAGAAGGGTTGCTTTGGGCATTTAATGATATACAGAAATGATTACAATGCCACATAACCTAAAACATAACATTAACTTTCTTAATCTGTCACGTAGTAACGACTACGGCAAATCAGCTGTTCTCCCGTAGTAGACGGTTACAGTAGAATGTCACGAGGTAGCAGTTATTTTATTTATATTTATTGATTGATTTCAACAGGGACAATGTGCAAAAAACATTAATTAAAGATGCTTTGCACCAGATTTAGCTTGAGCTAGTTTCCATCTGCAGTCCCCGAGTTAATGTCGCGCGTGCGCAATAGAACGACAGAATGCAATTGCCTTACCACCAGAGGCTGTTGCTTAAAGTCCCTACTGTCTAAGCAAGCGGTGGTGGGGGACTTTGAGAGAACTGAGCTGAAGCTTGCCGTTGACTCTGTATGTGCAGGCCCGGGGCAAGTGGAAAGATTGCTTTCTCTGTATAGCATTTAGTACTCTGCGTTGTGCCCGCAGCATCCCCAGTCCAAATCCGGATCATGGCAGTCTTTTCGTGTAGGTGAAGACGTCGTTGAACTCCTTTTTGCCAACACAATATTTTGGAACCGGTGTTCTCTGATGCTCAAATCCAGAAATGAAAATACCATGTGACTCACTGGCGGGAGTAGTCGTGGCCGAGAGGTTAAGGCGATGGACTCGAAATCCATTGGGGTCTCCCCGCGCAGGTTCGAACCCTGCCGACTACGTGGCTCCTTGTCACTTTGTCTGTTTGCGATAGGAATTGTGACATCCAGGAGCTTTGTACGAGCTGCTTTTTTCTCTAAAACGGAAAATTGGGCAACCCACATCTCTTTTCGAGCAGGTTTTTGTGTAGGTGAAGAGGTCGTTAGTTTATAAATAAGTGTTTTGGCACACCTGTCCGAGTGGCGCTACAAATTCTTCTAAAATCTGATTTTATTTCGGGCATGTTAAATTAGCGTTCGACAAACGCGAACAAACTTTTATTTATGTACACTCACAATAACAATTAAATGTTGTGCTTTTGTAAAATAAAGAAAACAAACAGGGTGCGCTTTCTGCCGTCTCGGTCTCCGTCACAGAAATGAACCAAAACTCTATAGGCTACTTGCCTCGGTCACGATAAGAAATATGTCTATAGAAAGCTTGAGTGAACAAATATGATCTGATTATGCAATCCATATGAAACCATCCAATATTAAATTGGCTATGATATAACCATGGCTGTGTATTCCCCTATATTCACTACTGTGGCTGGAAACATTGTTTTCATTCATAATTACTTGCATGGATTCACATCGCAAATCAAGCAGCAATTGAAAAATTCAGATTCAAATTCTAGACATGCCCCTGTCTCTCTTGATGTTCAATGCAGATTTATGCCAGTCTCCAGTAGAGATCCATTTCCTGGAGAGTTTAGGTGTAGGAGTTTAGTCATAATTACAACTTGTAACTTGTGGTAGAACTCCGACTTGTACCACGAGATCGCTGTACCACCTGACCACTGCAGATTCATTTGCCGTTGATAGTGTTGTCATAAAAACAATCAATCACCTCCTAATTACGGTAATTATTACGACATCCAACCCTAATCAAACACACCTGAACAAGCTAATCAAGGTCTATATTAGAAAGCTACAGGCAAGTGATTTTCATTAGGGTTGGAGTTACCCAGACCCCCAATTGGATCTTTAAAAACGCATTTTCAAAAAGTGTTTTAAATGCTTTTGAAAGCGTTTGTTGTGGGATTCAGCTGATATTTTGTTGCAGCAACAGGGGTTTTTCTTTGTAGTTTTGTGGTCCTTGCTGTCCGCCCCTCCTGACTCACTAATTCAGTGCATCTTCCAGCAGAGTTGATTTTGAGATTGCAGGTCGAGAGGATGACAGCTCAAGTGTACTGCTCGTTTAGTGCTGTTTTATTGTGTCTGTCTGCTTGTTTAAGCACAACAGACGCTGGAGTCCTAGGTGAGAAGTTCTTTTAGCTTCATTACGCAGCCCGAAGAAGTGCATAAATAAAGTGCCTTACAAAATTTGATTTCAGACACATCTGCTTACAAAAATACAGTACAGACGTCAAGTGGAAGTTCATCTTTGAACTGCATAAGCCTACAATATAACATGGGTGGCTAATTATAACCGATAACTCTGCATTTTACATATATAGTGGGTTTCTATATTTGTTTTGTTTTCTGTTGAGTAGCTTATTAAAATGCTTAAAAGGAAATGAGGGTGGTCATGGGGATGGCATCATTTTTGAAGATGTACACCAGTAAATTTGTACACAACATATTAACTGATGTCCATGATTTCTATCAGCATTACACTATTACTCACTCTACTACAGTGGGGTAGGTTGTAACCGCACTCTCAATCTTTGAAACCGATTGATGCAGTTTAGTGAAAAATGGTAGATTTCTAAGCTACTTGAATTGAAGCAGATAAATGTGTGAATATTATAAAGTTTGAGACTCATTGCAAAACCCCTGACTTGCAAATGCTGAAGCAAACTATTACAGCACTTCCTGGTCTCCCCTAATGTTCCTCTTGAATCCTCTTCTGTAGTGTCTGGTCATTGTCCGGCGATGCTGACGGTCGTGCCCTCCCGACGAGGATGCACTTCGGATAGGGACTGCTCTGGAGGACACAAATGCTGTCAATTTCCCTGTGGGCCCGCGTGTGTGCCGCCTGTTTTCAGTGAGTTTTAATTATTGATGCATGCTATACGTCTTCCAGAAAAAAAAAACCCTGAAAAAATTTTCACTCAGGAATTGCTAGTAAGTTTCACAAATAATTGCAAAGAAACCGCAAGTAACGCATTGAACTAAACGTGAAACTATGAAGTAGATGGACTGAATATTCCGGTAAATCCTTCTACGATCATCTCTTCTTTTTTTTTTTCATACAGTGTATGAGACATTCAGTATTCAGTGATGTGGTTTCTCTGTCATGTGTCTCTATAACAGCAAAGGCAGGGGAGTGTCCAAGCACAAATTCTGGAGCAGGAATGTGTGCAGAGTTGTGTTACTATGACAGTGACTGTCTGAACAATGAGAAATGCTGCAGCAATGGATGTGGACATCAGTGTATGGATCCATTTGCAGGTATTTGTTATGTTATTATATTAGTGTTTGGGTCAGCTTCCTCATTTCAGTTTGTCTTGTTTTATAAATAATTGTTCTCCATGTAAAAAGTATTCAGCCAATAGCACGGTTTAAAGCACAGGATGGCTTTACAAAATTAATTCATATGATTAATTATTAATACGATCATAATTAATAATTAAGAGGAGTAAAACTTGGTATTTGGGTTTTGTGATGTATCTGAGACTGAATGCCTCTAAACGGACTGACTGAAGTTGACTATCTGTATCCATCCAGTGAAGCCTGCAGCCGAACCGCCGAAGCCTCCAGGAAAGCCTGCAGCCAAGCCTCCAGTGAAGCCTGCAGCCGAACCTCCAAAGCCTCCAGTGAAGCCTGCAGCCCAACCTCCAAAGCCTCCAGGAAAGCCTGCAGCTGAACCTCCGAAGCCTCCAGGAAAGCCTGCAGCCAAGCCTCCAGTGAAGCCTGCAGCCGAACCTCCAAAGCCTCCAGTAAAGCCTGCAGCCGAACCTCCGAAGTCTCCAGTGAAGCCTTCCGCCGAACTACCTGAGCCGGAGCCTTCTACCGAGGAGCCGGAGCCTTCTACCGAGGAGCCGGAGCCTTCTACCGAAGAGCCGGAGCCTTCTTCCGAAGAGCCGGAGCCTTCTACAGAACTGCCGGAACCTTCTGCTGAACTGCCTGAGCCTTCTACCGAACCGCCGGAGCCTTCAGACGAACTGCCAGTGGAACCCCCGAAGCCTCCTGTGAAGCCTGCAGCCGAACCCCTGAAGCCTCCGGTGAAGCCTGTGGCCGAACCCCCGAAGCCTCCAATGAAGCCTGCGGCCGGACCCCCGAAGCCTCCAATGAAGCCTGCGGCCGAACCCCCGAAACCTCCAATGAAGCCTGCGGCCGGACCCCCGAAGCCTCCAATGAAGCCTGCGGCCGGACCCCCGAAGCCTCCAATGAAGCCTGCGGCCGGACCCCCGAAGCCTCCAATGAAGCCTGCGGCCGAACTGCCAAAGCCAACTTACCCGTATGGCCAATGTCCTGGCCATAAGTAATGTGGCTATGCATGCAGTTAACTGTGCTGATTTAACGATTGGATGTATGGTGTTTTCCCTGTTTATCACCAAATAAATCTCACACTTGTAAGACCATTTCCTCTTTTTCTTTCTTTTTTTTTCTTTTTTTTTTTAAGTGGGAAAACAAGGAATTCGATTTTTGTATTCCAGTGTTAGTTTGGCTGTTCTCTCACATAATGGCTCATTGGAATCAATGCGTGAGATCCCACCCTCCAAAGCCACGCCTCCTTCAAAATGCTTGAGCACACACACAGCAGAGTCTGTAAAGTGTCACGAGACGAAAGACTGCACTAAATTTCCTCATGTCTAAAATGCATAACATTACAGTTTATAATGAACGTAAACAACTTGCAGTGCTCTAGTTGTACCACCTGACTGATGCAGATTCATTTCGGTGTCAACATGGAAACGTCTGAATCCAAATGCAATGATTGGACGAACAATTCTATTGATTGCTATAGGATGTGAAGTTTCAACCAGTGTTGTCTATTGACCAATAGTCTTCTGCATTCTGAAGCATTTTAGTGAAATTGTGTCTTCTAGTGGTCATTTTATTTTAGGAAGTTGCAACTTCAAGCCTATTAACAGATGATCCCTTTAGTTACCTGTGACCAAATGAGTTCTGAATGCCTGTAAAGCAGAGTTCACACTGCACAATTTTCAAAGTAGTCGGGTCACTGTTCTTTTCACACTGCACGACTGTCTGGGGTAACGTTCAGTTGCTGCTGTGTGCACGATGCACCGACGACAGGGAGGTTTCACACTGCATGACTTGACAAAAGAAAGAATTGCTGACAACTGTCTGGTCTGCAAACTGCGTTTCACAACCAAACCCACGCGAGAAGTGGCAGGAGTAGTCGTGGCTGAGAGGTTAAGGCGATGGACTTGAAATCCATTGGGGTCTCCCCGCGCAGGTTCGAACCCTGCCGACTACGTGGCTCTTTGTCTGTTTGCGACAGGAATTGTGACATCCAGGAGCTTTATACGAGCTGCATTTTTTTTCTCTAACATGGAAAACTGGGCAACCCACATCTCTTTTCAAGCCTGAAGTGAGCAGGTTTTTGTGTAGGTGAAGACGTTGTTGAACTCCTTTTTGCCAAAACAATATGTTAGCTGAGTGCATCCTCTGCTGCTCACTTCCAGAAAGGAAAATAGCATGTGACTCACTATCGAGAGTAGTCGTGGCCGAGAGGTTAAGGCGATGGACTTGAAATCCATTGGGGTCTTCCCGCGCAGGTTCGAACCCTGCCGACTACGTGGCTCCTTGTCACTTTAGACACTTTAGTCTGTTTGCGACAGGAATTGTGACATCCAGGATCTTTGTACGAGCTGCTGTTTTCTTCAACACGGAAAATTGGGCTCTTTTTAAGCCTGAAGTGGGCATCGTTTCAAAAGGCCCAGATCATCTGTGATTTTCAAGTCCCTGTTCGGACGAAGGTTTGTTGCAGACCTCTCCTAATCTCGTGCTGTGCTCTTCCCAGCCTTTGAGGGAGGTGGTCTTCCTCTTCAAGAAAAGACATGGTGGAGTTATTTCCCAGCATTTGGTGTTGGTTTGCCTGCTGTAATGCTTGGTTACTGTCTAAGCAAGCGGTGGTGGGGGACTTGAGAGAACTGAGCTGAAGCTTGCCGTTGACTCTGTATGTGCAGGCCCGGGGCGAGTGGTTTGCTTTCTCTGTATAGCATTTAGTACTCTGCATTGTGCCCGCAGCATCCCCAGTCCAAATCCAGATCATGGCAGTCTTTTTGTGCATGTGAAGACGTCATTGAACTCCTTTTTGCCAGCGCAATATTTTAGCCGAGTGGACCCTCTGCTGCTCACATCCACATTGATGGTTGGCCCCAGTGTTCTCTGCTGCTCACATCCAGAAAAGAAAATAGCATGTGACTCCCTGGCAAGAGTAGTCGTGGCCGAGAGGTTAAGGCGATGGGCTCGAAATCCTTTGGGGTATCCCCGTGCAGGTTAGAACCCTGCCGACTACGTGGCTTTTTCTCACTTTGTCTGTTTGCGACAGGAATTGAGACATCCAGGAGCTATGTACAAGCTGCTTTTTTTTTCTAACACGGAAATTGGTCTCTTTTCAAGCCAGAAGTAAGCATCGTTTCAAAAGGCCCAGATCATCTGTGATTTTGGCCATTCTATTCAGGCAGTCGGAGCAATGGCTTTGGCATCCCCCGACAACTTCACGGCCTTCACGTTGGGCATTATATTTCATGGAGAATCTTGCATATTAGTGTTTTGAAATGTTTCATTCGTTCTCTCTTAGAAAAGTGAAACAGAAACCTACTCATTATGTCCCAATTGCTTGTTTGTCTAAACCACCTTAGAGTTAGCAACATGCCATGAAGAAAAAAAAAAAAAACCTCCACTCTTTCAATGTCAGTGTTCCTAGCTTTGGCAGGAGCAGCCTATCTCTCTCGTCCCTTTATAAATTGTGGTCTTCATCCTTTAATGCCACAAACTTTAAGCTGACAAAGCATGAACACTTTAAGGAGAAAGTGCTGTTATATCCCCAGGGTTGCTGTTCCCTGGCAAAAGCCTGGATAGCTCAGTCGGTAGAGCATCAGACTTTTAATCTGAGGGTCCAGGGTTCAAGTCCCTGTTCGGGCGAAGGTTTGTTGCAGACCTCTCCTAATCTCGTGCTGTGCTCTTCCCAGCCTTTGAGAGAGGTGGTCTTCCTCTTCGATAAAAGACGTGGTGGAGTTATTTCCCAGCATTTGGTGTTGTAATGCTTGGTTACTAGGGACTTTAAGCAACAGCTGCTGACGGAACGGGAACGGCAGCCGGAAGTAAGCGTTAACTGCCGTAGCTAAAGAGCTCAAAAATCACTAAGCAACAGTAAAGAGGACGGTGTAGGGGTAATTTAATCATCAGACAAAATTCAGAAAAAAGGAAGTGATTTTAAAAAGCAAGAGAAGGGTTGCTTTGGGCATTTAATGATATACAGAAATGATTACAATGCCACATAACCTAAAACATAACATTAACTTTCTTAATCTGTCACGTAGTAACGACTACGGCAAATCAGCTGTTCTCCCGTAGTAGACGGTTACAGTAGAATGTCACGAGGTAGCAGTTATTTTATTTATATTTATTGATTGATTTCAACAGGGACAATGTGCAAAAAACATTAATTAAAGATGCTTTGCACCAGATTTAGCTTGAGCTAGTTTCCATCTGCAGTCCCCGAGTTAATGTCGCGCGTGCGCAATAGAACGACAGAATGCAATTGCCTTACCACCAGAGGCTGTTGCTTAAAGTCCCTACTGTCTAAGCAAGCGGTGGTGGGGGACTTTGAGAGAACTGAGCTGAAGCTTGCCGTTGACTCTGTATGTGCAGGCCCGGGGCAAGTGGAAAGATTGCTTTCTCTGTATAGCATTTAGTACTCTGCGTTGTGCCCGCAGCATCCCCAGTCCAAATCCGGATCATGGCAGTCTTTTCGTGTAGGTGAAGACGTCGTTGAACTCCTTTTTGCCAACACAATATTTTGGAACCGGTGTTCTCTGATGCTCAAATCCAGAAATGAAAATACCATGTGACTCACTGGCGGGAGTAGTCGTGGCCGAGAGGTTAAGGCGATGGACTCGAAATCCATTGGGGTCTCCCCGCGCAGGTTCGAACCCTGCCGACTACGTGGCTCCTTGTCACTTTGTCTGTTTGCGATAGGAATTGTGACATCCAGGAGCTTTGTACGAGCTGCTTTTTTCTCTAAAACGGAAAATTGGGCAACCCACATCTCTTTTCGAGCAGGTTTTTGTGTAGGTGAAGAGGTCGTTAGTTTATAAATAAGTGTTTTGGCACACCTGTCCGAGTGGCGCTACAAATTCTTCTAAAATCTGATTTTATTTCGGGCATGTTAAATTAGCGTTCGACAAACGCGAACAAACTTTTATTTATGTACACTCACAATAACAATTAAATGTTGTGCTTTTGTAAAATAAAGAAAACAAACAGGGTGCGCTTTCTGCCGTCTCGGTCTCCGTCACAGAAATGAACCAAAACTCTATAGGCTACTTGCCTCGGTCACGATAAGAAATATGTCTATAGAAAGCTTGAGTGAACAAATATGATCTGATTATGCAATCCATATGAAACCATCCAATATTAAATTGGCTATGATATAACCATGGCTGTGTATTCCCCTATATTCACTACTGTGGCTGGAAACATTGTTTTCATTCATAATTACTTGCATGGATTCACATCGCAAATCAAGCAGCAATTGAAAAATTCAGATTCAAATTCTAGACATGCCCCTGTCTCTCTTGATGTTCAATGCAGATTTATGCCAGTCTCCAGTAGAGATCCATTTCCTGGAGAGTTTAGGTGTAGGAGTTTAGTCATAATTACAACTTGTAACTTGTGGTAGAACTCCGACTTGTACCACGAGATCGCTGTACCACCTGACCACTGCAGATTCATTTGCCGTTGATAGTGTTGTCATAAAAACAATCAATCACCTCCTAATTACGGTAATTATTACGACATCCAACCCTAATCAAACACACCTGAACAAGCTAATCAAGGTCTTCAAGATTAGGCTATATTAGAAAGCTACAGGCAAGTGATTTTCATTAGGGTTGGAGTTACCCAGACCCCCAATTGGATCTTTAAAAACGCATTTTCAAAAAGTGTTTTAAATGCTTTTGAAAGCGTTTGTTGTGGGATTCAGCTGATATTTTGTTGCAGCAACAGGGGTTTTTCTTTGTAGTTTTGTGGTCCTTGCTGTCCGCCCCTCCTGACTCACTAATTCAGTGCATCTTCCAGCAGAGTTGATTTTGAGATTGCAGGTCGAGAGGATGACAGCTCAAGTGTACTGCTCGTTTAGTGCTGTTTTATTGTGTCTGTCTGCTTGTTTAAGCACAACAGACGCTGGAGTCCTAGGTGAGAAGTTCTTTTAGCTTCATTACGCAGCCCGAAGAAGTGCATAAATAAAGTGCCTTACAAAATTTGATTTCAGACACATCTGCTTACAAAAATACAGTACAGACGTCAAGTGGAAGTTCATCTTTGAACTGCATAAGCCTACAATATAACATGGGTGGCTAATTATAACCGATAACTCTGCATTTTACATATATAGTGGGTTTCTATATTTGTTTTGTTTTCTGTTGAGTAGCTTATTAAAATGCTTAAAAGGAAATGAGGGTGGTCATGGGGATGGCATCATTTTTGAAGATGTACACCAGTAAATTTGTACACAACATATTAACTGATGTCCATGATTTCTATCAGCATTACACTATTACTCACTCTACTACAGTGGGGTAGGTTGTAACCGCACTCTCAATCTTTGAAACCGATTGATGCAGTTTAGTGAAAAATGGTAGATTTCTAAGCTACTTGAATTGAAGCAGATAAATGTGTGAATATTATAAAGTTTGAGACTCATTGCAAAACCCCTGACTTGCAAATGCTGAAGCAAACTATTACAGCACTTCCTGGTCTCCCCTAATGTTCCTCTTGAATCCTCTTCTGTAGTGTCTGGTCATTGTCCGGCGATGCTGACGGTCGTGCCCTCCCGACGAGGATGCACTTCGGATAGGGACTGCTCTGGAGGACACAAATGCTGTCAATTTCCCTGTGGGCCCGCGTGTGTGCCGCCTGTTTTCAGTGAGTTTTAATTATTGATGCATGCTATACGTCTTCCAGAAAAAAAAAACCCTGAAAAAATTTTCACTCAGGAATTGCTAGTAAGTTTCACAAATAATTGCAAAGAAACCGCAAGTAACGCATTGAACTAAACGTGAAACTATGAAGTAGATGGACTGAATATTCCGGTAAATCCTTCTACGATCATCTCTTCTTTTTTTTTTTCATACAGTGTATGAGACATTCAGTATTCAGTGATGTGGTTTCTCTGTCATGTGTCTCTATAACAGCAAAGGCAGGGGAGTGTCCAAGCACAAATTCTGGAGCAGGAATGTGTGCAGAGTTGTGTTACTATGACAGTGACTGTCTGAACAATGAGAAATGCTGCAGCAATGGATGTGGACATCAGTGTATGGATCCATTTGCAGGTATTTGTTATGTTATTATATTAGTGTTTGGGTCAGCTTCCTCATTTCAGTTTGTCTTGTTTTATAAATAATTGTTCTCCATGTAAAAAGTATTCAGCCAATAGCACGGTTTAAAGCACAGGATGGCTTTACAAAATTAATTCATATGATTAATTATTAATACGATCATAATTAATAATTAAGAGGAGTAAAACTTGGTATTTGGGTTTTGTGATGTATCTGAGACTGAATGCCTCTAAACGGACTGACTGAAGTTGACTATCTGTATCCATCCAGTGAAGCCTGCAGCCGAACCGCCGAAGCCTCCAGGAAAGCCTGCAGCCAAGCCTCCAGTGAAGCCTGCAGCCGAACCTCCAAAGCCTCCAGTGAAGCCTGCAGCCCAACCTCCAAAGCCTCCAGGAAAGCCTGCAGCTGAACCTCCGAAGCCTCCAGGAAAGCCTGCAGCCAAGCCTCCAGTGAAGCCTGCAGCCGAACCTCCAAAGCCTCCAGTAAAGCCTGCAGCCGAACCTCCGAAGTCTCCAGTGAAGCCTTCCGCCGAACTACCTGAGCCGGAGCCTTCTACCGAGGAGCCGGAGCCTTCTACCGAGGAGCCGGAGCCTTCTACCGAAGAGCCGGAGCCTTCTTCCGAAGAGCCGGAGCCTTCTACAGAACTGCCGGAACCTTCTGCTGAACTGCCTGAGCCTTCTACCGAACCGCCGGAGCCTTCAGACGAACTGCCAGTGGAACCCCCGAAGCCTCCTGTGAAGCCTGCAGCCGAACCCCTGAAGCCTCCGGTGAAGCCTGTGGCCGAACCCCCGAAGCCTCCAATGAAGCCTGCGGCCGGACCCCCGAAGCCTCCAATGAAGCCTGCGGCCGAACCCCCGAAACCTCCAATGAAGCCTGCGGCCGGACCCCCGAAGCCTCCAATGAAGCCTGCGGCCGGACCCCCGAAGCCTCCAATGAAGCCTGCGGCCGGACCCCCGAAGCCTCCAATGAAGCCTGCGGCCGAACTGCCAAAGCCAACTTACCCGTATGGCCAATGTCCTGGCCATAAGTAATGTGGCTATGCATGCAGTTAACTGTGCTGATTTAACGATTGGATGTATGGTGTTTTCCCTGTTTATCACCAAATAAATCTCACACTTGTAAGACCATTTCCTCTTTTTCTTTCTTTTTTTTTCTTTTTTTTTTTAAGTGGGAAAACAAGGAATTCGATTTTTGTATTCCAGTGTTAGTTTGGCTGTTCTCTCACATAATGGCTCATTGGAATCAATGCGTGAGATCCCACCCTCCAAAGCCACGCCTCCTTCAAAATGCTTGAGCACACACACAGCAGAGTCTGTAAAGTGTCACGAGACGAAAGACTGCACTAAATTTCCTCATGTCTAAAATGCATAACATTACAGTTTATAATGAACGTAAACAACTTGCAGTGCTCTAGTTGTACCACCTGACTGATGCAGATTCATTTCGGTGTCAACATGGAAACGTCTGAATCCAAATGCAATGATTGGACGAACAATTCTATTGATTGCTATAGGATGTGAAGTTTCAACCAGTGTTGTCTATTGACCAATAGTCTTCTGCATTCTGAAGCATTTTAGTGAAATTGTGTCTTCTAGTGGTCATTTTATTTTAGGAAGTTGCAACTTCAAGCCTATTAACAGATGATCCCTTTAGTTACCTGTGACCAAATGAGTTCTGAATGCCTGTAAAGCAGAGTTCACACTGCACAATTTTCAAAGTAGTCGGGTCACTGTTCTTTTCACACTGCACGACTGTCTGGGGTAACGTTCAGTTGCTGCTGTGTGCACGATGCACCGACGACAGGGAGGTTTCACACTGCATGACTTGACAAAAGAAAGAATTGCTGACAACTGTCTGGTCTGCAAACTGCGTTTCACAACCAAACCCACGCGAGAAGTGGCAGGAGTAGTCGTGGCCGAGAGGTTAAGGCGATGGACTTGAAATCCATTGGGGTCTCCCCGCGCAGGTTCGAACCCTGCCGACTACGTGGCTCTTTGTCTGTTTGCGACAGGAATTGTGACATCCAGGAGCTTTATACGAGCTGCATTTTTTTTCTCTAACATGGAAAACTGGGCAACCCACATCTCTTTTCAAGCCTGAAGTGAGCAGGTTTTTGTGTAGGTGAAGACGTTGTTGAACTCCTTTTTGCCAAAACAATATGTTAGCTGAGTGCATCCTCTGCTGCTCACTTCCAGAAAGGAAAATAGCATGTGACTCACTATCGAGAGTAGTCGTGGCCGAGAGGTTAAGGCGATGGACTTGAAATCCATTGGGGTCTTCCCGCGCAGGTTCGAACCCTGCCGACTACGTGGCTCCTTGTCACTTTAGACACTTTAGTCTGTTTGCGACAGGAATTGTGACATCCAGGATCTTTGTACGAGCTGCTGTTTTCTTCAACACGGAAAATTGGGCTCTTTTTAAGCCTGAAGTGGGCATCGTTTCAAAAGGCCCAGATCATCTGTGATTTTCAAGTCCCTGTTCGGACGAAGGTTTGTTGCAGACCTCTCCTAATCTCGTGCTGTGCTCTTCCCAGCCTTTGAGGGAGGTGGTCTTCCTCTTCAAGAAAAGACATGGTGGAGTTATTTCCCAGCATTTGGTGTTGGTTTGCCTGCTGTAATGCTTGGTTACTGTCTAAGCAAGCGGTGGTGGGGGACTTGAGAGAACTGAGCTGAAGCTTGCCGTTGACTCTGTATGTGCAGGCCCGGGGCGAGTGGTTTGCTTTCTCTGTATAGCATTTAGTACTCTGCATTGTGCCCGCAGCATCCCCAGTCCAAATCCAGATCATGGCAGTCTTTTTGTGCATGTGAAGACGTCATTGAACTCCTTTTTGCCAGCGCAATATTTTAGCCGAGTGGACCCTCTGCTGCTCACATCCACATTGATGGTTGGCCCCAGTGTTCTCTGCTGCTCACATCCAGAAAAGAAAATAGCATGTGACTCCCTGGCAGGAGTAGTCGTGGCCGAGAGGTTAAGGCGATGGGCTCGAAATCCTTTGGGGTATCCCCGTGCAGGTTAGAACCCTGCCGACTACGTGGCTTTTTCTCACTTTGTCTGTTTGCGACAGGAATTGAGACATCCAGGAGCTATGTACAAGCTGCTTTTTTTTTCTAACACGGAAATTGGTCTCTTTTCAAGCCAGAAGTAAGCATCGTTTCAAAAGGCCCAGATCATCTGTGATTTTGGCCATTCTATTCAGGCAGTCGGAGCAATGGCTTTGGCATCCCCCGACAACTTCACGGCCTTCACGTTGGGCATTATATTTCATGGAGAATCTTGCATATTAGTGTTTTGAAATGTTTCATTCGTTCTCTCTTAGAAAAGTGAAACAGAAACCTACTCATTATGTCCCAATTGCTTGTTTGTCTAAACCACCTTAGAGTTAGCAACATGCCATGAAGAAAAAAAAAAAAAAACTCCACTCTTTCAATGTCAGTGTTCCTAGCTTTGGCAGGAGCAGCCTATCTCTCTCGTCCCTTTATAAATTGTGGTCTTCATCCTTTAATGCCACAAACTTTAAGCTGACAAAGCATGAACACTTTAAGGAGAAAGTGCTGTTATATCCCCAGGGTTGCTGTTCCCTGGCAAAAGCCTGGATAGCTCAGTCGGTAGAGCATCAGACTTTTAATCTGAGGGTCCAGGGTTCAAGTCCCTGTTCGGGCGAAGGTTTGTTGCAGACCTCTCCTAATCTCGTGCTGTGCTCTTCCCAGCCTTTGAGAGAGGTGGTCTTCCTCTTCGATAAAAGACGTGGTGGAGTTATTTCCCAGCATTTGGTGTTGTAATGCTTGGTTACTAGGGACTTTAAGCAACAGCTGCTGACGGAACGGGAACGGCAGCCGGAAGTAAGCGTTAACTGCCGTAGCTAAAGAGCTCAAAAATCACTAAGCAACAGTAAAGAGGACGGCGTAGGGGTAATTTAATCATCAGACAAAATTCAGAAAAAAGGAAGTGATTTTAAAAAGCAAGAGAAGGGTTGCTTTGGGCATTTAATGATATACAGAAATGATTACAATGCCACATAACCTAAAACATAACATTAACTTTCTTAATCTGTCACGTAGTAACGACTACGGCAAATCAGCTGTTCTCCCGTAGTAGACGGTTACAGTAGAATGTCACGAGGTAGCAGTTATTTTATTTATATTTATTGATTGATTTCAACAGGGACAATGTGCAAAAAACATTAATTAAAGATGCTTTGCACCAGATTTAGCTTGAGCTAGTTTCCATCTGCAGTCCCCGAGTTAATGTCGCGCGTGCGCAATAGAACGACAGAATGCAATTGCCTTACCACCAGAGGCTGTTGCTTAAAGTCCCTACTGTCTAAGCAAGCGGTGGTGGGGGACTTTGAGAGAACTGAGCTGAAGCTTGCCGTTGACTCTGTATGTGCAGGCCCGGGGCAAGTGGAAAGATTGCTTTCTCTGTATAGCATTTAGTACTCTGCGTTGTGCCCGCAGCATCCCCAGTCCAAATCCGGATCATGGCAGTCTTTTCGTGTAGGTGAAGACGTCGTTGAACTCCTTTTTGCCAACACAATATTTTGGAACCGGTGTTCTCTGATGCTCAAATCCAGAAATGAAAATACCATGTGACTCACTGGCGGGAGTAGTCGTGGCCGAGAGGTTAAGGCGATGGACTCGAAATCCATTGGGGTCTCCCCGCGCAGGTTCGAACCCTGCCGACTACGTGGCTCCTTGTCACTTTGTCTGTTTGTGATAGGAATTGTGACATCCAGGAGCTTTGTACGAGCTGCTTTTTTCTCTAAAACGGAAAATTGGGCAACCCACATCTCTTTTCGAGCAGGTTTTTGTGTAGGTGAAGAGGTCGTTAGTTTATAAATAAGTGTTTTGGCACACCTGTCCGAGTGGCGCTACAAATTCTTCTAAAATCTGATTTTATTTCGGGCATGTTAAATTAGCGTTCGACAAACGCGAACAAACTTTTATTTATGTACACTCACAATAACAATTAAATGTTGTGCTTTTGTAAAATAAAGAAAACAAACAGGGTGCGCTTTCTGCCGTCTCGGTCTCCGTCACAGAAATGAACCAAAACTCTATAGGCTACTTGCCTCGGTCACGATAAGAAATATGTCTATAGAAAGCTTGAGTGAACAAATATGATCTGATTATGCAATCCATATGAAACCATCCAATATTAAATTGGCTATGATATAACCATGGCTGTGTATTCCCCTATATTCACTACTGTGGCTGGAAACATTGTTTTCATTCATAATTACTTGCATGGATTCACATCGCAAATCAAGCAGCAATTGAAAAATTCAGATTCAAATTCTAGACATGCCCCTGTCTCTCTTGATGTTCAATGCAGATTTATGCCAGTCTCCAGTAGAGATCCATTTCCTGGAGAGTTTAGGTGTAGGAGTTTAGTCATAATTACAACTTGTAACTTGTGGTAGAACTCCGACTTGTACCACGAGATCGCTGTACCACCTGACCACTGCAGATTCATTTGCCGTTGATAGTGTTGTCATAAAAACAATCAATCACCTCCTAATTACGGTAATTATTACGACATCCAACCCTAATCAAACACACCTGAACAAGCTAATCAAGGTCTTCAAGATTAGGCTATATTAGAAAGGTACAGGCAAGTGATTTTCATTAGGGTTGGAGTTACCCAGACCCCCAATTGGATCTTTAAAAACGCATTTTCAAAAAGTGTTTTAAATGCTTTTGAAAGCGTTTGTTGTGGGATTCAGCTGATATTTTGTTGCAGCAACAGGGGTTTTTCTTTGTAGTTTTGTGGTCCTTGCTGTCCGCCCCTCCTGACTCACTAATTCAGTGCATCTTCCAGCAGAGTTGATTTTGAGATTGCAGGTCGAGAGGATGACAGCTCAAGTGTACTGCTCGTTTAGTGCTGTTTTATTGAGTCTGTCTGCTTGTTTAAGCACAACAGACGCTGGAGTCCTAGGTGAGAAGTTCTTTTAGCTTCATTACGCAGCCCGAAGAAGTGCATAAATAAAGTGCCTTACAAAATTTGATTTCAGACACATCTGCTTACAAAAATACAGTACAGACGTCAAGTGGAAGTTCATCTTTGAACTGCATAAGCCTACAATATAACATGGGTGGCTAATTATAACCGATAACTCTGCATTTTACATATATAGTGGGTTTCTATATTTGTTTTGTTTTCTGTTGAGTAGCTTATTAAAATGCTTAAAAGGAAATGAGGGTGGTCATGGGGATGGCATCATTTTTGAAGATGTACACCAGTAAATTTGTACACAACATATTAACTGATGTCCATGATTTCTATCAGCATTACACTATTACTCACTCTACTACAGTGGGGTAGGTTGTAACCGCACTCTCAATCTTTGAAACCGATTGATGCAGTTTAGTGAAAAATGGTAGATTTCTAAGCTACTTGAATTGAAGCAGATAAATGTGTGAATATTATAAAGTTTGAGACTCATTGCAAAACCCCTGACTTGCAAATGCTGAAGCAAACTATTACAGCACTTCCTGGTCTCCCCTAATGTTCCTCTTGAATCCTCTTCTGTAGTGTCTGGTCATTGTCCGGCGATGCTGACGGTCGTGCCCTCCCGACGAGGATGCACTTCGGATAGGGACTGCTCTGGAGGACACAAATGCTGTCAATTTCCCTGTGGGCCCGCGTGTGTGCCGCCTGTTTTCAGTGAGTTTTAATTATTGATGCATGCTATACGTCTTCCAGAAAAAAAAAACCCTGAAAAAATTTTCACTCAGGAATTGCTAGTAAGTTTCACAAATAATTGCAAAGAAACCGCAAGTAACGCATTGAACTAAACGTGAAACTATGAAGTAGATGGACTGAATATTCCGGTAAATCCTTCTACGATCATCTCTTCTTTTTTTTTTTCATACAGTGTATGAGACATTCAGTATTCAGTGATGTGGTTTCTCTGTCATGTGTCTCTATAACAGCAAAGGCAGGGGAGTGTCCAAGCACAAATTCTGGAGCAGGAATGTGTGCAGAGTTGTGTTACTATGACAGTGACTGTCTGAACAATGAGAAATGCTGCAGCAATGGATGTGGACATCAGTGTATGGATCCATTTGCAGGTATTTGTTATGTTATTATATTAGTGTTTGGGTCAGCTTCCTCATTTCAGTTTGTCTTGTTTTATAAATAATTGTTCTCCATGTAAAAAGTATTCAGCCAATAGCACGGTTTAAAGCACAGGATGGCTTTACAAAATTAATTCATATGATTAATTATTAATACGATCATAATTAATAATTAAGAGGAGTAAAACTTGGTATTTGGGTTTTGTGATGTATCTGAGACTGAATGCCTCTAAACGGACTGACTGAAGTTGACTATCTGTATCCATCCAGTGAAGCCTGCAGCCGAACCGCCGAAGCCTCCAGGAAAGCCTGCAGCCAAGCCTCCAGTGAAGCCTGCAGCCGAACCTCCAAAGCCTCCAGTGAAGCCTGCAGCCCAACCTCCAAAGCCTCCAGGAAAGCCTGCAGCTGAACCTCCGAAGCCTCCAGGAAAGCCTGCAGCCAAGCCTCCAGTGAAGCCTGCAGCCGAACCTCCAAAGCCTCCAGTAAAGCCTGCAGCCGAACCTCCGAAGTCTCCAGTGAAGCCTTCCGCCGAACTACCTGAGCCGGAGCCTTCTACCGAGGAGCCGGAGCCTTCTACCGAGGAGCCGGAGCCTTCTACCGAAGAGCCGGAGCCTTCTTCCGAAGAGCCGGAGCCTTCTACAGAACTGCCGGAACCTTCTGCTGAACTGCCTGAGCCTTCTACCGAACCGCCGGAGCCTTCAGACGAACTGCCAGTGGAACCCCCGAAGCCTCCTGTGAAGCCTGCAGCCGAACCCCTGAAGCCTCCGGTGAAGCCTGTGGCCGAACCCCCGAAGCCTCCAATGAAGCCTGCGGCCGGACCCCCGAAGCCTCCAATGAAGCCTGCGGCCGAACCCCCGAAACCTCCAATGAAGCCTGCGGCCGGACCCCCGAAGCCTCCAATGAAGCCTGCGGCCGAACCCCCGAAGCCTCCAATGAAGCCTGCGGCCGGACCCCCGAAGCCTCCAATGAAGCCTGCGGCCGAACTGCCAAAGCCAACTTACCCGTATGGCCAATGTCCTGGCCATAAGTAATGTGGCTATGCATGCAGTTAACTGTGCTGATTTAACGATTGGATGTATGGTGTTTTCCCTGTTTATCACCAAATAAATCTCACACTTGTAAGACCATTTCCTCTTTTTCTTTCTTTTTTTTTCTTTTTTTTTTTTAAGTGGGAAAACAAGGAATTCGATTTTTGTATTCCAGTGTTAGTTTGGCTGTTCTCTCACATAATGGCTCATTGGAATCAATGCGTGAGATCCCACCCTCCAAAGCCACGCCTCCTTCAAAATGCTTGAGCACACACACAGCAGAGTCTGTAAAGTGTCACGAGACGAAAGACTGCACTAAATTTCCTCATGTCTAAAATGCATAACATTACAGTTTATAATGAACGTAAACAACTTGCAGTGCTCTAGTTGTACCACCTGACTGATGCAGATTCATTTCGGTGTCAACATGGAAACGTCTGAATCCAAATGCAATGATTGGACGAACAATTCTATTGATTGCTATAGGATGTGAAGTTTCAACCAGTGTTGTCTATTGACCAATAGTCTTCTGCATTCTGAAGCATTTTAGTGAAATTGTGTCTTCTAGTGGTCATTTTATTTTAGGAAGTTGCAACTTCAAGCCTATTAACAGATGATCCCTTTAGTTACCTGTGACCAAATGAGTTCTGAATGCCTGTAAAGCAGAGTTCACACTGCACAATTTTCAAAGTAGTCGGGTCACTGTTCTTTTCACACTGCACGACTGTCTGGGGTAACGTTCAGTTGCTGCTGTGTGCACGATGCACCGACGACAGGGAGGTTTCACACTGCATGACTTGACAAAAGAAAGAATTGCTGACAACTGTCTGGTCTGCAAACTGCGTTTCACAACCAAACCCACGCGAGAAGTGGCAGGAGTAGTCGTGGCCGAGAGGTTAAGGCGATGGACTTGAAATCCATTGGGGTCTCCCCGCGCAGGTTCGAACCCTGCCGACTACGTGGCTCTTTGTCTGTTTGCGACAGGAATTGTGACATCCAGGAGCTTTATACGAGCTGCATTTTTTTTCTCTAACATGGAAAACTGGGCAACCCACATCTCTTTTCAAGCCTGAAGTGAGCAGGTTTTTGTGTAGGTGAAGACGTTGTTGAACTCCTTTTTGCCAAAACAATATGTTAGCTGAGTGCATCCTCTGCTGCTCACTTCCAGAAAGGAAAATAGCATGTGACTCACTATCGAGAGTAGTCGTGGCCGAGAGGTTAAGGCGATGGACTTGAAATCCATTGGGGTCTTCCCGCGCAGGTTCGAACCCTGCCGACTACGTGGCTCCTTGTCACTTTAGACACTTTAGTCTGTTTGCGACAGGAATTGTGACATCCAGGATCTTTGTACGAGCTGCTGTTTTCTTCAACACGGAAAATTGGGCTCTTTTTAAGCCTGAAGTGGGCATCGTTTCAAAAGGCCCAGATCATCTGTGATTTTCAAGTCCCTGTTCGGACGAAGGTTTGTTGCAGACCTCTCCTAATCTCGTGCTGTGCTCTTCCCAGCCTTTGAGGGAGGTGGTCTTCCTCTTCAAGAAAAGACATGGTGGAGTTATTTCCCAGCATTTGGTGTTGGTTTGCCTGCTGTAATGCTTGGTTACTGTCTAAGCAAGCGGTGGTGGGGGACTTGAGAGAACTGAGCTGAAGCTTGCCGTTGACTCTGTATGTGCAGGCCCGGGGCGAGTGGTTTGCTTTCTCTGTATAGCATTTAGTACTCTGCATTGTGCCCGCAGCATCCCCAGTCCAAATCCAGATCATGGCAGTCTTTTTGTGCATGTGAAGACGTCATTGAACTCCTTTTTGCCAGCGCAATATTTTAGCCGAGTGGACCCTCTGCTGCTCACATCCACATTGATGGTTGGCCCCAGTGTTCTCTGCTGCTCACATCCAGAAAAGAAAATAGCATGTGACTCCCTGGCAGGAGTAGTCGTGGCCGAGAGGTTAAGGCGATGGGCTCGAAATCCTTTGGGGTATCCCCGTGCAGGTTAGAACCCTGCCGACTACGTGGCTTTTTCTCACTTTGTCTGTTTGCGACAGGAATTGAGACATCCAGGAGCTATGTACAAGCTGCTTTTTTTTTCTAACACGGAAATTGGTCTCTTTTCAAGCCAGAAGTAAGCATCGTTTCAAAAGGCCCAGATCATCTGTGATTTTGGCCATTCTATTCAGGCAGTCGGAGCAATGGCTTTGGCATCCCCCGACAACTTCACGGCCTTCACGTTGGGCATTATATTTCATGGAGAATCTTGCATATTAGTGTTTTGAAATGTTTCATTCGTTCTCTCTTAGAAAAGTGAAACAGAAACCTACTCATTATGTCCCAATTGCTTGTTTGTCTAAACCACCTTAGAGTTAGCAACATGCCATGAAGAAAAAAAAAAAAAAACTCCACTCTTTCAATGTCAGTGTTCCTAGCTTTGGCAGGAGCAGCCTATCTCTCTCGTCCCTTTATAAATTGTGGTCTTCATCCTTTAATGCCACAAACTTTAAGCTGACAAAGCATGAACACTTTAAGGAGAAAGTGCTGTTATATCCCCAGGGTTGCTGTTCCCTGGCAAAAGCCTGGATAGCTCAGTCGGTAGAGCATCAGACTTTTAATCTGAGGGTCCAGGGTTCAAGTCCCTGTTCGGGCGAAGGTTTGTTGCAGACCTCTCCTAATCTCGTGCTGTGCTCTTCCCAGCCTTTGAGAGAGGTGGTCTTCCTCTTCGATAAAAGACGTGGTGGAGTTATTTCCCAGCATTTGGTGTTGTAATGCTTGGTTACTAGGGACTTTAAGCAACAGCTGCTGACGGAACGGGAACGGCAGCCGGAAGTAAGCGTTAACTGCCGTAGCTAAAGAGCTCAAAAATCACTAAGCAACAGTAAAGAGGACGGCGTAGGGGTAATTTAATCATCAGACAAAATTCAGAAAAAAGGAAGTGATTTTAAAAAGCAAGAGAAGGGTTGCTTTGGGCATTTAATGATATACAGAAATGATTACAATGCCACATAACCTAAAACATAACATTAACTTTCTTAATCTGTCACGTAGTAACGACTACGGCAAATCAGCTGTTCTCCCGTAGTAGACGGTTACAGTAGAATGTCACGAGGTAGCAGTTATTTTATTTATATTTATTGATTGATTTCAACAGGGACAATGTGCAAAAAACATTAATTAAAGATGCTTTGCACCAGATTTAGCTTGAGCTAGTTTCCATCTGCAGTCCCCGAGTTAATGTCGCGCGTGCGCAATAGAACGACAGAATGCAATTGCCTTACCACCAGAGGCTGTTGCTTAAAGTCCCTACTGTCTAAGCAAGCGGTGGTGGGGGACTTTGAGAGAACTGAGCTGAAGCTTGCCGTTGACTCTGTATGTGCAGGCCCGGGGCAAGTGGAAAGATTGCTTTCTCTGTATAGCATTTAGTACTCTGCGTTGTGCCCGCAGCATCCCCAGTCCAAATCCGGATCATGGCAGTCTTTTCGTGTAGGTGAAGACGTCGTTGAACTCCTTTTTGCCAACACAATATTTTGGAACCGGTGTTCTCTGATGCTCAAATCCAGAAATGAAAATACCATGTGACTCACTGGCGGGAGTAGTCGTGGCCGAGAGGTTAAGGCGATGGACTCGAAATCCATTGGGGTCTCCCCGCGCAGGTTCGAACCCTGCCGACTACGTGGCTCCTTGTCACTTTGTCTGTTTGCGATAGGAATTGTGACATCCAGGAGCTTTGTACGAGCTGCTTTTTTCTCTAAAACGGAAAATTGGGCAACCCACATCTCTTTTCGAGCAGGTTTTTGTGTAGGTGAAGAGGTCGTTAGTTTATAAATAAGTGTTTTGGCACACCTGTCCGAGTGGCGCTACAAATTCTTCTAAAATCTGATTTTATTTCGGGCATGTTAAATTAGCGTTCGACAAACGCGAACAAACTTTTATTTATGTACACTCACAATAACAATTAAATGTTGTGCTTTTGTAAAATAAAGAAAACAAACAGGGTGCGCTTTCTGCCGTCTCGGTCTCCGTCACAGAAATGAACCAAAACTCTATAGGCTACTTGCCTCGGTCACGATAAGAAATATGTCTATAGAAAGCTTGAGTGAACAAATATGATCTGATTATGCAATCCATATGAAACCATCCAATATTAAATTGGCTATGATATAACCATGGCTGTGTATTCCCCTATATTCACTACTGTGGCTGGAAACATTGTTTTCATTCATAATTACTTGCATGGATTCACATCGCAAATCAAGCAGCAATTGAAAAATTCAGATTCAAATTCTAGACATGCCCCTGTCTCTCTTGATGTTCAATGCAGATTTATGCCAGTCTCCAGTAGAGATCCATTTCCTGGAGAGTTTAGGTGTAGGAGTTTAGTCATAATTACAACTTGTAACTTGTGGTAGAACTCCGACTTGTACCACGAGATCGCTGTACCACCTGACCACTGCAGATTCATTTGCCGTTGATAGTGTTGTCATAAAAACAATCAATCACCTCCTAATTACGGTAATTATTACGACATCCAACCCTAATCAAACACACCTGAACAAGCTAATCAAGGTCTTCAAGATTAGGCTATATTAGAAAGCTACAGGCAAGTGATTTTCATTAGGGTTGGAGTTACCCAGACCCCCAATTGGATCTTTAAAAACGCATTTTCAAAAAGTGTTTTAAATGCTTTTGAAAGCGTTTGTTGTGGGATTCAGCTGATATTTTGTTGCAGCAACAGGGGTTTTTCTTTGTAGTTTTGTGGTCCTTGCTGTCCGCCCCTCCTGACTCACTAATTCAGTGCATCTTCCAGCAGAGTTGATTTTGAGATTGCAGGTCGAGAGGATGACAGCTCAAGTGTACTGCTCGTTTAGTGCTGTTTTATTGAGTCTGTCTGCTTGTTTAAGCACAACAGACGCTGGAGTCCTAGGTGAGAAGTTCTTTTAGCTTCATTACGCAGCCCGAAGAAGTGCATAAATAAAGTGCCTTACAAAATTTGATTTCAGACACATCTGCTTACAAAAATACAGTACAGACGTCAAGTGGAAGTTCATCTTTGAACTGCATAAGCCTACAATATAACATGGGTGGCTAATTATAACCGATAACTCTGCATTTTACATATATAGTGGGTTTCTATATTTGTTTTGTTTTCTGTTGAGTAGCTTATTAAAATGCTTAAAAGGAAATGAGGGTGGTCATGGGGATGGCATCATTTTTGAAGATGTACACCAGTAAATTTGTACACAACATATTAACTGATGTCCATGATTTCTATCAGCATTACACTATTACTCACTCTACTACAGTGGGGTAGGTTGTAACCGCACTCTCAATCTTTGAAACCGATTGATGCAGTTTAGTGAAAAATGGTAGATTTCTAAGCTACTTGAATTGAAGCAGATAAATGTGTGAATATTATAAAGTTTGAGACTCATTGCAAAACCCCTGACTTGCAAATGCTGAAGCAAACTATTACAGCACTTCCTGGTCTCCCCTAATGTTCCTCTTGAATCCTCTTCTGTAGTGTCTGGTCATTGTCCGGCGATGCTGACGGTCGTGCCCTCCCGACGAGGATGCACTTCGGATAGGGACTGCTCTGGAGGACACAAATGCTGTCAATTTCCCTGTGGGCCCGCGTGTGTGCCGCCTGTTTTCAGTGAGTTTTAATTATTGATGCATGCTATACGTCTTCCAGAAAAAAAAAACCCTGAAAAAATTTTCACTCAGGAATTGCTAGTAAGTTTCACAAATAATTGCAAAGAAACCGCAAGTAACGCATTGAACTAAACGTGAAACTATGAAGTAGATGGACTGAATATTCCGGTAAATCCTTCTACGATCATCTCTTCTTTTTTTTTTTCATACAGTGTATGAGACATTCAGTATTCAGTGATGTGGTTTCTCTGTCATGTGTCTCTATAACAGCAAAGGCAGGGGAGTGTCCAAGCACAAATTCTGGAGCAGGAATGTGTGCAGAGTTGTGTTACTATGACAGTGACTGTCTGAACAATGAGAAATGCTGCAGCAATGGATGTGGACATCAGTGTATGGATCCATTTGCAGGTATTTGTTATGTTATTATATTAGTGTTTGGGTCAGCTTCCTCATTTCAGTTTGTCTTGTTTTATAAATAATTGTTCTCCATGTAAAAAGTATTCAGCCAATAGCACGGTTTAAAGCACAGGATGGCTTTACAAAATTAATTCATATGATTAATTATTAATACGATCATAATTAATAATTAAGAGGAGTAAAACTTGGTATTTGGGTTTTGTGATGTATCTGAGACTGAATGCCTCTAAACGGACTGACTGAAGTTGACTATCTGTATCCATCCAGTGAAGCCTGCAGCCGAACCGCCGAAGCCTCCAGGAAAGCCTGCAGCCAAGCCTCCAGTGAAGCCTGCAGCCGAACCTCCAAAGCCTCCAGTGAAGCCTGCAGCCCAACCTCCAAAGCCTCCAGGAAAGCCTGCAGCTGAACCTCCGAAGCCTCCAGGAAAGCCTGCAGCCAAGCCTCCAGTGAAGCCTGCAGCCGAACCTCCAAAGCCTCCAGTAAAGCCTGCAGCCGAACCTCCGAAGTCTCCAGTGAAGCCTTCCGCCGAACTACCTGAGCCGGAGCCTTCTACCGAGGAGCCGGAGCCTTCTACCGAGGAGCCGGAGCCTTCTACCGAAGAGCCGGAGCCTTCTTCCGAAGAGCCGGAGCCTTCTACAGAACTGCCGGAACCTTCTGCTGAACTGCCTGAGCCTTCTACCGAACCGCCGGAGCCTTCAGACGAACTGCCAGTGGAACCCCCGAAGCCTCCTGTGAAGCCTGCAGCCGAACCCCTGAAGCCTCCGGTGAAGCCTGTGGCCGAACCCCCGAAGCCTCCAATGAAGCCTGCGGCCGGACCCCCGAAGCCTCCAATGAAGCCTGCGGCCGAACCCCCGAAACCTCCAATGAAGCCTGCGGCCGGACCCCCGAAGCCTCCAATGAAGCCTGCGGCCGAACCCCCGAAGCCTCCAATGAAGCCTGCGGCCGGACCCCCGAAGCCTCCAATGAAGCCTGCGGCCGAACTGCCAAAGCCAACTTACCCGTATGGCCAATGTCCTGGCCATAAGTAATGTGGCTATGCATGCAGTTAACTGTGCTGATTTAACGATTGGATGTATGGTGTTTTCCCTGTTTATCACCAAATAAATCTCACACTTGTAAGACCATTTCCTCTTTTTCTTTCTTTTTTTTTCTTTTTTTTTTTTAAGTGGGAAAACAAGGAATTCGATTTTTGTATTCCAGTGTTAGTTTGGCTGTTCTCTCACATAATGGCTCATTGGAATCAATGCGTGAGATCCCACCCTCCAAAGCCACGCCTCCTTCAAAATGCTTGAGCACACACACAGCAGAGTCTGTAAAGTGTCACGAGACGAAAGACTGCACTAAATTTCCTCATGTCTAAAATGCATAACATTACAGTTTATAATGAACGTAAACAACTTGCAGTGCTCTAGTTGTACCACCTGACTGATGCAGATTCATTTCGGTGTCAACATGGAAACGTCTGAATCCAAATGCAATGATTGGACGAACAATTCTATTGATTGCTATAGGATGTGAAGTTTCAACCAGTGTTGTCTATTGACCAATAGTCTTCTGCATTCTGAAGCATTTTAGTGAAATTGTGTCTTCTAGTGGTCATTTTATTTTAGGAAGTTGCAACTTCAAGCCTATTAACAGATGATCCCTTTAGTTACCTGTGACCAAATGAGTTCTGAATGCCTGTAAAGCAGAGTTCACACTGCACAATTTTCAAAGTAGTCGGGTCACTGTTCTTTTCACACTGCACGACTGTCTGGGGTAACGTTCAGTTGCTGCTGTGTGCACGATGCACCGACGACAGGGAGGTTTCACACTGCATGACTTGACAAAAGAAAGAATTGCTGACAACTGTCTGGTCTGCAAACTGCGTTTCACAACCAAACCCACGCGAGAAGTGGCAGGAGTAGTCGTGGCCGAGAGGTTAAGGCGATGGACTTGAAATCCATTGGGGTCTCCCCGCGCAGGTTCGAACCCTGCCGACTACGTGGCTCTTTGTCTGTTTGCGACAGGAATTGTGACATCCAGGAGCTTTATACGAGCTGCATTTTTTTTCTCTAACATGGAAAACTGGGCAACCCACATCTCTTTTCAAGCCTGAAGTGAGCAGGTTTTTGTGTAGGTGAAGACGTTGTTGAACTCCTTTTTGCCAAAACAATATGTTAGCTGAGTGCATCCTCTGCTGCTCACTTCCAGAAAGGAAAATAGCATGTGACTCACTATCGAGAGTAGTCGTGGCCGAGAGGTTAAGGCGATGGACTTGAAATCCATTGGGGTCTTCCCGCGCAGGTTCGAACCCTGCCGACTACGTGGCTCCTTGTCACTTTAGACACTTTAGTCTGTTTGCGACAGGAATTGTGACATCCAGGATCTTTGTACGAGCTGCTGTTTTCTTCAACACGGAAAATTGGGCTCTTTTTAAGCCTGAAGTGGGCATCGTTTCAAAAGGCCCAGATCATCTGTGATTTTCAAGTCCCTGTTCGGACGAAGGTTTGTTGCAGACCTCTCCTAATCTCGTGCTGTGCTCTTCCCAGCCTTTGAGGGAGGTGGTCTTCCTCTTCAAGAAAAGACATGGTGGAGTTATTTCCCAGCATTTGGTGTTGGTTTGCCTGCTGTAATGCTTGGTTACTGTCTAAGCAAGCGGTGGTGGGGGACTTGAGAGAACTGAGCTGAAGCTTGCCGTTGACTCTGTATGTGCAGGCCCGGGGCGAGTGGTTTGCTTTCTCTGTATAGCATTTAGTACTCTGCATTGTGCCCGCAGCATCCCCAGTCCAAATCCAGATCATGGCAGTCTTTTTGTGCATGTGAAGACGTCATTGAACTCCTTTTTGCCAGCGCAATATTTTAGCCGAGTGGACCCTCTGCTGCTCACATCCACATTGATGGTTGGCCCCAGTGTTCTCTGCTGCTCACATCCAGAAAAGAAAATAGCATGTGACTCCCTGGCAGGAGTAGTCGTGGCCGAGAGGTTAAGGCGATGGGCTCGAAATCCTTTGGGGTATCCCCGTGCAGGTTAGAACCCTGCCGACTACGTGGCTTTTTCTCACTTTGTCTGTTTGCGACAGGAATTGAGACATCCAGGAGCTATGTACAAGCTGCTTTTTTTTTCTAACACGGAAATTGGTCTCTTTTCAAGCCAGAAGTAAGCATCGTTTCAAAAGGCCCAGATCATCTGTGATTTTGGCCATTCTATTCAGGCAGTCGGAGCAATGGCTTTGGCATCCCCCGACAACTTCACGGCCTTCACGTTGGGCATTATATTTCATGGAGAATCTTGCATATTAGTGTTTTGAAATGTTTCATTCGTTCTCTCTTAGAAAAGTGAAACAGAAACCTACTCATTATGTCCCAATTGCTTGTTTGTCTAAACCACCTTAGAGTTAGCAACATGCCATGAAGAAAAAAAAAAAAAAACTCCACTCTTTCAATGTCAGTGTTCCTAGCTTTGGCAGGAGCAGCCTATCTCTCTCGTCCCTTTATAAATTGTGGTCTTCATCCTTTAATGCCACAAACTTTAAGCTGACAAAGCATGAACACTTTAAGGAGAAAGTGCTGTTATATCCCCAGGGTTGCTGTTCCCTGGCAAAAGCCTGGATAGCTCAGTCGGTAGAGCATCAGACTTTTAATCTGAGGGTCCAGGGTTCAAGTCCCTGTTCGGGCGAAGGTTTGTTGCAGACCTCTCCTAATCTCGTGCTGTGCTCTTCCCAGCCTTTGAGAGAGGTGGTCTTCCTCTTCGATAAAAGACGTGGTGGAGTTATTTCCCAGCATTTGGTGTTGTAATGCTTGGTTACTAGGGACTTTAAGCAACAGCTGCTGACGGAACGGGAACGGCAGCCGGAAGTAAGCGTTAACTGCCGTAGCTAAAGAGCTCAAAAATCACTAAGCAACAGTAAAGAGGACGGCGTAGGGGTAATTTAATCATCAGACAAAATTCAGAAAAAAGGAAGTGATTTTAAAAAGCAAGAGAAGGGTTGCTTTGGGCATTTAATGATATACAGAAATGATTACAATGCCACATAACCTAAAACATAACATTAACTTTCTTAATCTGTCACGTAGTAACGACTACGGCAAATCAGCTGTTCTCCCGTAGTAGACGGTTACAGTAGAATGTCACGAGGTAGCAGTTATTTTATTTATATTTATTGATTGATTTCAACAGGGACAATGTGCAAAAAACATTAATTAAAGATGCTTTGCACCAGATTTAGCTTGAGCTAGTTTCCATCTGCAGTCCCCGAGTTAATGTCGCGCGTGCGCAATAGAACGACAGAATGCAATTGCCTTACCACCAGAGGCTGTTGCTTAAAGTCCCTACTGTCTAAGCAAGCGGTGGTGGGGGACTTTGAGAGAACTGAGCTGAAGCTTGCCGTTGACTCTGTATGTGCAGGCCCGGGGCAAGTGGAAAGATTGCTTTCTCTGTATAGCATTTAGTACTCTGCGTTGTGCCCGCAGCATCCCCAGTCCAAATCCGGATCATGGCAGTCTTTTCGTGTAGGTGAAGACGTCGTTGAACTCCTTTTTGCCAACACAATATTTTGGAACCGGTGTTCTCTGATGCTCAAATCCAGAAATGAAAATACCATGTGACTCACTGGCGGGAGTAGTCGTGGCCGAGAGGTTAAGGCGATGGACTCGAAATCCATTGGGGTCTCCCCGCGCAGGTTCGAACCCTGCCGACTACGTGGCTCCTTGTCACTTTGTCTGTTTGCGATAGGAATTGTGACATCCAGGAGCTTTGTACGAGCTGCTTTTTTCTCTAAAACGGAAAATTGGGCAACCCACATCTCTTTTCGAGCAGGTTTTTGTGTAGGTGAAGAGGTCGTTAGTTTATAAATAAGTGTTTTGGCACACCTGTCCGAGTGGCGCTACAAATTCTTCTAAAATCTGATTTTATTTCGGGCATGTTAAATTAGCGTTCGACAAACGCGAACAAACTTTTATTTATGTACACTCACAATAACAATTAAATGTTGTGCTTTTGTAAAATAAAGAAAACAAACAGGGTGCGCTTTCTGCCGTCTCGGTCTCCGTCACAGAAATGAACCAAAACTCTATAGGCTACTTGCCTCGGTCACGATAAGAAATATGTCTATAGAAAGCTTGAGTGAACAAATATGATCTGATTATGCAATCCATATGAAACCATCCAATATTAAATTGGCTATGATATAACCATGGCTGTGTATTCCCCTATATTCACTACTGTGGCTGGAAACATTGTTTTCATTCATAATTACTTGCATGGATTCACATCGCAAATCAAGCAGCAATTGAAAAATTCAGATTCAAATTCTAGACATGCCCCTGTCTCTCTTGATGTTCAATGCAGATTTATGCCAGTCTCCAGTAGAGATCCATTTCCTGGAGAGTTTAGGTGTAGGAGTTTAGTCATAATTACAACTTGTAACTTGTGGTAGAACTCCGACTTGTACCACGAGATCGCTGTACCACCTGACCACTGCAGATTCATTTGCCGTTGATAGTGTTGTCATAAAAACAATCAATCACCTCCTAATTACGGTAATTATTACGACATCCAACCCTAATCAAACACACCTGAACAAGCTAATCAAGGTCTTCAAGATTAGGCTATATTAGAAAGCTACAGGCAAGTGATTTTCATTAGGGTTGGAGTTACCCAGACCCCCAATTGGATCTTTAAAAACGCATTTTCAAAAAGTGTTTTAAATGCTTTTGAAAGCGTTTGTTGTGGGATTCAGCTGATATTTTGTTGCAGCAACAGGGGTTTTTCTTTGTAGTTTTGTGGTCCTTGCTGTCCGCCCCTCCTGACTCACTAATTCAGTGCATCTTCCAGCAGAGTTGATTTTGAGATTGCAGGTCGAGAGGATGACAGCTCAAGTGTACTGCTCGTTTAGTGCTGTTTTATTGTGTCTGTCTGCTTGTTTAAGCACAACAGACGCTGGAGTCCTAGGTGAGAAGTTCTTTTAGCTTCATTACGCAGCCCGAAGAAGTGCATAAATAAAGTGCCTTACAAAATTTGATTTCAGACACATCTGCTTACAAAAATACAGTACAGACGTCAAGTGGAAGTTCATCTTTGAACTGCATAAGCCTACAATATAACATGGGTGGCTAATTATAACCGATAACTCTGCATTTTACATATATAGTGGGTTTCTATATTTGTTTTGTTTTCTGTTGAGTAGCTTATTAAAATGCTTAAAAGGAAATGAGGGTGGTCATGGGGATGGCATCATTTTTGAAGATGTACACCAGTAAATTTGTACACAACATATTAACTGATGTCCATGATTTCTATCAGCATTACACTATTACTCACTCTACTACAGTGGGGTAGGTTGTAACCGCACTCTCAATCTTTGAAACCGATTGATGCAGTTTAGTGAAAAATGGTAGATTTCTAAGCTACTTGAATTGAAGCAGATAAATGTGTGAATATTATAAAGTTTGAGACTCATTGCAAAACCCCTGACTTGCAAATGCTGAAGCAAACTATTACAGCACTTCCTGGTCTCCCCTAATGTTCCTCTTGAATCCTCTTCTGTAGTGTCTGGTCATTGTCCGGCGATGCTGACGGTCGTGCCCTCCCGACGAGGATGCACTTCGGATAGGGACTGCTCTGGAGGACACAAATGCTGTCAATTTCCCTGTGGGCCCGCGTGTGTGCCGCCTGTTTTCAGTGAGTTTTAATTATTGATGCATGCTATACGTCTTCCAGAAAAAAAAAACCCTGAAAAAATTTTCACTCAGGAATTGCTAGTAAGTTTCACAAATAATTGCAAAGAAACCGCAAGTAACGCATTGAACTAAACGTGAAACTATGAAGTAGATGGACTGAATATTCCGGTAAATCCTTCTACGATCATCTCTTCTTTTTTTTTTTCATACAGTGTATGAGACATTCAGTATTCAGTGATGTGGTTTCTCTGTCATGTGTCTCTATAACAGCAAAGGCAGGGGAGTGTCCAAGCACAAATTCTGGAGCAGGAATGTGTGCAGAGTTGTGTTACTATGACAGTGACTGTCTGAACAATGAGAAATGCTGCAGCAATGGATGTGGACATCAGTGTATGGATCCATTTGCAGGTATTTGTTATGTTATTATATTAGTGTTTGGGTCAGCTTCCTCATTTCAGTTTGTCTTGTTTTATAAATAATTGTTCTCCATGTAAAAAGTATTCAGCCAATAGCACGGTTTAAAGCACAGGATGGCTTTACAAAATTAATTCATATGATTAATTATTAATACGATCATAATTAATAATTAAGAGGAGTAAAACTTGGTATTTGGGTTTTGTGATGTATCTGAGACTGAATGCCTCTAAACGGACTGACTGAAGTTGACTATCTGTATCCATCCAGTGAAGCCTGCAGCCGAACCGCCGAAGCCTCCAGGAAAGCCTGCAGCCAAGCCTCCAGTGAAGCCTGCAGCCGAACCTCCAAAGCCTCCAGTGAAGCCTGCAGCCCAACCTCCAAAGCCTCCAGGAAAGCCTGCAGCTGAACCTCCGAAGCCTCCAGGAAAGCCTGCAGCCAAGCCTCCAGTGAAGCCTGCAGCCGAACCTCCAAAGCCTCCAGTAAAGCCTGCAGCCGAACCTCCGAAGTCTCCAGTGAAGCCTTCCGCCGAACTACCTGAGCCGGAGCCTTCTACCGAGGAGCCGGAGCCTTCTACCGAGGAGCCGGAGCCTTCTACCGAAGAGCCGGAGCCTTCTTCCGAAGAGCCGGAGCCTTCTACAGAACTGCCGGAACCTTCTGCTGAACTGCCTGAGCCTTCTACCGAACCGCCGGAGCCTTCAGACGAACTGCCAGTGGAACCCCCGAAGCCTCCTGTGAAGCCTGCAGCCGAACCCCTGAAGCCTCCGGTGAAGCCTGTGGCCGAACCCCCGAAGCCTCCAATGAAGCCTGCGGCCGGACCCCCGAAGCCTCCAATGAAGCCTGCGGCCGAACCCCCGAAACCTCCAATGAAGCCTGCGGCCGGACCCCCGAAGCCTCCAATGAAGCCTGCGGCCGAACCCCCGAAGCCTCCAATGAAGCCTGCGGCCGGACCCCCGAAGCCTCCAATGAAGCCTGCGGCCGAACTGCCAAAGCCAACTTACCCGTATGGCCAATGTCCTGGCCATAAGTAATGTGGCTATGCATGCAGTTAACTGTGCTGATTTAACGATTGGATGTATGGTGTTTTCCCTGTTTATCACCAAATAAATCTCACACTTGTAAGACCATTTCCTCTTTTTCTTTCTTTTTTTTTCTTTTTTTTTTTTAAGTGGGAAAACAAGGAATTCGATTTTTGTATTCCAGTGTTAGTTTGGCTGTTCTCTCACATAATGGCTCATTGGAATCAATGCGTGAGATCCCACCCTCCAAAGCCACGCCTCCTTCAAAATGCTTGAGCACACACACAGCAGAGTCTGTAAAGTGTCACGAGACGAAAGACTGCACTAAATTTCCTCATGTCTAAAATGCATAACATTACAGTTTATAATGAACGTAAACAACTTGCAGTGCTCTAGTTGTACCACCTGACTGATGCAGATTCATTTCGGTGTCAACATGGAAACGTCTGAATCCAAATGCAATGATTGGACGAACAATTCTATTGATTGCTATAGGATGTGAAGTTTCAACCAGTGTTGTCTATTGACCAATAGTCTTCTGCATTCTGAAGCATTTTAGTGAAATTGTGTCTTCTAGTGGTCATTTTATTTTAGGAAGTTGCAACTTCAAGCCTATTAACAGATGATCCCTTTAGTTACCTGTGACCAAATGAGTTCTGAATGCCTGTAAAGCAGAGTTCACACTGCACAATTTTCAAAGTAGTCGGGTCACTGTTCTTTTCACACTGCACGACTGTCTGGGGTAACGTTCAGTTGCTGCTGTGTGCACGATGCACCGACGACAGGGAGGTTTCACACTGCATGACTTGACAAAAGAAAGAATTGCTGACAACTGTCTGGTCTGCAAACTGCGTTTCACAACCAAACCCACGCGAGAAGTGGCAGGAGTAGTCGTGGCCGAGAGGTTAAGGCGATGGACTTGAAATCCATTGGGGTCTCCCCGCGCAGGTTCGAACCCTGCCGACTACGTGGCTCTTTGTCTGTTTGCGACAGGAATTGTGACATCCAGGAGCTTTATACGAGCTGCATTTTTTTTCTCTAACATGGAAAACTGGGCAACCCACATCTCTTTTCAAGCCTGAAGTGAGCAGGTTTTTGTGTAGGTGAAGACGTTGTTGAACTCCTTTTTGCCAAAACAATATGTTAGCTGAGTGCATCCTCTGCTGCTCACTTCCAGAAAGGAAAATAGCATGTGACTCACTATCGAGAGTAGTCGTGGCCGAGAGGTTAAGGCGATGGACTTGAAATCCATTGGGGTCTTCCCGCGCAGGTTCGAACCCTGCCGACTACGTGGCTCCTTGTCACTTTAGACACTTTAGTCTGTTTGCGACAGGAATTGTGACATCCAGGATCTTTGTACGAGCTGCTGTTTTCTTCAACACGGAAAATTGGGCTCTTTTTAAGCCTGAAGTGGGCATCGTTTCAAAAGGCCCAGATCATCTGTGATTTTCAAGTCCCTGTTCGGACGAAGGTTTGTTGCAGACCTCTCCTAATCTCGTGCTGTGCTCTTCCCAGCCTTTGAGGGAGGTGGTCTTCCTCTTCAAGAAAAGACATGGTGGAGTTATTTCCCAGCATTTGGTGTTGGTTTGCCTGCTGTAATGCTTGGTTACTGTCTAAGCAAGCGGTGGTGGGGGACTTGAGAGAACTGAGCTGAAGCTTGCCGTTGACTCTGTATGTGCAGGCCCGGGGCGAGTGGTTTGCTTTCTCTGTATAGCATTTAGTACTCTGCATTGTGCCCGCAGCATCCCCAGTCCAAATCCAGATCATGGCAGTCTTTTTGTGCATGTGAAGACGTCATTGAACTCCTTTTTGCCAGCGCAATATTTTAGCCGAGTGGACCCTCTGCTGCTCACATCCACATTGATGGTTGGCCCCAGTGTTCTCTGCTGCTCACATCCAGAAAAGAAAATAGCATGTGACTCCCTGGCAGGAGTAGTCGTGGCCGAGAGGTTAAGGCGATGGGCTCGAAATCCTTTGGGGTATCCCCGTGCAGGTTAGAACCCTGCCGACTACGTGGCTTTTTCTCACTTTGTCTGTTTGCGACAGGAATTGAGACATCCAGGAGCTATGTACAAGCTGCTTTTTTTTTCTAACACGGAAATTGGTCTCTTTTCAAGCCAGAAGTAAGCATCGTTTCAAAAGGCCCAGATCATCTGTGATTTTGGCCATTCTATTCAGGCAGTCGGAGCAATGGCTTTGGCATCCCCCGACAACTTCACGGCCTTCACGTTGGGCATTATATTTCATGGAGAATCTTGCATATTAGTGTTTTGAAATGTTTCATTCGTTCTCTCTTAGAAAAGTGAAACAGAAACCTACTCATTATGTCCCAATTGCTTGTTTGTCTAAACCACCTTAGAGTTAGCAACATGCCATGAAGAAAAAAAAAAAAAAACTCCACTCTTTCAATGTCAGTGTTCCTAGCTTTGGCAGGAGCAGCCTATCTCTCTCGTCCCTTTATAAATTGTGGTCTTCATCCTTTAATGCCACAAACTTTAAGCTGACAAAGCATGAACACTTTAAGGAGAAAGTGCTGTTATATCCCCAGGGTTGCTGTTCCCTGGCAAAAGCCTGGATAGCTCAGTCGGTAGAGCATCAGACTTTTAATCTGAGGGTCCAGGGTTCAAGTCCCTGTTCGGGCGAAGGTTTGTTGCAGACCTCTCCTAATCTCGTGCTGTGCTCTTCCCAGCCTTTGAGAGAGGTGGTCTTCCTCTTCGATAAAAGACGTGGTGGAGTTATTTCCCAGCATTTGGTGTTGTAATGCTTGGTTACTAGGGACTTTAAGCAACAGCTGCTGACGGAACGGGAACGGCAGCCGGAAGTAAGCGTTAACTGCCGTAGCTAAAGAGCTCAAAAATCACTAAGCAACAGTAAAGAGGACGGCGTAGGGGTAATTTAATCATCAGACAAAATTCAGAAAAAAGGAAGTGATTTTAAAAAGCAAGAGAAGGGTTGCTTTGGGCATTTAATGATATACAGAAATGATTACAATGCCACATAACCTAAAACATAACATTAACTTTCTTAATCTGTCACGTAGTAACGACTACGGCAAATCAGCTGTTCTCCCGTAGTAGACGGTTACAGTAGAATGTCACGAGGTAGCAGTTATTTTATTTATATTTATTGATTGATTTCAACAGGGACAATGTGCAAAAAACATTAATTAAAGATGCTTTGCACCAGATTTAGCTTGAGCTAGTTTCCATCTGCAGTCCCCGAGTTAATGTCGCGCGTGCGCAATAGAACGACAGAATGCAATTGCCTTACCACCAGAGGCTGTTGCTTAAAGTCCCTACTGTCTAAGCAAGCGGTGGTGGGGGACTTTGAGAGAACTGAGCTGAAGCTTGCCGTTGACTCTGTATGTGCAGGCCCGGGGCAAGTGGAAAGATTGCTTTCTCTGTATAGCATTTAGTACTCTGCGTTGTGCCCGCAGCATCCCCAGTCCAAATCCGGATCATGGCAGTCTTTTCGTGTAGGTGAAGACGTCGTTGAACTCCTTTTTGCCAACACAATATTTTGGAACCGGTGTTCTCTGATGCTCAAATCCAGAAATGAAAATACCATGTGACTCACTGGCGGGAGTAGTCGTGGCCGAGAGGTTAAGGCGATGGACTCGAAATCCATTGGGGTCTCCCCGCGCAGGTTCGAACCCTGCCGACTACGTGGCTCCTTGTCACTTTGTCTGTTTGCGATAGGAATTATGACATCCAGGAGCTTTGTACGAGCTGCTTTTTTCTCTAAAACGGAAAATTGGGCAACCCACATCTCTTTTCGAGCAGGTTTTTGTGTAGGTGAAGAGGTCGTTAGTTTATAAATAAGTGTTTTGGCACACCTGTCCGAGTGGCGCTACAAATTCTTCTAAAATCTGATTTTATTTCGGGCATGTTAAATTAGCGTTCGACAAACGCGAACAAACTTTTATTTATGTACACTCACAATAACAATTAAATGTTGTGCTTTTGTAAAATAAAGAAAACAAACAGGGTGCGCTTTCTGCCGTCTCGGTCTCCGTCACAGAAATGAACCAAAACTCTATAGGCTACTTGCCTCGGTCACGATAAGAAATATGTCTATAGAAAGCTTGAGTGAACAAATATGATCTGATTATGCAATCCATATGAAACCATCCAATATTAAATTGGCTATGATATAACCATGGCTGTGTATTCCCCTATATTCACTACTGTGGCTGGAAACATTGTTTTCATTCATAATTACTTGCATGGATTCACATCGCAAATCAAGCAGCAATTGAAAAATTCAGATTCAAATTCTAGACATGCCCCTGTCTCTCTTGATGTTCAATGCAGATTTATGCCAGTCTCCAGTAGAGATCCATTTCCTGGAGAGTTTAGGTGTAGGAGTTTAGTCATAATTACAACTTGTAACTTGTGGTAGAACTCCGACTTGTACCACGAGATCGCTGTACCACCTGACCACTGCAGATTCATTTGCCGTTGATAGTGTTGTCATAAAAACAATCAATCACCTCCTAATTACGGTAATTATTACGACATCCAACCCTAATCAAACACACCTGAACAAGCTAATCAAGGTCTTCAAGATTAGGCTATATTAGAAAGCTACAGGCAAGTGATTTTCATTAGGGTTGGAGTTACCCAGACCCCCAATTGGATCTTTAAAAACGCATTTTCAAAAAGTGTTTTAAATGCTTTTGAAAGCGTTTGTTGTGGGATTCAGCTGATATTTTGTTGCAGCAACAGGGGTTTTTCTTTGTAGTTTTGTGGTCCTTGCTGTCCGCCCCTCCTGACTCACTAATTCAGTGCATCTTCCAGCAGAGTTGATTTTGAGATTGCAGGTCGAGAGGATGACAGCTCAAGTGTACTGCTCGTTTAGTGCTGTTTTATTGTGTCTGTCTGCTTGTTTAAGCACAACAGACGCTGGAGTCCTAGGTGAGAAGTTCTTTTAGCTTCATTACGCAGCCCGAAGAAGTGCATAAATAAAGTGCCTTACAAAATTTGATTTCAGACACATCTGCTTACAAAAATACAGTACAGACGTCAAGTGGAAGTTCATCTTTGAACTGCATAAGCCTACAATATAACATGGGTGGCTAATTATAACCGATAACTCTGCATTTTACATATATAGTGGGTTTCTATATTTGTTTTGTTTTCTGTTGAGTAGCTTATTAAAATGCTTAAAAGGAAATGAGGGTGGTCATGGGGATGGCATCATTTTTGAAGATGTACACCAGTAAATTTGTACACAACATATTAACTGATGTCCATGATTTCTATCAGCATTACACTATTACTCACTCTACTACAGTGGGGTAGGTTGTAACCGCACTCTCAATCTTTGAAACCGATTGATGCAGTTTAGTGAAAAATGGTAGATTTCTAAGCTACTTGAATTGAAGCAGATAAATGTGTGAATATTATAAAGTTTGAGACTCATTGCAAAACCCCTGACTTGCAAATGCTGAAGCAAACTATTACAGCACTTCCTGGTCTCCCCTAATGTTCCTCTTGAATCCTCTTCTGTAGTGTCTGGTCATTGTCCGGCGATGCTGACGGTCGTGCCCTCCCGACGAGGATGCACTTCGGATAGGGACTGCTCTGGAGGACACAAATGCTGTCAATTTCCCTGTGGGCCCGCGTGTGTGCCGCCTGTTTTCAGTGAGTTTTAATTATTGATGCATGCTATACGTCTTCCAGAAAAAAAAAACCCTGAAAAAATTTTCACTCAGGAATTGCTAGTAAGTTTCACAAATAATTGCAAAGAAACCGCAAGTAACGCATTGAACTAAACGTGAAACTATGAAGTAGATGGACTGAATATTCCGGTAAATCCTTCTACGATCATCTCTTTTTTTTTTTCATACAGTGTATGAGACATTCAGTATTCAGTGATGTGGTTTCTCTGTCATGTGTCTCTATAACAGCAAAGGCAGGGGAGTGTCCAAGCACAAATTCTGGAGCAGGAATGTGTGCAGAGTTGTGTTACTATGACAGTGACTGTCTGAACAATGAGAAATGCTGCAGCAATGGATGTGGACATCAGTGTATGGATCCATTTGCAGGTATTTGTTATGTTATTATATTAGTGTTTGGGTCAGCTTCCTCATTTCAGTTTGTCTTGTTTTATAAATAATTGTTCTCCATGTAAAAAGTATTCAGCCAATAGCACGGTTTAAAGCACAGGATGGCTTTACAAAATTAATTCATATGATTAATTATTAATACGATCATAATTAATAATTAAGAGGAGTAAAACTTGGTATTTGGGTTTTGTGATGTATCTGAGACTGAATGCCTCTAAACGGACTGACTGAAGTTGACTATCTGTATCCATCCAGTGAAGCCTGCAGCCGAACCGCCGAAGCCTCCAGGAAAGCCTGCAGCCAAGCCTCCAGTGAAGCCTGCAGCCGAACCTCCAAAGCCTCCAGTGAAGCCTGCAGCCCAACCTCCAAAGCCTCCAGGAAAGCCTGCAGCTGAACCTCCGAAGCCTCCAGGAAAGCCTGCAGCCAAGCCTCCAGTGAAGCCTGCAGCCGAACCTCCAAAGCCTCCAGTAAAGCCTGCAGCCGAACCTCCGAAGTCTCCAGTGAAGCCTTCCGCCGAACTACCTGAGCCGGAGCCTTCTACCGAGGAGCCGGAGCCTTCTACCGAGGAGCCGGAGCCTTCTACCGAAGAGCCGGAGCCTTCTTCCGAAGAGCCGGAGCCTTCTACAGAACTGCCGGAACCTTCTGCTGAACTGCCTGAGCCTTCTACCGAACCGCCGGAGCCTTCAGACGAACTGCCAGTGGAACCCCCGAAGCCTCCTGTGAAGCCTGCAGCCGAACCCCTGAAGCCTCCGGTGAAGCCTGTGGCCGAACCCCCGAAGCCTCCAATGAAGCCTGCGGCCGGACCCCCGAAGCCTCCAATGAAGCCTGCGGCCGAACCCCCGAAACCTCCAATGAAGCCTGCGGCCGGACCCCCGAAGCCTCCAATGAAGCCTGCGGCCGGACCCCCGAAGCCTCCAATGAAGCCTGCGGCCGAACCCCCGAAGCCTCCAATGAAGCCTGCGGCCGGACCCCCGAAGCCTCCAATGAAGCCTGCGGCCGAACTGCCAAAGCCAACTTACGCGTATGGCCAATGTCCTGGCCATAAGTAATGTGGCTATGCATGCAGTTAACTGTGCTGATTTAACGATTGGATGTATGGTGTTTTCCCTGTTTATCACCAAATAAATCTCACACTTGTAAGACCATTTCCTCTTTTTCTTTCTTTTTTTTTCTTTTTTTTTTTTAAGTGGGAAAACAAGGAATTCGATTTTTGTATTCCAGTGTTAGTTTGGCTGTTCTCTCACATAATGGCTCATTGGAATCAATGCGTGAGATCCCACCCTCCAAAGCCACGCCTCCTTCAAAATGCTTGAGCACACACACAGCAGAGTCTGTAAAGTGTCACGAGACGAAAGACTGCACTAAATTTCCTCATGTCTAAAATGCATAACATTACAGTTTATAATGAACGTAAACAACTTGCAGTGCTCTAGTTGTACCACCTGACTGATGCAGATTCATTTCGGTGTCAACATGGAAACGTCTGAATCCAAATGCAATGATTGGACGAACAATTCTATTGATTGCTATAGGATGTGAAGTTTCAACCAGTGTTGTCTATTGACCAATAGTCTTCTGCATTCTGAAGCATTTTAGTGAAATTGTGTCTTCTAGTGGTCATTTTATTTTAGGAAGTTGCAACTTCAAGCCTATTAACAGATGATCCCTTTAGTTACCTGTGACCAAATGAGTTCTGAATGCCTGTAAAGCAGAGTTCACACTGCACAATTTTCAAAGTAGTCGGGTCACTGTTCTTTTCACACTGCACGACTGTCTGGGGTAACGTTCAGTTGCTGCTGTGTGCACGATGCACCGACGACAGGGAGGTTTCACACTGCATGACTTGACAAAAGAAAGAATTGCTGACAACTGTCTGGTCTGCAAACTGCGTTTCACAACCAAACCCACGCGAGAAGTGGCAGGAGTAGTCGTGGCCGAGAGGTTAAGGCGATGGACTTGAAATCCATTGGGGTCTCCCCGCGCAGGTTCGAACCCTGCCGACTACGTGGCTCTTTGTCTGTTTGCGACAGGAATTGTGACATCCAGGAGCTTTATACGAGCTGCATTTTTTTTCTCTAACATGGAAAACTGGGCAACCCACATCTCTTTTCAAGCCTGAAGTGAGCAGGTTTTTGTGTAGGTGAAGACGTTGTTGAACTCCTTTTTGCCAAAACAATATGTTAGCTGAGTGCATCCTCTGCTGCTCACTTCCAGAAAGGAAAATAGCATGTGACTCACTATCGAGAGTAGTCGTGGCCGAGAGGTTAAGGCGATGGACTTGAAATCCATTGGGGTCTTCCCGCGCAGGTTCGAACCCTGCCGACTACGTGGCTCCTTGTCACTTTAGACACTTTAGTCTGTTTGCGACAGGAATTGTGACATCCAGGATCTTTGTACGAGCTGCTGTTTTCTTCAACACGGAAAATTGGGCTCTTTTTAAGCCTGAAGTGGGCATCGTTTCAAAAGGCCCAGATCATCTGTGATTTTCAAGTCCCTGTTCGGACGAAGGTTTGTTGCAGACCTCTCCTAATCTCGTGCTGTGCTCTTCCCAGCCTTTGAGGGAGGTGGTCTTCCTCTTCAAGAAAAGACATGGTGGAGTTATTTCCCAGCATTTGGTGTTGGTTTGCCTGCTGTAATGCTTGGTTACTGTCTAAGCAAGCGGTGGTGGGGGACTTGAGAGAACTGAGCTGAAGCTTGCCGTTGACTCTGTATGTGCAGGCCCGGGGCGAGTGGTTTGCTTTCTCTGTATAGCATTTAGTACTCTGCATTGTGCCCGCAGCATCCCCAGTCCAAATCCAGATCATGGCAGTCTTTTTGTGCATGTGAAGACGTCATTGAACTCCTTTTTGCCAGCGCAATATTTTAGCCGAGTGGACCCTCTGCTGCTCACATCCACATTGATGGTTGGCCCCAGTGTTCTCTGCTGCTCACATCCAGAAAAGAAAATAGCATGTGACTCCCTGGCAGGAGTAGTCGTGGCCGAGAGGTTAAGGCGATGGGCTCGAAATCCTTTGGGGTATCCCCGTGCAGGTTAGAACCCTGCCGACTACGTGGCTTTTTCTCACTTTGTCTGTTTGCGACAGGAATTGAGACATCCAGGAGCTATGTACAAGCTGCTTTTTTTTTCTAACACGGAAATTGGTCTCTTTTCAAGCCAGAAGTAAGCATCGTTTCAAAAGGCCCAGATCATCTGTGATTTTGGCCATTCTATTCAGGCAGTCGGAGCAATGGCTTTGGCATCCCCCGACAACTTCACGGCCTTCACGTTGGGCATTATATTTCATGGAGAATCTTGCATATTAGTGTTTTGAAATGTTTCATTCGTTCTCTCTTAGAAAAGTGAAACAGAAACCTACTCATTATGTCCCAATTGCTTGTTTGTCTAAACCACCTTAGAGTTAGCAACATGCCATGAAGAAAAAAAAAAAAAAACTCCACTCTTTCAATGTCAGTGTTCCTAGCTTTGGCAGGAGCAGCCTATCTCTCTCGTCCCTTTATAAATTGTGGTCTTCATCCTTTAATGCCACAAACTTTAAGCTGACAAAGCATGAACACTTTAAGGAGAAAGTGCTGTTATATCCCCAGGGTTGCTGTTCCCTGGCAAAAGCCTGGATAGCTCAGTCGGTAGAGCATCAGACTTTTAATCTGAGGGTCCAGGGTTCAAGTCCCTGTTCGGGCGAAGGTTTGTTGCAGACCTCTCCTAATCTCGTGCTGTGCTCTTCCCAGCCTTTGAGAGAGGTGGTCTTCCTCTTCGATAAAAGACGTGGTGGAGTTATTTCCCAGCATTTGGTGTTGTAATGCTTGGTTACTAGGGACTTTAAGCAACAGCTGCTGACGGAACGGGAACGGCAGCCGGAAGTAAGCGTTAACTGCCGTAGCTAAAGAGCTCAAAAATCACTAAGCAACAGTAAAGAGGACGGCGTAGGGGTAATTTAATCATCAGACAAAATTCAGAAAAAAGGAAGTGATTTTAAAAAGCAAGAGAAGGGTTGCTTTGGGCATTTAATGATATACAGAAATGATTACAATGCCACATAACCTAAAACATAACATTAACTTTCTTAATCTGTCACGTAGTAACGACTACGGCAAATCAGCTGTTCTCCCGTAGTAGACGGTTACAGTAGAATGTCACGAGGTAGCAGTTATTTTATTTATATTTATTGATTGATTTCAACAGGGACAATGTGCAAAAAACATTAATTAAAGATGCTTTGCACCAGATTTAGCTTGAGCTAGTTTCCATCTGCAGTCCCCGAGTTAATGTCGCGCGTGCGCAATAGAACGACAGAATGCAATTGCCTTACCACCAGAGGCTGTTGCTTAAAGTCCCTACTGTCTAAGCAAGCGGTGGTGGGGGACTTTGAGAGAACTGAGCTGAAGCTTGCCGTTGACTCTGTATGTGCAGGCCCGGGGCAAGTGGAAAGATTGCTTTCTCTGTATAGCATTTAGTACTCTGCGTTGTGCCCGCAGCATCCCCAGTCCAAATCCGGATCATGGCAGTCTTTTCGTGTAGGTGAAGACGTCGTTGAACTCCTTTTTGCCAACACAATATTTTGGAACCGGTGTTCTCTGATGCTCAAATCCAGAAATGAAAATACCATGTGACTCACTGGCGGGAGTAGTCGTGGCCGAGAGGTTAAGGCGATGGACTCGAAATCCATTGGGGTCTCCCCGCGCAGGTTCGAACCCTGCCGACTACGTGGCTCCTTGTCACTTTGTCTGTTTGCGATAGGAATTGTGACATCCAGGAGCTTTGTACGAGCTGCTTTTTTCTCTAAAACGGAAAATTGGGCAACCCACATCTCTTTTCGAGCAGGTTTTTGTGTAGGTGAAGAGGTCGTTAGTTTATAAATAAGTGTTTTGGCACACCTGTCCGAGTGGCGCTACAAATTCTTCTAAAATCTGATTTTATTTCGGGCATGTTAAATTAGCGTTCGACAAACGCGAACAAACTTTTATTTATGTACACTCACAATAACAATTAAATGTTGTGCTTTTGTAAAATAAAGAAAACAAACAGGGTGCGCTTTCTGCCGTCTCGGTCTCCGTCACAGAAATGAACCAAAACTCTATAGGCTACTTGCCTCGGTCACGATAAGAAATATGTCTATAGAAAGCTTGAGTGAACAAATATGATCTGATTATGCAATCCATATGAAACCATCCAATATTAAATTGGCTATGATATAACCATGGCTGTGTATTCCCCTATATTCACTACTGTGGCTGGAAACATTGTTTTCATTCATAATTACTTGCATGGATTCACATCGCAAATCAAGCAGCAATTGAAAAATTCAGATTCAAATTCTAGACATGCCCCTGTCTCTCTTGATGTTCAATGCAGATTTATGCCAGTCTCCAGTAGAGATCCATTTCCTGGAGAGTTTAGGTGTAGGAGTTTAGTCATAATTACAACTTGTAACTTGTGGTAGAACTCCGACTTGTACCACGAGATCGCTGTACCACCTGACCACTGCAGATTCATTTGCCGTTGATAGTGTTGTCATAAAAACAATCAATCACCTCCTAATTACGGTAATTATTACGACATCCAACCCTAATCAAACACACCTGAACAAGCTAATCAAGGTCTATATTAGAAAGCTACAGGCAAGTGATTTTCATTAGGGTTGGAGTTACCCAGACCCCCAATTGGATCTTTAAAAACGCATTTTCAAAAAGTGTTTTAAATGCTTTTGAAAGCGTTTGTTGTGGGATTCAGCTGATATTTTGTTGCAGCAACAGGGGTTTTTCTTTGTAGTTTTGTGGTCCTTGCTGTCCGCCCCTCCTGACTCACTAATTCAGTGCATCTTCCAGCAGAGTTGATTTTGAGATTGCAGGTCGAGAGGATGACAGCTCAAGTGTACTGCTCGTTTAGTGCTGTTTTATTGTGTCTGTCTGCTTGTTTAAGCACAACAGACGCTGGAGTCCTAGGTGAGAAGTTCTTTTAGCTTCATTACGCAGCCCGAAGAAGTGCATAAATAAAGTGCCTTACAAAATTTGATTTCAGACACATCTGCTTACAAAAATACAGTACAGACGTCAAGTGGAAGTTCATCTTTGAACTGCATAAGCCTACAATATAACATGGGTGGCTAATTATAACCGATAACTCTGCATTTTACATATATAGTGGGTTTCTATATTTGTTTTGTTTTCTGTTGAGTAGCTTATTAAAATGCTTAAAAGGAAATGAGGGTGGTCATGGGGATGGCATCATTTTTGAAGATGTACACCAGTAAATTTGTACACAACATATTAACTGATGTCCATGATTTCTATCAGCATTACACTATTACTCACTCTACTACAGTGGGGTAGGTTGTAACCGCACTCTCAATCTTTGAAACCGATTGATGCAGTTTAGTGAAAAATGGTAGATTTCTAAGCTACTTGAATTGAAGCAGATAAATGTGTGAATATTATAAAGTTTGAGACTCATTGCAAAACCCCTGACTTGCAAATGCTGAAGCAAACTATTACAGCACTTCCTGGTCTCCCCTAATGTTCCTCTTGAATCCTCTTCTGTAGTGTCTGGTCATTGTCCGGCGATGCTGACGGTCGTGCCCTCCCGACGAGGATGCACTTCGGATAGGGACTGCTCTGGAGGACACAAATGCTGTCAATTTCCCTGTGGGCCCGCGTGTGTGCCGCCTGTTTTCAGTGAGTTTTAATTATTGATGCATGCTATACGTCTTCCAGAAAAAAAAAACCCTGAAAAAATTTTCACTCAGGAATTGCTAGTAAGTTTCACAAATAATTGCAAAGAAACCGCAAGTAACGCATTGAACTAAACGTGAAACTATGAAGTAGATGGACTGAATATTCCGGTAAATCCTTCTACGATCATCTCTTTTTTTTTTTCATACAGTGTATGAGACATTCAGTATTCAGTGATGTGGTTTCTCTGTCATGTGTCTCTATAACAGCAAAGGCAGGGGAGTGTCCAAGCACAAATTCTGGAGCAGGAATGTGTGCAGAGTTGTGTTACTATGACAGTGACTGTCTGAACAATGAGAAATGCTGCAGCAATGGATGTGGACATCAGTGTATGGATCCATTTGCAGGTATTTGTTATGTTATTATATTAGTGTTTGGGTCAGCTTCCTCATTTCAGTTTGTCTTGTTTTATAAATAATTGTTCTCCATGTAAAAAGTATTCAGCCAATAGCACGGTTTAAAGCACAGGATGGCTTTACAAAATTAATTCATATGATTAATTATTAATACGATCATAATTAATAATTAAGAGGAGTAAAACTTGGTATTTGGGTTTTGTGATGTATCTGAGACTGAATGCCTCTAAACGGACTGACTGAAGTTGACTATCTGTATCCATCCAGTGAAGCCTGCAGCCGAACCGCCGAAGCCTCCAGGAAAGCCTGCAGCCAAGCCTCCAGTGAAGCCTGCAGCCGAACCTCCAAAGCCTCCAGTGAAGCCTGCAGCCCAACCTCCAAAGCCTCCAGGAAAGCCTGCAGCTGAACCTCCGAAGCCTCCAGGAAAGCCTGCAGCCAAGCCTCCAGTGAAGCCTGCAGCCGAACCTCCAAAGCCTCCAGTAAAGCCTGCAGCCGAACCTCCGAAGTCTCCAGTGAAGCCTTCCGCCGAACTACCTGAGCCGGAGCCTTCTACCGAGGAGCCGGAGCCTTCTACCGAGGAGCCGGAGCCTTCTACCGAAGAGCCGGAGCCTTCTTCCGAAGAGCCGGAGCCTTCTACAGAACTGCCGGAACCTTCTGCTGAACTGCCTGAGCCTTCTACCGAACCGCCGGAGCCTTCAGACGAACTGCCAGTGGAACCCCCGAAGCCTCCTGTGAAGCCTGCAGCCGAACCCCTGAAGCCTCCGGTGAAGCCTGTGGCCGAACCCCCGAAGCCTCCAATGAAGCCTGCGGCCGGACCCCCGAAGCCTCCAATGAAGCCTGCGGCCGAACCCCCGAAACCTCCAATGAAGCCTGCGGCCGGACCCCCGAAGCCTCCAATGAAGCCTGCGGCCGGACCCCCGAAGCCTCCAATGAAGCCTGCGGCCGAACCCCCGAAGCCTCCAATGAAGCCTGCGGCCGGACCCCCGAAGCCTCCAATGAAGCCTGCGGCCGAACTGCCAAAGCCAACTTACGCGTATGGCCAATGTCCTGGCCATAAGTAATGTGGCTATGCATGCAGTTAACTGTGCTGATTTAACGATTGGATGTATGGTGTTTTCCCTGTTTATCACCAAATAAATCTCACACTTGTAAGACCATTTCCTCTTTTTCTTTCTTTTTTTTTCTTTTTTTTTTTTAAGTGGGAAAACAAGGAATTCGATTTTTGTATTCCAGTGTTAGTTTGGCTGTTCTCTCACATAATGGCTCATTGGAATCAATGCGTGAGATCCCACCCTCCAAAGCCACGCCTCCTTCAAAATGCTTGAGCACACACACAGCAGAGTCTGTAAAGTGTCACGAGACGAAAGACTGCACTAAATTTCCTCATGTCTAAAATGCATAACATTACAGTTTATAATGAACGTAAACAACTTGCAGTGCTCTAGTTGTACCACCTGACTGATGCAGATTCATTTCGGTGTCAACATGGAAACGTCTGAATCCAAATGCAATGATTGGACGAACAATTCTATTGATTGCTATAGGATGTGAAGTTTCAACCAGTGTTGTCTATTGACCAATAGTCTTCTGCATTCTGAAGCATTTTAGTGAAATTGTGTCTTCTAGTGGTCATTTTATTTTAGGAAGTTGCAACTTCAAGCCTATTAACAGATGATCCCTTTAGTTACCTGTGACCAAATGAGTTCTGAATGCCTGTAAAGCAGAGTTCACACTGCACAATTTTCAAAGTAGTCGGGTCACTGTTCTTTTCACACTGCACGACTGTCTGGGGTAACGTTCAGTTGCTGCTGTGTGCACGATGCACCGACGACAGGGAGGTTTCACACTGCATGACTTGACAAAAGAAAGAATTGCTGACAACTGTCTGGTCTGCAAACTGCGTTTCACAACCAAACCCACGCGAGAAGTGGCAGGAGTAGTCGTGGCCGAGAGGTTAAGGCGATGGACTTGAAATCCATTGGGGTCTCCCCGCGCAGGTTCGAACCCTGCCGACTACGTGGCTCTTTGTCTGTTTGCGACAGGAATTGTGACATCCAGGAGCTTTATACGAGCTGCATTTTTTTTTCTCTAACATGGAAAACTGGGCAACCCACATCTCTTTTCAAGCCTGAAGTGAGCAGGTTTTTGTGTAGGTGAAGACGTCGTTGAACTCCTTTTTGCCAAAACAATATGTTAGCTGAGTGCATCCTCTGCTGCTCACTTCCAGAAAGGAAAATAGCATGTGACTCACTATCGAGAGTAGTCGTGGCCGAGAGGTTAAGGCGATGGACTTGAAATCCATTGGGGTCTTCCCACGCAGGTTCGAACCCTGCCGACTACGTGGCTCCTTGTCACTTTAGACACTTTAGTCTGTTTGCGACAGGAATTGTGACATCCAGGATCTTTGTACGAGCTGCTGTTTTCTTCAACACGGAAAATTGGGCTCTTTTTAAGCCTGAAGTGGGCATCGTTTCAAAAGGCCCAGATCATCTGTGATTTTCAAGTCCCTGTTCGGACGAAGGTTTGTTGCAGACCTCTCCTAATCTCGTGCTGTGCTCTTCCCAGCCTTTGAGGGAGGTGGTCTTCCTCTTCAAGAAAAGACATGGTGGAGTTATTTCCCAGCATTTGGTGTTGGTTTGCCTGCTGTAATGCTTGGTTACTGTCTAAGCAAGCGGTGGTGGGGGACTTGAGAGAACTGAGCTGAAGCTTGCCGTTGACTCTGTATGTGCAGGCCCGGGGCGAGTGGTTTGCTTTCTCTGTATAGCATTTAGTACTCTGCATTGTGCCCGCAGCATCCCCAGTCCAAATCCAGATCATGGCAGTCTTTTTGTGCATGTGAAGACGTCATTGAACTCCTTTTTGCCAGCGCAATATTTTAGCCGAGTGGACCCTCTGCTGCTCACATCCACATTGATGGTTGGCCCCAGTGTTCTCTGCTGCTCACATCCAGAAAAGAAAATAGCATGTGACTCCCTGGCAGGAGTAGTCGTGGCCGAGAGGTTAAGGCGATGGGCTCGAAATCCTTTGGGGTATCCCCGTGCAGGTTAGAACCCTGCCGACTACGTGGCTTTTTCTCACTTTGTCTGTTTGCGACAGGAATTGAGACATCCAGGAGCTATGTACAAGCTGCTTTTTTTTTCTAACACGGAAATTGGTCTCTTTTCAAGCCAGAAGTAAGCATCGTTTCAAAAGGCCCAGATCATCTGTGATTTTGGCCATTCTATTCAGGCAGTCGGAGCAATGGCTTTGGCATCCCCCGACAACTTCACGGCCTTCACGTTGGGCATTATATTTCATGGAGAATCTTGCATATTAGTGTTTTGAAATGTTTCATTCGTTCTCTCTTAGAAAAGTGAAACAGAAACCTACTCATTATGTCCCAATTGCTTGTTTGTCTAAACCACCTTAGAGTTAGCAACATGCCATGAAGAAAAAAAAAAAAAAAACTCCACTCTTTCAATGTCAGTGTTCCTAGCTTTGGCAGGAGCAGCCTATCTCTCTCGTCCCTTTATAAATTGTGGTCTTCATCCTTTAATGCCACAAACTTTAAGCTGACAAAGCATGAACACTTTAAGGAGAAAGTGCTGTTATATCCCCAGGGTTGCTGTTCCCTGGCAAAAGCCTGGATAGCTCAGTCGGTAGAGCATCAGACTTTTAATCTGAGGGTCCAGGGTTCAAGTCCCTGTTCGGGCGAAGGTTTGTTGCAGACCTCTCCTAATCTCGTGCTGTGCTCTTCCCAGCCTTTGAGAGAGGTGGTCTTCCTCTTCGATAAAAGACGTGGTGGAGTTATTTCCCAGCATTTGGTGTTGTAATGCTTGGTTACTAGGGACTTTAAGCAACAGCTGCTGACGGAACGGGAACGGCAGCCGGAAGTAAGCGTTAACTGCCGTAGCTAAAGAGCTCAAAAATCACTAAGCAACAGTAAAGAGGACGGCGTAGGGGTAATTTAATCATCAGACAAAATTCAGAAAAAAGGAAGTGATTTTAAAAAGCAAGAGAAGGGTTGCTTTGGGCATTTAATGATATACAGAAATGATTACAATGCCACATAACCTAAAACATAACATTAACTTTCTTAATCTGTCACGTAGTAACGACTACGGCAAATCAGCTGTTCTCCCGTAGTAGACGGTTACAGTAGAATGTCACGAGGTAGCAGTTATTTTATTTATATTTATTGATTGATTTCAACAGGGACAATGTGCAAAAAACATTAATTAAAGATGCTTTGCACCAGATTTAGCTTGAGCTAGTTTCCATCTGCAGTCCCCGAGTTAATGTCGCGCGTGCGCAATAGAACGACAGAATGCAATTGCCTTACCACCAGAGGCTGTTGCTTAAAGTCCCTACTGTCTAAGCAAGCGGTGGTGGGGGACTTTGAGAGAACTGAGCTGAAGCTTGCCGTTGACTCTGTATGTGCAGGCCCGGGGCAAGTGGAAAGATTGCTTTCTCTGTATAGCATTTAGTACTCTGCGTTGTGCCCGCAGCATCCCCAGTCCAAATCCGGATCATGGCAGTCTTTTCGTGTAGGTGAAGACGTCGTTGAACTCCTTTTTGCCAACACAATATTTTGGAACCGGTGTTCTCTGATGCTCAAATCCAGAAATGAAAATACCATGTGACTCACTGGCGGGAGTAGTCGTGGCCGAGAGGTTAAGGCGATGGACTCGAAATCCATTGGGGTCTCCCCGCGCAGGTTCGAACCCTGCCGACTACGTGGCTCCTTGTCTGTTTGCGATAGGAATTGTGACATCCAAGAGCTTTGTACGAGCTGCTTTTTTCTCTAAAACGGAAAATTGGGCAACCCACATCTCTTTTCGAGCAGGTTTTTGTGTAGGTGAAGACGTCGTTAGTTTATAAATAAGTGTTTTGGCACACCTGTCCGAGTGGCGCTACAAATTCTTCTAAAATCTGATTTTATTTCGGGCATGTTAAATTAGCGTTCGACAAACGCAAACAAACTTTTATTTATGTTCACTCACAATAACAATTAAATGTTGTGCTTTTGTAAAATAAAGAAAACAAACAGGGTGCGCTTTCTGCCGTCTCGGTCTCCGTCACAGAAATGAACCAAAACTCTATAGGCTACTTGCCTCGGTCACGATAAGAAATATGTCTATAGAAAGCTTGAGTAAACAACTATGATCTGATTATGCAATCCATATGAAACCATCCAATATTAAATTGGCTATGATATAACCATGGCTGTGTATTCCCCTATATTCACTACTGTGGCTGGAAACATTGTTTTCATTCATAATTACTTGCATGGATTCACATCGCAAATCAAGCAGCAATTGAAAAATTCAGATTCAAATTCTAGACATGCCCCTGTCTCTCTTGATGTTCAATGCAGATTTATGCCAGTCTCCAGTAGAGATCCATTTCCTGGAGAGTTTAGGTGTAGGAGTTTAGTCATAATTACAACTTGTAACTTGTGGTAGAACTCCGACTTGTACCACGAGATCGCTGTACCACCTGACCACTGCAGATTCATTTGCCGTTGATAGTGTTGTCATAAAAACAATCAATCACCTCCTAATTACGGTAATTATTACGACATCCAACCCTAATCAAACACACCTGAACAAGCTAATCAAGGTCTTCAAGATTAGGCTATATTAGAAAGCTACAGGCAAGTGATTTTCATTAGGGTTGGAGTTACCCAGACCCCCAATTGGATCTTTAAAAACGCATTTTCAAAAAGTGTTTTAAACGCTTTTGATAGCGTTTGTTGTGGGACTCAGCTGATATTTTGATGCAGCAACAGGGGTTTTTCTTTGTAGTTTTGTGGTCCTTGCTGTCCGCCCCTCCTGACTCACTAATTCAGTGCATCTTCCAGCAGAGTTGATTTTGAGATTGCAGGTCGAGAGGATGACAGCTCAAGTGTACTGCTCGTTTAGTGCTGTTTTATTGTGTCTGTCTGCTTGTTTAAGCACAACAGACGCTGGAGTCCTAGGTGAGAAGTTCTTTTAGCTTCATTACGCAGCCCGAAGAAGTGCATAAATAAAGTGCCTTACAAAATTTGATTTCAGACACATCTGCTTACAAAAATACAGTATGCTGCTCTGTATTTTTTTTCTCTAACACGGAATACTGGGCAACCCACATCTCTTTTCAAGCCTGAAGTGAGCAGGTTTTTGTGTAGGTGAAGACGTCGTTGAACTCCTTTTTCCCAGCGCAATATTTTAGCCGAGTGGACCCTCTGCTGCTCACATCCACATTGATGGTTGGCCCCGGTGTCCTCTGCTGCTCACTTCCAGAAAGGAAAATAGCATGTGACTCACTATCAAGAGTAGTCGTGGCCGAGAGGTTAAGGCTATGGGCTTGAAATCCATTGGGGTCTCCCCGTGCAGGTTCGAACCCTGCCGACTACGTGTCACTTTGTCTGTTTGCGACAGGAATTGTGACATCCAGGATCTTTGTACGAGCTGCTTTTTTTTTCTAACATGGAAATTGGTCTCTTTTCAAGCCAGAAGTAAGCATCGTTTCAAAAGGCCCAGATCATCTGTGATTTTGGCCATTCTATTCAGGCAGTCGGAGCAATGGCTTTGGCATCCCCCGACAACTTCACGGCCTTCACGTTGGGCATTATATTTCATGGAGAATCTTGCATATTAGTGTTTTGAAATGTTTCATTCGTTCTCTCTTAGAAAAGTGAAACAGAAACCTACTCATTATGTCCCAATTGCTTGTTTGTCTAAACCACCTTAGAGTTAGCAACATGCCATGAAGAAAAAAAAAAAAAAACTCCACTCTTTCAATGTCAGTGTTCCTAGCTTTGGCAGGAGCAGCCTATCTCTCTCGTCCCTTTATAAATTGTGGTCTTCATCCTTTAATGCCACAAACTTTAAGCTGACAAAGCATGAACACTTTAAGGAGAAAGTGCTGTTATTTCCCCAGGGTTGCTGTCCCCTGGCAAAAGCCCGGATAGCTCAGTCGGTAGAGCATCAGACTTTTAATCTGAGGGTCCAGGGTTCAAGTCCCTGTTCGGGCGAAGGTTTGTTGCAGACCTCTCCTAATCTCGTGCTGTGCTCTTCCCAGCCTTTGAGAGAGGTGGTCTTCCTCTTCGAGTAAAAACGTGGTGGAGTTATTTCCCAGCATTTGGTGTTGCTTTACCGGCTGTAATGCTTGGTTACTAGGGACTTTAAGCAACAGCTGCTGACGGAACGGCAACGGCAGCCGGAAGTAAGCGTTAACTGCCGTAGCTAAAGAGCTCAAAAATCACTAAGCAACAGTAAAGAGGACGGCGTAGGGGTAATTTAATCATCAGACAAAATAAAAAAAAAAGGAAGTGATTTTAAAAAGCAAGAGAAGGGTTGCTTTGGTCATTTAATGATATACATAAATGATTACAATGCCACATAACCTAACACATAACATTAACTTTCTTAATCTGTCACGTAGTAACGACTACGGCAAATCAGCTGTTCTCCCGTAGTAGACGGTTACAGTAGAATGTCACGAGGTAGCAGTTATTTTATTTATATTTATTTATTGATTTCAACAGGGACAATGTGCAAAAAACATTAATTAAAGATGCTTTGCACCAGATTTAGCTTGAGCTAGTTTCCATCTGCAGTCCCCGAGTTAATGTCACGCGTGCGCAATAGAACGACAGAATGCCGTTGCCTTACCACCAGAGGCTGTTGCTTAAAGTCCCTACTGTCTAAGCAAGCGGTGGTTGGGGACTTTGAGAGAACTGAGCTGAAGCTTGCCGTTGACTTTGTATGTGCAGGCCCGGGGCAAGTGGAAAGATTGCTTTCTCTGTATAGCATTTAGTACTCTGCGTTGTGCCCGCAGCATCCCCAGTCCAAATCCGGATCATGGCAGTCTTTTTGTGTAGGTGAAGACGTCGTTGAACTCCTTTTTGCCAACACAATATTTTCGCCATCCACATTGATAGTCCACATGTGACTCACTGGTGGTAGTAGTCGTGGCCGAGAGGTTAAGGCGATGGACTCGAAATCCATTGGGGTCTCCCCGCGCAGGTTCGAACCCTGCCGACTACGTGGCTCCTTGTCACTTTGTCTGTTTGCGACAGGAATTGTGACATCCAGGAGCTTTGTACAAGCTGCTTTTTTCTCTAAAACGGAAAATTGGGCAACCCACATCTCTTTTCGAGCAGGTTTTTGTGTAGGTGAAGACGTCGTTAGTTTATAAATAAGTGTTTTGTGATCCAACAACGGATACTCTTATAGGTTACTCCTGTGGATCACGGCTGAACGCGTCTTCTCCACACTCACTTACAAACATTTTTTCGCCTATCGTGTGTCTACTCTACACCCCAAAAAAAAAAAAAAAAAAAAAAAAACGATTATATACAAGACTTCAGTCATAAATTAGTATTAATACTGATAGCATCACTGGTAGCGTCGTTGCTAACTTACTGTCCATCTGTTAAAATGGCGAATATATCAGATGTAAGTAGTCTACCTTTTGGTGCAGGTGAGGACACATTTGAGCTGCACGCGGTGCAGTCTGAGCTGGAAGCTGTTGAGAAACAGATCCATGACCTTTTAGTGAGACAAGCCGAGCTGATAGACCGGCGTTTAGCTCTTGAAACATCACGCGCCGATGAACACAAACCAGTGATTAACGTTACTAACCCGCTGACTCCGACCCCGTCTACTCCGTGCATTTCTCAGCATCGGTCCCGAGCGCCGAGGTCGCGATCAGCCATGGTCTCGTTCACTCCGGCTCCAACACGCCACCACGAAGCCTGGATGATTCCGCAGCGGAAGACGCGAGTCAGGTCTAGACAAAGACTCTCTCCGACCCTCCCGGTTTTCGAGATATCCACCCAAAACCGCTTCTCCCCTCTTCGCGAAACAGAACGCGATGCTGTGATCATCGGCGATTCCATCGTTCGGCACGTACACGCTACCTTAGGAAAAAGTAAGGTGCACAGTCACTGCTTTCACACAGGTGCGCGTGTTTCTGAAATCGCTGCTCGCGTTCCCGAGATTCTGAATGGTGACGAGCGTGTCGGAACTGTGGTCTTGCACGCGGGAGTGAACGACATCAGGCTGCGCCAGACGGAGGTTCTGAAAAAAGACTTCAGGAATCTGATCGATACGGTACGCAGCACATCGCCCGAAACAATGATCATCGTGTCAGGACCGCTTCCCACGTACCGATTAGGACATGAAAAGTTTAGTAGATTATTCGCGCTAAATGAATGATTAATGTCATGGTGCAGTGAGCAGAAACTGCTCTTTGTAAATAATTGGAATCTGTTTTGGGAGCGTCCTAGGCTTTTCCGTGCTGATGGCTTACACCCAAGTAGAATCGGAGAAGATCTTCTGTCGGATAACATCTCCAAAATGTTAAATACCTTTTGACTATTAACCAAAAGTCCAAATCATAGTCTCTGCTGCACCAATTTAACTGATATAAATAGTGTAGAACATTGCATAGAAACTGTGTCTATTCCTCGTTTAGTGAGATCAAATAATAAATCTACTGCAGGATCTAGGAAAAATCTAATTGTTATTAAAACAGAAAATGTTGCTATTATTAAACAAAAACAATTTCTAAAGCTAGGTCTTCTAAACATTAGATCACTCACACCTAAGGCAGTTAATGTAAATGAAATAGTCACAGATAATAGCTTCGATGTACTTTGCCTTACTGAAACCTGGCTTAAACCAAATGATTATTTCGGTCTTAATGAGTCTACTCCATCAGGATACTCCTATAAGCATGAGCCCCGTCTGATTGGTCGTGGCGGCGGTGTTGCAATGATCTATAAAGATATTCTTAATGTTACTCAGAAAACGGGTTATAAGTTTATTTCGTTTGAAGTACTTGTACTAAATGTTACGCTCTTAGATGTTAGAAAAACATCCCTATTATCTCTAGCCTTGGCTACCGTATATAGACCGCCTGGGTCTTACGCTGATTTCCTAAAAGAGTTTGCAGATTTTCTCTCAGACCTATTAGTCAATGTCGATAAAGCATTAATTGTTGGAGATTTTAATATACACATAGATAATCAAAATGATGCGTTAGGGGCTGCGTTTACAGATTTATTAAACTCCTTTGGGGTCAAGCAAAACGTTACCGGACCAACTCATCGTTTTAATCATACACTCGATTTAATTATATCACATGGAACCGATCCAACCGATATAGATATCATTCCACAAAGTGATGATGTCACTGACCATTACATGGTAACTTGCATATTAGGTACTCCTGTAATATATCATGCTGCGCCGCATTATCGACCAGGCAGAACAATCCTTCCATCCACCATAGATAATTTTTCAAATAGCTTATCTGATCTGTCTCAGCTGCTCAGTGAACCCAAACAAGCAGATGAACTAGAGGAATTAACTAGCACTATGAGCACCATTCTCTCTGGAAAATTGTATATTGTTGCACCCATTAGATTAAAAAAGGTCAGAGAGAAAAGTAAAGCACCATGGTACAACAATACTACGCGTGTTTTAAAGAGAGAAACCCGTAATTTAGAGCGTAAATGGAAACAAACTAATTTAGAGGTCTTTAGAATCGCGTGGAAAGACAGTATGTCACGTTATAAAAAGGCCCTAAAAGCGGCCAGGGCTGAGCACCTCTGCAAACTAATAGAAAACAACCAAAACAATCCTAGGTTTTTATTTAACACCGTGGCTAGACTAACAAATAAACAGATGTCACCTGAACAAAATATTCCGTTACAGTTTAGTAGTAATGATTTTTTTGAATTTATTTTATTTGATCAGGGACAATGCACAAACAACATTAGTCTAAAAAAGAAGAGATGTCATGTGCCAGGTTATAGCAAAAAATGCTAATTTCCACCCGCAGTCCCTGGACAGGTTGATATTATACTTACAAAAATTCATAAAATATATACAGAATAATACATGGAAGCATTACTTCACTCACATCATAAAAACACTCTCAACTTCAGGAATCTATCGCTCATTCACTCACAGTTTACATCATTCATATCACAGTCATTCAGTGCGTACAGGTTTGCTTTGATAATAACCACTGTTTGGTCAGGCGTGTAAAAGTACTATAGTTTGTGCATGAAATAATTTCATTTGGAAGAGTGTTCAAAAGGCTCACTGCTTTATAAAAGAACGATTGTTGACCATATGTGGTTCTGCGTCTTGGAACGCTGCACTCTCCTCTGGCTGTCGACCGTGTGGCTCTAGAAATTTTCTCCGAATTTAGTGTGACAAATTTTCTCAAAGGGGGAGCAGCGATATTATGGATAATTTTAAATAGAGCAGAAATTTGATTATAATTAATGAGGTTTTCAAAACTCAATATGTTATATTTACTTTGTACTTTACAATGATGGTTCTGGCGAGGCTTTTTATCATGAATTTTTATTGCCCTTTTATATAACGATTCAAGTCATTTTAACGATGTTTTACACGCCTGAGACCAACTAGATATGCAATACAGAAGATGTGGGACAATCATAGTATTAAGGTATATATTTGAGGCTTCCGTAGTTAATGAATTTCTGATATGTTTATAGTTCATCAAATTAAATTTCAATTTATTACCAAGTTTTTTTATGTGACTTTTAAAACCAAGGTTCGAATCAAGTATTAGACCTAAATATTTTGTTTCATTTACCTTTTTTTATTTTTTGTCCATTAACTTGAATTTCTTGAGTTAGTTGTAATTTACGTTTATTTGAAAAAAAAACATTGAGACCGTTTTATCTACGTTTAAAGTCAGACAGGACGTCTGCAACCATTCTGCAACTTTTTGCATCTCTTTTGATAATTTGTCAGCAACCTCCAGCTCGTTTTCCCCAGAAGTGAAGATCACCGTGTCATCAGCGTACCTGATTACGTCAACGTCCGAACACACTCTAGGGAGGTCATTTATATAGATGCTAAAAAGCAAGGGTCCCAAAATAGACCCTTGCGGCACTCCCATCGAGGTGGCTCTAAACGCAGATTGGATGTTATTCACTTGTACACACTGATGTCGGTCGCTCAAATAAGATCTTATCCAGTTTTGGGTGTGCTCAGAGAGACTATATTGATTTAATTTACTGTAGAGTATCTGGTGATTGACAGTATCAAAAGCTTTACGCAGATCAAGGAAGACTGCTCCCACCACCCTTCCATGATCCACATATGCCCTGATAGTTTCCAGGAAGTAGCAACAGGCAGAGTCTGTCGAGTATTTCCGTCTGAAACCAAATTGCATTGGATTTAAGAGAGCTTGTGAGTCAAAGTGGGTAGTAAGTTGCTCCGCCACCGTCTTCTCGAGCACTTTTGACGCAGCTGGGAGGATGCTTATTGGACGATAATTGTTCATGTCATGTTTGTTTCCAGACTTAAATATAGGGGTGACAATCGCCGGTTTTAGGACTGCTGGGAAAATACCCTCACTAATCGATTGATTGATCATTATTGTCAACGGATCAGAGAAGATGTCCTTATATTGTTTCAGAAAAGAAGTATCAAGTCCATAAATATCTTTTGCTTTGCTGCTGTTTAGGTCAGTAATTATTTTTTCAACTTTAGTTTTAGTTATTGAGCTAAGATTAAAATCAGATTTGTCACTGATTATGAGAGGGGGATGAACAATTTGAAAATTGTGAGCCAGTTTTTGGACAATGTTTAAAAAATATTCATTAAAATTCGTTGCTATTGCAAAAGAATCATCAATAATCTTTCCATTAATATTGAGACGAATATTCTCACATTTTGACTTTTCTTTTCCAATCAATTTATCAATAGTTTTCCATATCATTCTACTATTACCTTGTGCATTTCTAATGATTTCAATAAAAAAACTGGCTTTGGCCTTTCTGAGCTCCGCTGTAACTTTATTTCTTTGACTTGTAAAGGCAAATCGATCCGTTGTTAGTCCTGATTTTATAAATGTTTTTAGCGCCACATCTCGCTTTTTCATCATATCCCAAATAATTTTGTTGAACCATGGCAGATTTCGTTTTGCATGTCGCTTTCTTTGCTTTTTTTTTTGTATATTTGCTTATGATGTTATTTACAGCAAACATAAGATCACGACAGCCCTGTTCACAAGATTTTTTCTCCAGGATGTCTGCCCACTTTGTTTGTTTTAAATCTTTTTCAACCAGTTGTAAATCTTTCTTTGGAATGAATGCGATACACATTTTACTATTCATTGGATTTTCGTTCTTACACCTTGTTTTCATCAATTTTCTAGCTACTAGGATTAAATTGTGATCAGACATGCCTGTGATTAGATTATAAGTTTTAATTATTCTCTCAGGTTTATTTGTCACTATTAAATCTATTAATCTATTAAATCTATTTCATGAAGTTTTTCACTGAGAAAATAGAAAACATCAGAACCACAATTGTAAACGTTCAATCTTCGATCGCGCCATATAATTCAGCCTCAATTATCACCCCGCAAGAACAATTAGAATGCTTTACAACTATAGAACAAATAGAGTTAAATAAACTTATCACTTCATCTAAAACAACAACATGTTCATTAGATCCTATACCCACTAAACTACTGAAAGAAGTGCTACCGATAGTGGAAGAGCCTCTTCTCAATATTATTAACTCATCTTTAATTTTAGGTTATGTTCCAAGAACATTTAAACTGGCAGTTATAAAACCTCTCATTAAGAAACCACAATTAGACCCACATAATCTAGCAAATTATAGACCCATTTCAAATCTTCCTTGTATGTCTAAAATACTAGAAAAAGTTGTGTCCGCTCAACTAGGCTCTTTCCTGCAAGAAAATTACATCTATGAAAAGTTTCAGTCTGGATTCAGGCCTCACCATAGCACTGAAACTGCGCTCGTTAAAATCACAAATGATTTACTCTTAGCTTCTGACCAAGGCTGTATCTCAATACTAGTTTTACTTGATCTTAGTGCTGCGTTCGATACTATAGATCACACAATACTCTTAGATCGACTACAAAATTATACTGGTGTTCAAGGACAAGCATTAAGCTGGTTCAGATCATACCTATCTGACCGCTACCATTTTGTCTATTTAAATGGAGAAAAATCGATCATAACTCCAGTAAACTATGGAGTGCCGCAGGGATCTGTGTTAGGCCCTCTGTTATTCTCAATATATATGCTGCCACTTGGAAATATTATAAGGAAACATGGAATTAGTTTCCATTGTTATGCTGATGACACTCAAATCTATATTTCATCACGGCCGGATGAAAACGCTAAATTATCCAAATTGACAGAGTGCGTTAAAGATATAAAAGATTGGATGACGCGCAATTTTCTTTTATTAAATCCAGACAAGACAGAGGTAATACTTATCGGTTCAAAAAAACGCCTACAAAACCTCGCACACTACAACTTTAATATAGTAGGATGTCCTGTTACTTTATCCTCTACAGTAAAAGACCTGGGTGTTATACTAGACTGCAACCTGTCTTTTGAAAATCATATTTCATATGTTACAAGAACAGCCTTTTTCCACCTTAGAAACATTGCTAAGCTACGTAATATGCTGTCAGTTTCTGATGCAGAAAAGTTAATTCATGCGTTCATGACCTCGAGACTAGATTACTGTAATGCTTTATTAGCTGGTTGTCCTGCATCCTCTATAAACAAGCTACAGTTAGTCCAAAATGCAGCCGCTAGAGTTCTTACTAGATAAAAAAAATATGATCATATAACACCGATTTTAACATCACTACATTGGTTACCTATAAAGTCCCGTATTAATTACAAGGTATTGCTACTGACTTATAAAGCCCTAAACGGCTTAGCACCAGTCTATTTAACTGATCTTCTATCGCCCTACAATCCATCGCGCTCTTTAAGATCACTAAATTCGAGGCTTCTGGTCATACCTAGGATATCCAGATCCACCAAAGGAGGGAGAGCATTTTCACATTTAGCTCCAAAACTCTGGAATAGTCTTCCTGATACGTCAAATTCTAGACATGCCCCTGTCTCTCTTGATGTTCAATGCAGATTTATGCCAGTCTCCAGTAGAGATCCATTTCCTGGAGAGTTTAGGTGTAGGAGTTTAGTCATAATTACAACTTGTAACTTGTGGTAGAACTCCGACTTGTACCACGTGATCGCTGTACCACCTGACCACTGCAGATTCATTTGCCGTTGATAGTGTTGTCATAAAAACAATCAATCACCTCCTAATTATGGTAATTATTACGACATCCAACCCTAATCAAACACACCTGAACAAGCTAATCAAGGTCTTCAAGATTAGGCTATATTAGAAAGCTACAGGCAAGTGATTTTCATTAGGGTTGGAGTTACCCAGACCCCCAATTGGATCTTTAAAAACGCATTTTCAAAAAGTGTTTTAAACGCTTTTGATAGCGTTTGTTGTGGGACTCAGCTGATATTTTGATGCAGCAACAGGGGTTTTTCTTTGTAGTTTTGTGGTCCTTGCTGTCCGCCCGTCCTGACTCACTAAATCAGTGCATTTTCCAGCAGAGTTGATTTTGAGATTGCAGGTCGAGAGGATGACAGCTCAAGTGTACTGCTCGTTTAGTGCTGTTTTATTGTGTCTGTCTGCTTGTTTAAGCACAACAGACGCTGGAGTCCTAGGTGAGAAGTTCTTTTAGCTTCATTACGCAGCCCGAAGAAGTGCATAAATAAAGTGCCTTACAAAATTTGATTTCAGACACATCTGCTTACAAAAATACAGTACAGACGTCAAGTGGAAGTTCATCTTTGAACTGCATAAGCCTACAATATAACATGGGTGGCTAATTATAACCGATAACTCTGCATTTTACATATATAGTGGGTTTCTATATTTGTTTTGTTTTCTGTTGAGTAGCTTATTAAAATGCTTAAAAGGAAATGAGGGTGGTCATGGGGATGGCATCATTTTTGAAGATGTACACCAGTAAATTTGTATACAACATATTAACTGATGTCCATGCTTTCTATCAGCATTACACTATTACTCACTCTACTACAGTGGGGTAGGTTGTAACCGCACTCTCAATCTTTGAAACCGATTGATGCAGTTTAGTGAAAAATGGTAGATTTCTAAGATTTCCAAACCTCCGAAGTCTCCAGTGAAGCCTTCCGCCAAACTACCTGAGCCGGAGCCTTCTACCGAGGAGCCGGAGCCTTCTACCGAGGAGCCGGAGCCTTCTACCGAGGAGCCGGAGCCTTCTACCGAGGAGCCGGAGCCTTCTACAGAACTGCCGGAACCTTCTGCTGAACTGCCTGAGCCTTCTACCGAAGCGCCGGAGCCTTCAGACGAACTGCCAGTGGAACCCCCGAAGCCTCCTGTGAAGCCTGCAGCCGAACCCCCGAAGCCTCCGGTGAAGCCTGTGGCCGAACCCCCGAAGCCTCCAATGAAGCCTGCGGCCGAACCCCCGAAGTATCCAATGAAGCCTGCGGCCGAACCCCCGAAGTATCCAATGAAGCCTGCGGCCGAACCCCCGAAGCCTCCAATGAAGCCTGCGGCCGAACCCCCGAAGCCTCCAATGAAGCCTGCGGCCGGACCCCCGAAGCCTCCAATGAAGCCTGCGGCCGAACTGCCAAAGCCAACTTACCCGTATGGCCAATGTCCTGGCCATAAGTAATGTGGCTATGCATGCAGTTAACTGTGCTGATTTAACGATTGGATGTATGGTGTTTTCCCTGTTTATCACCAAATAAATCTCACACTTGTAAGACCATTTCCTCTCTTTTTTTTTTTTTTTTTAAGTGGGAAAACAAGGAATTCGATTTTTGTATTCCAGTGTTAGTTTGGCTGTTCTCTCACATAATGGCTCATTGGAATCAATGCGTGAGATCCCACCCTCCAAAGCCACGCCTCCTTCAAAATGCTTGAACACACACACAGCAGAGTCTGTAAAGTGTCACGAGACGAAAGACTGCACTAAATTTCCTCATGTCTAAAATGCATAACATTACAGTTATAATGAACGTAAACAACTTGCAGTGCTCTAGTTGTACCACCTGACTGATGCAGATTCATTTCGGTGTCGACATGGAAACGTCTGAATCCAAATGCAATGATTGGACGAACAATTCTATTGATTGCTATAGGATGTGAAGTTTCAACCAGTGTTGTCTATTGACCAATAGTCTTCTGCATTCTGAAGCATTTTAGTGAAATTGTGTCTTCTAGTGGTCATTTTATTTTAGGAAGTTGCAACTTCAAGCCTATTAACAGATGATCCCTTTAGTTACCTGTGACCAAATGAGTTCTGAATGCCTGTAAAGCAGAGTTCACACTGCACAATTTTCAAAGTAGTCGGGTCACTGTTCTTTTCACACTGCACGACTGTCTGGGGTAACGTTCAGTTGCTGCTGTGTGCACTGCACGATGCACCGACGACAGGGAGGTTTCACACTGCATGACTTGACAAAAGAAAGAATTGCTGACAACTGTCTGGTCTGCAAACTGAGTTTCACAACCAAACCCACGCGAGAAGTGGCAGGAGTAGTCGTGGCCGAGAGGTTAAGGCGATGGACTTGAAATCCATTGGGGTCTCGTGGGGGCCAGCCGCACGTAGGTGTAGAGCGCTGCTAGCCAATAGGAACGGAGGAAATTCCAGGGAGGCGGGCCAGAAATAAAACACCAAATTAGAGGTTCGATTCCCGTCTCGGCCACAAATACCATAAAATGAATTGGTAATAATTTTTACATCTAGATACACTTTAAGTACGATTAACATATAATAAAATAACTTTGTGCACAAAAATAAAATAAAACTTGTAATATTTGTTCTTGTGTAGGATGTAAAAGATGTGCAATTAACTTAATAAACCTTTAAATTATAATAAGGTATAGTTATCTTTAATATAGAAAACATTTGAATTTGAATAATTGAAAAGAACATTTTGATAATGTTTTAAACCTTTACTTGAGATATTTATATTTGTATAACTATGTACAGAAATCCAATATATATGAAATATAACCAATAAACACCAAATAGAGAGTTTTGTTTTATTTATAGTACAGATATATACATATTATTATATAAAACTGAAAAAGGTAATGTATTAAATACTTATAGATTAAACAACAACAACATTAATAATAATAATAAAATCTAAAATTGTGGAGAACACAGGAAAAAACAATAAATATTTTAAATTAAATAATTATGTACAGAGTTCAATATTAACAGTTATTATTATTTAGTGTTTACACATCTGAGCAAGATAAAATAATGCAAGTCAATAAAATTAACTTTAAAAACACACTAAAATACAATGCAAACAAGGACAAAACTTTTGGTATTTTAGTGAACAAATGGAAATAAATTGAACAATTTCAAATGATAGATTAAACAACAACAATAATAATAAAATCTAAAGTTGGTGAGAACAGGAAAAAACAAGAAAAATATTTTAAATTAAATAATCATGTACAGAGTTTAACAGTAACAGTAATTAACATTTAGTGTTTTTTCAAATCTGAGCAAGATAAAATAACAATGGAAGTCAATAAAGTAACTTAAAAAAACACTAAAATACAATGCAATACAATAAAATACAAAACTTTTGGTATTTTAATGAACAAATGGAAATAAATGAAATATTTAAAATATATATATTAAAAGTGCAGTAATATGTTTATACATATATGCATAACATTGTGCAAGGAATGTCTTTGTGTTATAAAACAGTATTTGAGGTCTGGGCATGTCATTTTTTCTTTTCCTCAATCCACCTCTGCTTCTCAGCCTCATAGAATGGAGACTGGTGAAAGTCTCTCCATGACATTTCTGCACTCATTCCCTGAGCCTGATGAAGGGAAAACACTTTAGCGGGACAGTAAATGTATTTGCCTGCCACTCCAGGGAAACCAGTGTGAATATGAGGATTGCCTTGTTTCAGTGGCAGGTGGCAGAATCTGCACAGACGAACAGACGGATGCTCCACAACTGACTTCCTCTTGCTTCTCTCCTCAATCACCCTCTTCGTTTCTGCCCCTCTCTGCCTAGAGGCCTCCAGGTCCCGCTGACAAAAAGGAGTCTGGGGTTGTAGTAGAAGTATTTAACATCACCACCTAGATAAAAGAAATGTATTGAGATGCCATCACCCATGTATCGAGACTTAGGCTGACCACAGGCTAAACAGGATCTAGTGTGCTTTTTTGCAGCATATGCTGTTGTTGTTGTTGCTGCTGAACTGCCTGCTGCTTCTCCATGATGTCCTTCACCATCTTCTCAAGCGCTGCCTGGTCCAGAGAGACAGCCTCAGGAACACTCTTTGCGGGTGGATTGACTGGGGCAGGTGGCAGTACTGTCACTGGTGTGTCTCCAGGAGCTTTTCTGGGCTGGTGTTAAGTGAAGCATTAGTGTTCTTGTTTTTAGCAGGGTCTTTTATGTACCTGCTTATGTGCTGCTTTGTGGTTGAGTGCAGAAGGCTGTTGGGGTCAGTGCAAGCACTCTGCACCATATTCAGCATCCACCTTTGTAAGAAGGTCCTTGCTCCCGTGGTGCTTGGCCAGCAAACCATCAATGGCATTTCTCATTGGATCTGTCCATCTGTTATGGTCCAACACAAAGACTCGACCCCCTGTCTTAATGGGTCCAGTCCGAGCAGTGCAGGGAGAAGCAGCTATGGGCAGTGGTGGTGTGCTTGGCAGTTCTAAAAGAGATTCACGAAATTATTGAATGAAGTATTTCTGTTTTGTATGCATAGATTAGACAGACAGATTACACACATTGATGATGTATGAATAATACATTAATTACCTGCATCTAAAAGAAAACTCCTCAGATGTGTGTTCCTTCACTGTCACAGCACTCGGAGTAGAAAAACAGTGAAAAATCACAGTCTGTGGGGTGGCCTCTGGATCAGCAGCAAGAAGGGTCTCAGCAGAAGAGGAGTCCTCTAAGCATTTCTGAAATTGAGCAAAATGAGTGTAATATGTGAGCGAGAATTATAAAGTACTTCACAACAGAACGGGCATTCAACTTCTCTTTGAGGTGTTGACTTGTCCTGCAGTGAAGGGTTGTCTTTAATTCTTCTTGCCTCTTCTGATGGGTCCCGGCGTAAATGGCCTGAAGACACTTTGACTTTCCCGGAAAAAAACAGTTTTCTTCATGATGCTTTTCTGAAATCATAATGTATTTATTAGCGTCTCAGCATAAGCATGAAAATACTTAACAAAGTGAAATAAGACAGTTAACTAAAGCATCAGTGATATATATAAAACATTTATTTTAAATTGCCATAATATTCCATAATATTACTGTTTCTTAAATGAATAAATGCAGCCTTAAAGCACAAGAGACTTAAAAAAAAGTAAAGTAGTGTTTAATAAATTTGCGTTATTTACTATTCATTATTTAAATTGCTTAATATATGTGTAATAAATATTTAATATAAAAATCTATGTGTATAAATGTATATATAAAAAGTTTTAACAAGTTTAACAAATTAAAAATGTTCAATTATACCATTAAATTGCACACATATATATATAATTTTTGTAATTTAAATGTAATATATGTGTGTGTGTGTGTGTGTATGTGTGTGATATTAATTACATTATAGGAGGACCAAACCTGCAGAAATTAAAGATGAATGAATACATATGTAAATGAATAAAAAGATAAATAAATGTGATAATAGGAAAATAAATAAAGGAATAAACGACTTGATAAAATAAATATTATTTATTTTTAATCAAATTCATTTTTGTATTTTTTTTCTTTCTTTATTTTCTGCTTTTATACATTTGTACATAAAAAATATTTATTTGTTTATTATTTTTTATATTTTCATAAATAAATACATATTGGAATAAATAAATATAAATATGAATGAATACATAAACAAATATAAAAATAAAAGGAAAAAATAAATAAATAAAATTAAAAAGAATAAAAAAAAAACATTAAAATATAAAAGCAAAAAATAATACATTAGGGGGGAAATAATGCGTTTATTCCTTTATTTATTTTCCTATTATCACATTTATTTATCTATGTATTCATTCATTTTTAATGTCTGCAGGTTTGATCCTCCATTACATCTTACTGCACTGTTAACATATTTTAAACATTGTATTCAAGTAACCTACATAGTAAGATATCAATGATGAAACATTCACCTTAACAAACAAAGATACTCTTATTAAATAACAGCTGTATTTATAACGAGAAGTTTGGTTTACTGTTTCTTAACTTCACAAACCATTCAACACAATTAACAATAGGATTACATGATAATATACATGCAATTTAAATGATAAAATATATGAATAATAATGTATACGGTCACCTGAGGTAAAAATCTGTCTGCAGGTAGTTTAGACAGTAACAAAACAAAACAAGTTTGCTGACAAGTCCGGTAAACAAATCTCTCAAATGCAAATGATTGACAGATGACAGACACTACGCTTTTTAAATTCCCCGCCGCGGAAAAAGCGAAACAGCGCCAGGAAGTCTATGTGTGGCCAAAAGTATATTGCATCCATAGTGTTATGCACTACCATAGAGAATGAATGGGAAAAGTTAATAGTGCAGCGGCTAAGTGATATAATCGTTCAGTTTATGATACAAGCGTGAAAATTGGCATGAGCAGTCTCCATGGGTCACTTGACAAGAAAATTGTCCGAGCCACTTGAAATTTCAAGATTTTTCATTTTTCAAGATGGCCGACACCTTAGTGGATCAGTTAAGTGATATAGTGGTTTATTTGGTGATACAAGCATGAAAATTGGCATGAGCAGTCTCTGATGGTCACTAGACAATAAGCCACCCACAGCTACTTGAAATTTCAAGATGGCGGCCATTTTTCAAGATGGCCGACACCTTAGTGGAGCAGTTAAGTGATATAGTGGTTTATTTGGTGATACAAACATGAAAATTGGCATGAGCAGTCTCTGATGATCACTAGACAATAAGCCACCCACAGCTAAATTGAAATTTCAAGATGGTGGCCATTTTTCAAGATGGCCACCACCTTAGTGGAGCAATTAGGCTCATGGCAATTTTAATGCTTGTATCACCAACTAAATGATTTCTTAAGCCTAATTGCTCCACTAAGGTGGTGGCCATCTTGAAAAATGGCCACCAACTTGAAATTTCAAGTAGCTGTAGGTGGCTTATTGTCAAGTGACCCACAGAGACTGCTCATGCCAATTTTCATGCTTGTATCACCAAATAAACCACTATATCACTTAACTGCTCCACTAAGCTGTCGGCCATCTTGAAAAATGGCCGCCATCTTGAAATTTCAAGTGGCTCGGACAATTTTCTTGTCAAGTGACCTATGGAGACTGCTCATGCCAATTTTCACGCTTGTATCATAAACTGAACGATTCTGCCAAACATAAGCACTTAGCCGCTCCACTACAAGGGAAGTTAAGCTTACCCATTTTCGGCTCCCACCCTGCGCAGGTTCGAACCCTGCCGACTACGTGGCTCTTTGTCTGTTTGCGACAGGAATTGTGGCATCCAGGAGCTTTGTATGAGCTGCATTTTTTTCTCTAACACGGAAAACTGGGCAACCCACATCTCTTTTCGAGCATGAAGCGAGCAGGTTTTTGTGTAGGTGAAGACGTCGTTGAACTCCTTTTTGCCAACATATGTTAGCTGAGTGCATCCTCTGCTGCTCACTTCCACATTGATGGTTGGCCCCTGGTGTCCTCTGCTGCTCACTTCCAGAAAGCAAAATAGCATGTGATTCACTATCAAGAGTAGTCGTGGCCGAGAGGTTAAGGCGATGGACTTGAAATCCATTGGGGTCTCCCCGCGCAGGTTCGAACCCTGCCGACTACGTGGCTCTTTGTCTGTTTGTGACATCCAGGAGCTTTGTACGAGCTGCATTTTTTTCACTAACACGGAAAACTGGGCAACCCTCATCTCTTTTCAAGCCTGAAGTGAGCAGGTTTTTGTGTAGGTGTAGACGTCGTTGAACTCTGAACATCCTCTGCTGCTGACATCCACATTGATGGTTGGCCCCGGTGTCCTCTGCTGCTCACTTCCAGAAAGGAAAATAGCATGTGACTCACTACCACTATCACTGACTCATTGTCAAGAGTAGTCGTGGCCGAGAGGTTAAGGCGATAGACTTGAAAACCATTGGGGTCTCCCCGCGCAGGTTTGAACCCTGCTGTCAATGTGGCTCCTTGTCACTTTGTCTGATTGTGACATCCAGGATCTTTGTACGAGCTGCTTTTTTTTCTAACATGGAAATTGGTCTCTTTTCAAGCCAGAAGTAAGCATCGTTTCAAAAGGCCCAGATCATCTGTGATTTTGGCCATTCTATTCAGGCAGTCAGAGCAATGGCTTTGGCATCCCCCGACAACTTCACGGCCTTCACGTTGGGCATTATATTTCATGGAGAATCTTGGATATTAGTGTTTTGAAATGTTGCATTCGTTCTCTCTTAGAAAGGTCAAACAGAAACCTACTCATTATGTCCCAATTGCTCGTTTGTTGAAACCACCTTAGAGTTAGCAACATGCCATGAAAAAAAACTCCACTCTTTCAGTGTCAGTGTTCCTAGCTTTGGCAGGAGCAGCCTATCTCTCTCGTCCCTTTATAAATTGTGGTCTTCATCCTTTAATGCCACAAACTTTAAGCTGACAAAGCATGAACACTTTAAGGAGAAAGTGCTGTTATATCCCCAGGGTTGCTGTTTCCTGGCAAAAGCACGGATAGCTCAGTCGGTAGAGCATCAGACTTTTAATCTGAGGGTCCAGGACTCAAGTCCCTGTTTGGGCGAAGGTTTGTTGCTGACCTCTCCTAATCTCTTGCTGCTTTCCTGCACCAGAGAGAATCATCAGTTGCATCGCGGATAAACTGAAGTAAGTGAAACAAAAAACAAAAAATGTGCTGCTGTATTAAGTAGCCTGTAAATTTTATGCCAGACATGTTGCTCTGCTGACTTTCTCTGGTAGATAAGTATATGTACGTTAGTTTGAAAATGTTAACTTGGTGTTAGCTAGCTTAGTTTACACTAGGTAAGTTAATGTTAATATGTCGATGTTAATCAATTCCTGACCGATTGCAAAAGGGAACATAAGTTTACCCGTGGCTTATTTTGATTTTACAATGGTAAGTTAATTAACGTGAACGTTTAATCAATGAACGTATCTCGAGTCAGCGTCATAAGAATAACGTTAAAACCGTAGAAGTTAACCTGATCAACAACTAACTTAAGTAAATGAGCTACATGTAAAGGGACTGGCTTACACGTGTGATTAATGGTAATGTTAGCTAACAGTTGTGACTGGCGACACACACAATGGTCATTTATTTATGGCTTGTATGCATAGAAGTATTGCTGCATTGGCGCCAATCGGTTGATGTCGGTTGGTTTTCAAAAAAGTGTAGCACTAGCCAGAGGACACTGGGAGGCAGTAAAAAAAAAAAAAAAAAAAAAAAAAACGTTTTTTCGTGGCATTAATAGGGTTGACACACTATTGAATCATATTGTAATGATTATTATATCAACTGATAACGTATATTGTGATAAAGATTGTTGACCATAATGTCCGGGCCCTACCCTTCTTACCACATACCCTCCTGAATGTCTCTACTTTCGAATGCATCCATGTGCATGTATGACCATTCCCATTCATTCCTACATAAACTAGCTCTCAATCTCACACTTAACAAACCTTGACACATTCACAGTAAATGAATGGATCGACTTAACCAGTTAAATTCATTTTTACTATCTTGATGCAGGATACTGACACCACTACAAAGAGGGAGACTGCACTTAAATGTCTCATCCTTTACATGGGAGAAGCAGTGGAGGACCTCATAAAAGATTTCCTGGTAAGACAAGATTACTTTAGAGATGTGAAAATGCTAGCTAATGCCTGGCTCAGACTACAGGAGTTTACATCAACCTGCATAAATACGCCATCGAGCGCCATCATAACTATGCCAAACCTATGTAAACATAGGGGTTAATACGCTCACATGACCTTAAGCATTTTCTGGCGCATAATGTGACGTTTGAGAACCTAAAACCCCGTTTCTCCCAGTTGACACGGCAACACATAACCGGCGTTATCAGAAACCTCCACTTTGGCCGGAGTTTTTAGAAATAATCGTTTTCTGTGATAAAAACGGGGTTTTCGTGTAAACGAGAGGCCAAACCGCAGGGAAATATCTGCGTCTTCCCTTCGTGTAAACGTGGCCTTAAAATCCTAACCGATTGTAAAATCAGGTTGCAGCACACACTTAAAGGTGCCCTAGAATTTGAAATTGAATTTATCTTGGCATAGTTAAATAACAAGAGTTCAGTACATGGACATGACATAGCCTACAGAAAGTCTCAAACACCATTGTTTTCTCCTTCTTATTTAAATCTCGTTTTTGAAAAACACCCCTGAAAAATAGGCGAATCTCCACATAACACCGACTGTGACGCAACAGTCGGGCTCATTAATATGTACGCCTCCAAAAATTTGCATATGCCAGCCCATGTTCAAGGCCAGGCGGAACTCAAGCCGAATCATCGTCCGAATCATTTTTCTTCGAGAGACATCATGGCAGTTGCTCAGTGTTTGGATGTACAAATGAACACAAAGGTATTTTTTTAGTTCCTTCATCCGAGCCTCTGAAGAACCAGTGGGTTATGTGAATGTCTGAACTGTTCAAGTTCAGACAGATAATCTTTCTCTCAAAGTCGTTCAATACAGTTTATGCATCAGTCAATCAAGCCAGTGACTAAACGATCAACTTCACATCGTTTCTCTTGGTAGGATGACAATAATCTTACTTCAATCTTACGATCAAAGAACAATCCCTTTACAGTCGCCCAAGCTGTCAATCACACAGCGCGAGTTTATCTGGACACTTGCCAAAACTCGTTATGAAATCAATGACGCTGTTACGCTGCACAACGAAGCTCTTACTGTACATACATCATGTTTGCATTGGTGAAATCAATAGTGAGAGTGCAGAAACTGCGTTGCAATGATAAGATCTTCATTCAATCAACAGGCTTACACTGAAGTCTCACAGCAGCCAATCACAGCAGTGGGCGTTTACACTGGAGTCTCACAGCAGCCAATCACAGCATCGGGCGTTTACACTGAAGTCTCACAGCAGCCAATCACAGCATCGGACGTTTACACTGAAGTCTCACAGCAGCCAATCACAGCATCGGGCGTTTACACTGAAGTCTCACAGCAGACACGCCCCTTCAAACAGAGTGTTCAAATCAGAGGCTAAAATCAGGCTAGGAAAAATGCCTTTTATTTCTAAATTATAACAAATTTTGATCTAAAAAACATACTAACATTATAAGGGCACCCCAGGAAACATTCTAAAATAATAAAATAATCCATGCAATGGCACCTTTAAGGAGAATCTTTGCAGATTTTATTCCCTCAAATCTTAAACATAATCACACTACAAGATTTGAAAATCGCGGCGCATTACACACTACAAAATGTTATTAAGATGATCGTGCCAGAGGAAGCACCTCACGTGATCTCACGCAGCAGATCTGAACCGGAAAAGTGAACACAATACTGTGAACACAATATCTGTCCTTCATATCAAGTCATATTTGTGAAAAGGTAGCCGTGACCAAGGAAAGCAAAATCTTTCAAAAATCATCCTTTTAACATTTAAGGATATGTCTAATGAACGCCGTCGGCGTTTTTGGCAGTACTGAAGTATTCACAGTCTTGCTCATCCCGATTTAAAATCCTAAATATCAAACATGTTTGATGTGATCGGGGCGAGCCCGATTTGTGTGAGAGCAGATCGGGAGGTGCAAGATTCGATATGTGAACGCCTCACATTACCAGATAATCTGCGCCGAACATCGGAACCGATCGAAATCGGCCTAAAACTCCTGTAGGGTGAGCCGGGCATAACCCTTGTGTGGTGTTCATATTTTTGTTATTCAGCCAGTGTTCGTGGGTCTGATGGACCCGCTGCATTTTGGGGTTTTTAATTCAACACAATCAAACAATTTTATGTTAAAATACTCAACAGATGTTTATTACAAGCAATATAAACAGCATAGGCTATACTTAATTTTTTCTCTTTAATAGTTCATATTTTCTCTTTACCTTTGTTAGATCACATTTAAGAATAAAACTCACTCTTGCACTCACACTTACACACAATCTCTCTCACACGCACGCGCGCACACACACACTCAGACTCAATTGGATATGGTTTACGGGACTCTCGGCGTAATGGTTTTACTAATGTACAAACTGTATAATCTATCCCCCTACACACTAACCATCAAATATGAGACTAATTTAAATTCTGCTGTAAAGCAGCTCTAAAAAGACAATAGTGTCATTATTCAGCTCAATTCAGTTCAGTCTTTATTCAGTTAAGCTCAATAACTGTAAAGTTCATTAGTTATGAAACATGTATGTGCACTATTGCTTATATTTTTAGTGGATTCAAATGAAGTAAGATCCCATTCCTCATAAATATTTTTAATTTGATTTATTCAAAAAATATTAGTGATTTAAACATCATGTTTATGGTCCATCATGGTACCAAATTGATCTACTTAACTTTTAACTATACATTTACTCAATTCATAAGGTAGGTTTAATTGATTTCACAGCTTTAAATCCTAACTTACGTTTTTACAATCTTAACATCTTTAATATCATCTATGTGAAAACAGAAGAGCAGCAATTAATCTGATTCTGGTGCAAGATCTAGAACTCAAATATTAAATCTCTGTGCGGAAACTGACTGTGGTTTTCTTCATCTTCTGTTTGTAGATCTCGTCAAACTGTTCATTTTGTGCCACTGTGAAGTGACATTTCCAGTCTCCAACTTTACCTTTTGGAACACAAATAACAAGAAGAGAAAAGTAAGTCAAAGGACAGAACTCAGAAGGAGATAATTAGAGGATTCAGCGGTTTATTAACCTTTCCGCATGAAGGGTGAGATCTTGAAGTCCATGAAAGGGATTGTGACATGGTTGATCATGTTGTTCTGTTTCATGGCATCAAACTGAACACTTTTTGTTATTTTCTCCCTTTCTTCGACTGAAGTGGACAAACCCAAGAAGGAGCTCAAACGTTCCACTTCACGTCCAGTGTCCTGGAAAAGACCAGGAAAATTTAGACATTTAACACTGATTTTACACTTGATAAAATTGTCACTTTGTGAATTTAACTTACTTCAGCCAGATCCTCATAGAACAAGTACAGTAGGTTAGAATATGTCTGTTTTTTCTCCCACCATCCGCTGACATGATCATACCAAGGACCAAACACATCTGGCGGGAAATTACTGATGTTAAAACAAAACTTCCAAGACAAAATTCTTGATTGATAATGTAGGGGTTGTAATTGAGAAATGAAATATTTTTACATTCTCAAATTGAAATCATGACATTAAAATTATAAATTTCACCCAATCTACTTACTTTTCCCTTTCATGAATTTCTGTATAAAGCTATTCCAGTCTCCCGGTTCAGGCTGTACCATGTTCATTCGATCAAAATGAAAATAGGAAACTGCATTGTCTTTTGCATTACGTGCTACATACACAACCTGGAATAAGTTAAAGAAAATAAATATTGTGACAATACAGGACATATGTTGTATTATGCAATACTATTCAGAGAGTAACAATTTCATTACATTCATTTCAGAACTACTTCACTTTGATTAAAGCTGCAGTGAGTAATTTCTCTTCCACCAGCGAGACCAAATGTAATTCCTTGCATAGTGACTATTTCCAAACAGGTTTCACAAACACCTGCCATTTGTCAATTTGTCAATCAGAGTGCCCCATTTGAACTGCTACAGTCAGCAGAGTTGAAAATCCTGTCCATGAAGACAGCACTACTGACTTTTGGCCCGGCTAACTCTAACGTGATCCTGAGACCCCAGCCCGGATATGTGCTCAAGGTTCCCACCATCCCCTTCAGGGACCAAGTGGTGAACCTGCATGCACTGCCCCTGGAGGAGGCAGACCCAGCCCTAGCTTTGCTCTGCCCCATCCGTGCTTTGCACTTGTACGTGGACCGAATGCAGAGCTTTAGGACCTCAGACCCACTCTTCGTCTGATTCAAAGGCCAGCAGAAGGGAAAGGCTGTCTCTAAGCAGAGGATGGCACACTGGATAGTGGATGCCATCGCCTTGGCGTACCAAACCCAAGGCGTGCCTTGGGCACTCGGGTTGAGAGCTCACTCAACCAGGGCTGTTGCCTATTCCTGGGTGTTGGCACATCCGGTATCCTCCAGCGTACTCGCTTCCCATAGCCAGTAAACACCAGAGACCCAGCTCAGTGTTGGCTTGCTGAGCCATTCCCCTCCTATGGACTGGTTACGTACGCTTATTTGCTCAAGTGAGTCCCCGGTTTGGCAAACCCTTTTGAGCGCCCAACGCCAGGCCTAACACTCGTATGTACTTTACCAGTGTTATTCAATAGTCTCACTGATTGGCAGTGAACGACACTCTCTGCGTAAGGCCTCTTCCATCTTCCGCCCCAAGTGTTGCCGGGGGATTATTAGGCTTACGCAGGGCACTGGAAGGGGCAGCAATGGTCTCCGTTCCCTCCTTCAGGGAACGAGGGTTACATACGTAACCAAGACATTTTTTTTATAAATCAATATTTTCAAACAATTTAAGTTTATAAGACAGTATGTAAAACTATGTGAAAAAGTATAGATTAAACACAACTACAAGATTATACTTTTAAGTATATCTCAATCAAAAGATAGGTAGAAGTAGGCCAAATATACTTAGACCTTTCTGTTAGTGCAATTTTAAGTATACTTCTTAGAAATACATAAAGTATATTTCTGAGAAGTATATAAAAAAAGTAGACTGAAAGTATACTTTCTTATTTTTTGTTTAAAAGAAGTATTCTAATAGCACACTTGAATAAACTTTTTCGTAAGGGTTTTCAGAGAACTCAGGATTCAAATTAGTTGCTTGGAAATATTAGGGATTATTAGAAACCTCAAGATGTAAGCAAGCCTCTCATTAGTCACATGTATTGAAAAGTCAGTTTCAAAAGCTCATCTTTTAAATATAAATTATAAAACTATGAAGACAATATCCAAAGAGAATGTCAGATTTTGGCAGATATGATTACATTTATCATCTATTCTAGCAGTCAAAAGACCCGGAGTACTTTACCCTTGAGTTCTGCTCCCAGAAGGACTTGGGTACAAACTGAACAGGTAAGTGAGTTTTGATGAGACGAGGAGAGGTGGGAAGATTATCAGCCATTTCTGTCCCTGTAACTGATAATTAATTGTTGTTTAAAGTTTCATTATCATTGGTTATGCCAAAAACCATTTGAGGCTTTGGAACAATTTTTAATTTACATTCCAACAATGTAGAAATAGATGAATAGGTGATATGTTTAAATAATTTGGGCTACACTTTATTCCGATGGTCCACTTTAGACATGCACTATAACTTTTCAATGCACACTACCTCTCATTAGATTATTAGTAGACTGTAGTATCAAAATAAAGTGTTAGCAGATATTAAGCAGACAGTCTACTAATACTCTGACTGCTACTTGACATGTAGTTGCAAAGTTACTTATAGTTAGTAGAATGTCTAAAGTGAACCATTTAATTAAAGTATTACCAGAATTTGTAATGATATGAGTATATGGAGAGTTTGTCAAGCTGGAATTTGGAAAATGGTGAAGAACTAACTTGGGGGCCAAGAGGCAAGGCATTGATGTAGGGTTGTTTGTTACAAAAACAACCTTCTACAAGCTACAATAAGTCCAAAATACTAGAGTTCTTACAAGGTCACGAAATTATGATCATATAACACCAACTTTATTATCTCTACACTGTAACCTTTTAAAGGGGGGGTGAAATGCTATTTCATGCATACTGAGTTTTTTACACTGGTAAAGAGTTGGATTCCCATGCTAAACATGGACAAAGTTTCAAAAACTAATTTGTACGTTTGAAGGAGTATTTTTGTTCCAAAAATACTCCTTCCGGTTTGTCACAAGTTTCGGAAAGTTTTTTTCGAGTATGGCTCTGTCTTACGTAAGATAGGGCGGAATTTCCTTATATGGGTCCTAAGGGCACTTCTCCGGTAAGATCGCGGCCGCGCGCGCACTCGTAGACTAGAGCAAGAGAGTGAAAGCAGTTCGCCATCAAAGCGCCCTGCCCGGCTTTTGGGAAGTCATTCAATGTCACCAAAGAAGTGTGTTTTTGGTTGCCAGGGCAAGACAACCCTGCACAGATTCCCAAAGAACCCAGCGTTAAGGAACCCGTGGCAGTTTGTTTTCCTGAGCATAAACGGAGTTGTGTAAGACTTTTGTTCCCTGCATTTCGACGATGATTGTTTTATAAACAAAGCCCAGATCCACGGATTTGCAGATCGTCTAATGCTTAAGGACCGAGCAGTCACAATGATAAAGGTTCGCGGTCGTGCGTTGGAACCGGACGGTGAGTAAAACTGTTTGTTGAACAAATGTCTCTGTGTGTTGTCACTAGCTTGGCGCGTTAGCACAGCTAAGCTTCGCCCACACGACCCGCCCCCAGCCGCTCGGTTTTTTCCGGAAAGACTCGGTACAGCCTATCTTTATGTTAAAAATTTAATAAAACAAAATACTTTTTGGAGATATGAAGGATGCAATATTACTCTATAGGTACTCAAGATTAACAGGAGATTGAGTGAAAATGAGCATTTCACCCCCCCTTTAAGTTCTGTATCAATTACAAAGTATTGCTACTGACCGATAAGGCCCTAAATGGTTTAGCTCCTGTGTTTTTAACTAATTTTCTATCGCCCTACAATCCATCATGTTCTCTAAGATCACAAAACTCTGGACTTGGTTGTACCTAGGATATCTAAGTCCACTAAAGGAGGGAGAGCGTTTTCACATTTGGCTCCTTAACTCTGAAATAGCCTTCCTGATAATGTCCGGGGCTCAGACTCACTCTCTTTAAAGAGTTTAAATCTAGATTGAAGATGCATCTCTTTAGCCAAGCACCCATAATGCACCTCATAACCTTGTACTCCAGTTATATATGATAAAATGCTCTGCAGTAGACATGTACCAATTGTAAATTTGCCAGCCTTGAAGGTTACATAAAAACGATCCTAGGTTGTTGTCTGTAACATTGTAAGTTTTGTTTCTTATCTTTGTCAATTTTGTGAAGTTTTTTTTAAATGTGCAGACTTTTAGCTCTGCCGTTGTCTGTCCTCCTTTTGTTTCTTGTTTCTCTTTCCTTTTTCCTGCCTTGATTTCTGCCAGGTATTGAATGATGGAGAACTATTGAGGACTATGACTGCCTTCCACCTTACTTTAAACACACATTTGTTAACTTCCCTAAGCCCTAACCATTTTGGAAGTCTGTTTTTACTTAATTTCTGCTGACATACCCTCAACCCATTGATTTTGATCAAGGGAGCAAATGTATTTTAGCCTTCATATTATTCACCATGTCCCAAAATGCAAATGCTTGACATCACATCAAATCATGCCTAACCTACCCTCAACTCACACAAATGGCGCTTTTCCATTACCAGTACCAGCTCGACTCGACTCGCCTCGTCTCGCCACGGCTCAGCTCGCTTTTCGCTCCGTTTTCCATTGCAGATAGTACCTCCACAATAGTACCTGGTCGTCATAGCGAAATGGAAACTGCCATGACTTAATCTTCTACGCGAGACACAAAAAAAATGTAGTAATCAGATTATAGTTACATTTTGAAAAAAGGGGGAATACTTTCAGGATTACAATGGTTTCATTTAAAACTAAATAAATAAGTAATTTGGCATAATAACACTATATTAAGCGCTGCTTGATTATACAGTAGTTCCTGGTTCTGATGCCAGTAATGACTCACGTGTGCCACGCGCTGGTGCATGTGCAAATAACAGCTTTCTACAATCTCCTCAGACGCAGATTGAACCACTGCTGCTAGTAGAAACGATGCTGCCTGCGGGTAAAATCGCATTTAATTCATGGAAATTCCGCTGCTATTTTGTAGAAATTAGGAGAGTAGCTTTTTTAGTACTCAAAATGTCCTTTCTTAATCTTTTCTCACGTAACGGGATGTTCGCTGTCTAGGTATAGTAGGGGAACTCCCACTGCCAACGCCACAAGTTCAGTTAGGCAAATTAAGAAAGATCACGGGTTTAGTCAACATGTAGGCCTATTTTAAATAAACTAAATAAACTAATATGTAGATTGTGTAAAAAATTTAAATGTTGTGTTTTTATTTTTTAGTTAAAAATTAGTTACAAATAAAACAAAATAATCTGTAATACCATACATTAGCCACTAGATGTCTGTATAGCCCTTTATATAAATATATATTAAGGCCTGTGTGTATATTTTGAAAATGTTGTACACTGGACCAAATTCTTAATAAATAAAAGTTTTTTAATTTTAAAAAAAATAATATTTCTTCTTGCTTGACTTTATTTATATACGTGACCTTGAAGTAATCCAAAAGTAATCAGTTACATTACTTTCATATTATAGTACTTGGATTACGTTACTGAATTCTTTTTTATGAAGTAATTTGTAACTGTAACGGAATACATTTTTAAAGTAACCCTCCGAAGCCTGCTGACCAATCAGCAGTCTGCCGTGTTTTCACGTTATCGCCTCAGCTCGCTCAGAACCTCGCCGGAGGTGGTACGAAAAAAAGTACCTGGAAGCAGGTACAGGTACAACTTTTACACAGTGGAAAACCAAACAAAGCCGAGTCGAGTAGAGGCGAGGCGAGCTGGCACTGTGTAGTGGAAAATCGCCAATATTGAACAATCAAATACACTATGATTCATATACATAACCTGTACCTGTAAACATCTCAAAATGTTTTAGTGTTTCCTAACTTCATGATTTTACATTTATTTTTTTCATCAAATAATCAAATCATTTCATTAATGTTTAAATTGTAGCAATAAAATGATTGACGTCACTGAATTGTAAGTCTCTGACCTGTTGAAAACTCTGGAAAGGATGCTTCCAGGCATGGGATTCTCACATAGATAGGCTTGGAAGTCTGACGCTCTAGATCATCATTACCAAAATACAGAAGGTCCAGTATATAAGAAACCCATGTGGTACCTAGCAATAAAATGGAAAAGGAGTTTTAAAATAAGTGTTTTAAAGGTTAGTTTGGAAAGACAATACATTGCGTTATCTAATGGTTAAGTTAACAGTAAGCTATAAAGAGTCAAGTCAGCATGCTAGCCAAATTAAATTACAGAAAAACTTCATGCATTAGTCTTACCTGCTTTGGGATAAGTGGCAATGAGAATGTCATCAGGTCTTGCTGGAAAGTTTTGCAACTTTTCCCAGTTGTCAGTGAAAAAACGAGTCATAGAAATACCCTCAAAATCAAACATCTCTGGTCGACTCTGCATTTTTGGCTGCAGAACAGAAAAAGTTTTAGTTTAATGTTAAAGTTTTACTGCACTGACTGAGCATTAATTAGAGATTAATCACTGGCAATATAAAAACAATTTAAAATCCTGTTCACAACAAGATTTCAGATACAAATGCACTACCAGTAGAGTATGTTTTTATTATTTCCTCTACTGTATTCACTTTTAGGAATATTAATTTTTTTATTTAATGCAATACATATAATTTTGAATATTGGTATGGGTATTCCACTGATAAGCCATGATAATTAGATAAATTAGCAAATACTTGTGTGTCTACAGTGGTCTACTCTGTTAGTGCACCTGCTATTGTGTATCAAGCCCTCATAATTATTCTTTTTAAAACTACAATATGCTAATGTATATGAATTCTAATTTATAACCTGCCAATTCTTGTTCCAAAATGTTCACATCTTTAACTGGTATTAAACAGACAATTTCATTTTTATATTATCATAAAATACTTCAAAGAGAATTATTCATACTCACTGACCATTATGGGGAAAAAGTCTTTTAATTTTCGTTAAGTCTTAATCCTGTCTTGTCTCCCACTCTCCTAGAATGTTTCTGACAGCTTTCTTCTGTTCCTCAAAATGCTCTTGAGGGTTTCCCCACCCTTTTCTCTGTGCTTTGCACTCAGCCTTAAAAAAACATGTTATACATGTTCAAACTGCCCTCCCCAAAGGAAAGAAACGTCCCTGAGAGAGAAAAAAACCCTACTAATGTTACATGTGTCTTCTTTAGCATCCAGAAGAGATTTCAACATTACCTCAAACCCTGTTTGGTCATTTTGTTTAGTATTTTTTAACTAACTGTGGTTTGTCAGTGTGTCACTTTGTCTTTACTGAGGGAGCATCTTGTACTGTATGCTGTGGTAACACTGTGTTCCTCTGACAGGGATGTCTAATCCTGCTGCTGGTGGGTCAATGTCCTGCAGAGTTTAGCTCCAACCTGCCAAAACACACTTGCCTGGAGGTTTCTAGCAAAGCCGCTTGAAGGTTAACCTGCAAGGGTAGAAAAAAAAAAGAAAAAGAAAAAAAGCAACAAAAAAAGCATAATGCTCTGGTACACAGGTAAGGGAATCAGAAGCCTTTTTTTTTTTTTTTTTTTTTTGATTGGATATCAATTGAGGAGTGGCTTCCTAGTTATGAATCTTATTATTCTTTTCTTTATGAATTCTAGATTCATTTTATGCCTTGTCACATGATTTTCCCTGTACATGTTATTCATTTCTTTGAGGTTATTTTCCTTCAGACTTGCATGATGTGCCATGGTATCAGAGTACGTCTGTTTTCACTTCTGCAGACATGAGATAATGCAAGATTTGCTATTTTACAAGAACATTGTGAGCTAATCAGATCTGCTAGGTACATCTTGTCTTGAGTGCATCCTTGAATGATTGCAAAATAATTACCAAGAATTTTAATACCGTATTTTCCGCACTATAAGGCGCACCGGATTATAAGGCGCACCTTCAATGAATGGCCTATTTTAGAACTTTTTTCATATATAGGGCGCACCGGATTATAAAGCGCATAGAATAGAAGATACTGCAGTCAAACGTTTGACTGGGTTTGCGTTATGCAGTGGTCACCAACCTTTTCAAGCCTAAAAAACAAGTTGCTGAGCTGTAAAACCTTGTTTATACTCGACGCGTCCGCATGAGCGCGAAGGTAATAAAAAAACCAATATCCGTCTGCTCGGGCAGATTCGGCTCAAAGTCATGCATCTCCGGATGCGGAGGCGCGCGCGTGGCAAAAATGACGTCATTGTAACAGCGCGCGCGCGCCTCCCTATCCGAAGATGCATGACTTTGAGCATTATCTGCCCGAGCAGACGGATATTAGTAGTATATCTCATCACACCGGCACCCAGTTTGCGCGTCTAAATCAGTTGTATGGTCTGGTGTTCAGTCTAAAACAAAACAGTTGCGTCAAGTATAAATGCCTCGTCTGTATGGGGAGTTGCGCGCGCAGTCAGCGGAGGCTCGCGCTCCGTTGCCAGGCGAAAGTATAAACAAGGTTTAAGTCAGCGGTTGTTTATCCATATATAAGGCGCTCCGGATTATAAGGCGCACTGTCGTTTTTTGAAAAAATTAAAGGCTTTTAAGTGCGCCTTATAGTGCGGAAAATACGGGTAAGTGCTTTCCCTAATTCCTTCCTGTTACATAAACACAGCAAATACAATTTATAGTTTCAGTCTGTCTCTTTTCACTCTGCAAATATCTTCCCAGATAGCAAGCCAGGCAATCATTGAAACAATGTTGATGCGTCAACGCTAATTGCATTGAATAAACATTACAAAGTGATGTTGGTTCAATATCACTTTGGTACCTGCAATTATTATGACCGCCGATAGCATAGCTAGCGAAAGCGGTCATATAGGGATTGTCAAAGTTTTTTTTTTTTTTTTTTTCGTCATCTACTGAATTTTTCGTCAACGATACCAGGGACACCGAAACACCGGGGAACATGAAATTTGGTGGGCATGTAGCCCCACTAGACTTTTATTTGGTCCCCGGGGGCCACTCCCCCCCCCCCCCCCCCCCCCCGCGCTGGGCCTCCCCAAACCCAAAAAATGCAGTTTTTCCTAAATAACTACCTGAACCGTGGCACCGAGGATGAAGACATTTTTATGGTATGTTGGTCTTAAGGGCCCACATCAACCTAGCCCATAATCACTCATTTGTGATTTGCGCCCCTCCCATAAAAAATGAAAATGCAATATTATTCTGCTTTAATCACCCCTATCTTCAGTTGAGATGTTCAGAACTGCACCATATTTCATGTGTATGATTAACTTGACATCCTCTGGGGGTTTGCTAAGTTTCGTAGAATTTCATCCATGGGGGGGTATAAAATAAATTCATTTATGTGCACATTTAGTGACTGTACACTCATCGGCCTGTAGATGGTGCTGTTGAGCGAAGGGTTGCTGGTTTAGGATGATACTGTCACTAAGGTTGCCAACTGTCCCGAATTAGGCGGGACGTCCCGTATTTGGGGCCTAATTTATTTGTCCCGTGCGTGACCTCCCGTGTCCCGTTTTTTGACAAGCTGATAAACCACTGACTGATACAACAGCAACAGCAGCAGTGCTGACCACGACACTTGAGAATGATCACCGACACCTGTCATCATCCAATCACAGCTTTTTTTAATCACTGTTTTGAGACAAATCATTGTTTGATTTGCGAACATCCTCTGGCGTCTGGTCGCTTCCGCTTCAAGCCGGACTCGTCTCGCGCTAACGGTAATTTCCTTTCACTGTCCACATTTTGATTTCGGCTAATCAATTTTGGCGAATGCAAACAATGTGATTATTGTTCATGACATTTCTGAAAACATTTCTGATTATTATTGATGTTTTAAAGCTTTTAGAAAGTACATAGAAAGCTTTTGTAACATTATCTTAACTGTCACTTTTGATTAATGTAATGCATCCTTGCTGAATAAAAGTAGGCAATTACTTTCTTTATTTTTTTTCCCAAAAAATAATCTTACTAATTCCAAACTTTTGAACTGTAAGCCTAGTGTATAATGTTAAAAAAGCTTTCTATTTTAGATAAATGCTGTTATTTTGAACTATGGTTTGTTTGTAATGTGACTTTTTTCATGTATGACATTAAAATTATTTTTAGAATTAAATACATAAATAGGTTAAGCAATACAAATGTGTTTATGTCTGATAACCTTTTAAACACAAACTTAACTGCAGACACTGAAATGACGTACACTGTGTGATACAGTACAAATATTTTGAGTGTCCCTCATTTTCCTATAAATAACCACGATTGTCCCGCATTTTCCTTTTCTGAAGTTGGCAACCCTAACTGTCACACACACACATGCAGGAATACAAACAAACGCAAGCATGCACACACACTGACATCCACACGCACAGACACACACCCATACACACACATACAAATCCACATGCACAGACACACACACACAAACACACACGCGCACACACATGTACGCACGCATACATACACGCACAGACACACACACACACAGACACACACATACACAAACACACACACATACACACACAGACAGACATGCACATACTACTACTTTTTTTAGGTATATACATAAACACGCAATACAGCCAAATTGCTCCACGTCATTTATTTTTGTGGAAAGCCAGTGCAGGCCTGAGCGGCGGTCATATTTTGTACCGCCATGCGGTACATCTAGTTGTTGAAACAATGGTGAGATTTCAACAAAAAAAAATGATAATATAATTTAATAAACATTATGGAGTGACAATGGTTCAATATCACTTTTGCACCCACAATTAATGTTAAAACAATGGTGATATTTGAACCCAAAAAAATGAAATAATAATAATCAATGGTAATGCCATTGAATCTACATTGTACTATGATTGATTCAACATCACTGCTGTTGAATCAACATCGAAACGATCAAAAATAATCAGTGGTAATATTGTTGAGTCAGCTTTACACTATGATTGATTCCACATCACAGATGTAGAATCAATATTGAAATGAACAAAAATAATCAATGGTAATATCATTTGATCAATGTGATTTTGATTCTAAATGACCTTTGTCGAAACATTGAAAATACAACTGAAATGTAGTCACCATAAAACAATGTTGCCATCTGATTTACCAAGTAAATGTTGAAACTAATCCCAACAAACCGTCTCCATACCGGCGTGACTCCGATCTTAAACCAGATGGAATTGGATAATATTCTGATTGTTCCAATCCAATCTGACTTCTGACCTGTAATGCTGCCTGAATCATAATCATACACTGTTCGCTCGTTGGCCAGAGGAGAACAGAGGAGCGACTCAGTTTGGTTTCTCTCAAAGGTTTTTTTCTCCATTCTGTCACTGATGGAGTTTTGGTTCCTGTCACTGTCGCCTTTTTCGAGCTTGGCTTGCTTAGTTGGGGACATTTAATATTCAACAATATTATTGATCTGCCTTCACTGACACCATTATATGAGAACTGATCTGAGCTGGACGATGACATCACGGTTTTCTCCAGAGGGGCTATACAGGTGCTGGTCATAAAATTAGAATATCATCAAAAAGTTGATTTATTTCAAGAATTCAACTTCACAGGTGAAACTAATATATTATATAGACTCATTACATGCAAAGTGAGATATTTCAAGCCTTTATTTGTTATAATTTTGATGATTATGGCTTACAGCTTATGAAACCCACGAAATCAAAATCCCAGAAAATTAGAATATTACATGAAATCACACAGTAATTACACAGTAATCCCATGGTCATTGAAGCAGGTTTTGGTTCTTTTGGCAGTGTGGGCCGGTGCAAATCCTGCTGGAAAATGAAGTCAGCATCTCCATAAAGCTTGTCTGCTGAAGGAAGCATGAAGTGCTCTGGAAATGTCCTGGTAGACGGCTGCGTTGAGTGGACAGCCCAGTGGACCAACACCAGCCGATGACATGGCTCCCCAAACCAACACAGACTGTGGAAACTTCACACTGGACTTCAAGCATCTTGGATTGTGTGCCTCTCCATTCTTCCTCCAGACTCTGGGACCTTGGTTTCCAAATGAGATGCAAAATTTGCTCTCATCAGAAAAGAGGACTTTGGTCCACTGTGCTTTATTAAATCCAGAGTCAACGCAGCCGTCTACCAGGACATTTCCAGAGCACTTCATGCTTCCTTCATTTTCCAGCAGGATTTGCACCGGCCCACACTGCCAAAAGAACCAAAACCTGGTTCAATGACCATGATATTACTGTGTAATTACTGTGTGATTTCAAGTAATATTCTAATTTTCTGGGATTTTGATTTCGTGGGTTTCATAAGCTGTAAGCCATAATCATCAAAATTATAACAAATAAAGGCTTGAAATATTTCACTTTTCATGTAATGAGTCTATATAATATATTAGTTTCACTTGTTAAATTGAATTCTTGAAATAAATCAACTTTTTGATGATATTCTAATTTTATGACCAGCACCTGTATATATAAATTAACTAAATTAATAATGTTTTTACAACAAAAATGAACCATCACTGAATTTACTTAAGATGGACTATAATGCTGTTCTTCTATAAACAAACTATGTTGCACTATTTTCCTGTTATCAAAGCTGCTTTGAAACAATCTGTATTGTAAAAAGCGCTATAAATAAAGGTTACTTGACTTGATTCTCTCTACCTGTTGCTCTGGTCTTCAAAAGCCACTTACACCCCCTGCTGGTGAGCTAGACTGATGGAGATTATGAATTGGTAATCTACTGCTATTCCTCCAGTTCCAAGATGTGACTTGTCGAATTTGAACCACTGAATTTGTAAAGCGCAATAAAGTTTGCCGGTTGAATATTATAGGTTGTAGTATATTATATTAATTATATATTATATATTATATTAATATTATATTATAGGTATATAGTATTTTTAAACACAATTAATATTTTGGAAGTGAAATCTGAAATCTGAATATGGATTATTGAATTTTTAATAATGAAAATGTGTGTGAAATGTTTTGAATTGAAATATCCACAGCTTAAATATTCAACCATGTTGAATTTCAGCCCCCCAAAATGCAAGCCCTAAAATACAATGCAAGCACGGTTAATGCAATGTATATAATTTTTTTTTATAGTGCAATTCAACAAGCTTTTTTGTTTAAAAGATGTTGGCATAATTTTACTTCAATAGAGCTATCAATGTTTTTTTATTATATCCTTATTGAAACAAATGCTATGGTTAGACAATAACAAGAACTATGTTTTTCAGAAGGCCAAGTACAACTTAGTATTTGGTTTGGCCCTTCTTGAATCATTGACTAAACAATTGGTTTTCCCCATGTGTAAAATGTGTTCTGCTAATAATGATAGATAGAAAAACAAATCTGGCTTTCAGATATTCCAAGAGATGACAGTAAATTAACATTTTCAGTAAGAAAATTTTAAGTAGTTAGTTTGACTTCCCATGGCACTTTGATTTTGAGAAAATTCTGTCTGATAATGTTTTAGGTGCATAAAATATAATGGCCTACATCATATCAATGTTACAAGTGACTATTCACTAGGCTATTACTTTATTGCAGTTATGTTATCAATACTGGTGTGGATGATACCACAAAATACTTGTAAAAATAATAATAATAATAATAATAATAATAAATAAATAAATAAATAAACATAAATAAACCTCATGAGGGTGTGTGCACGAATAGTCGAATATTGGCTCTGTAATTATTATTCGAAAAAGAAAAATAATATTCGAATTTTACTACGTTGCTTTGCTGGCCGTAAATGCAGTGAATCCATGATAAATCCCAAACACTAACTCGCAGTTATAATTAAATGCACTGGGTGGCGCTGTAAGTGTATTGTATTTGATCACATAATGTCATCGTCTGCCTTGCGAAGTTTGGAATTAATTAGATGAAAACGATCTTAGTAAATTATCATACAAAATTGAATTACTTTTGATGAAAGTATGAAACCGAGTTATAATATAACCACCACAATGAGAAATCACATGAAATCCAAACACCATTGAATGCAAGCGCAGCTGCCGAGTGAGCAAAGATGATATCTTATCAGATAGCAAAATTATTTTGAGACATACGCTTCCTTTAAGTTTCGTTGAGGGAGACGGGTTCAAGAAAAGAAGACACAAAGTGCTGTTAGAAACTTAACTTAGCACACTTGTGTCCAGTGTCCAGTGTCCCTGCAGTGTCTCTGTCAGCGCAGCTCATTTTCTCACCCGAGCAATTGAAATCAACTAGCTAGTCACGACTGTTTCCCGAAACCATAGTGTCACTAATTGGTCGTTCAACCATGTTGGTTAATGATTTCATGCAGTGGTGGAGAAATAACTACTTTTAATTAGTCTGATTGAGATCTAATTAATGAAAAATGTTTTGCTACAAATTCTGTACATGACATCTGAGGACTATTTCTAATTTTTCTAAGTTATTTTGCTCTATTTCCAGATTCAATCAGGCTCGTTCTTACTTAGCCTACTAGAGCACGTTTACACATGCGCACTCTTCAAAAACGGTGCTTTAAATCTCTCGACAAACTAAAAGACGTAAATGACATTTGTATGTATTCTAAATAAAATATATAGATTGTATTGAATGTCAGTTTGCTTATTTTGCACAAGATAAGGATTTATTGAGTCCCAATGTCTTGCAAACAAGAAACTCTGCTTCTAACCACAGGTCGAGAGCAGTCGTTCCAAACACACAACTTTGAGATGCTGTTTGCGAATGTTCGTTAGAACGATGGTTTCGGGAAACGACTCGTTGAACTGCTGATAACGATGGAACTTGCGACCATAGTTGGCTAACTATGCTTTAGGGAAACACACCCCAGGTCGGTACTCAGAGTGTGCGCCTGGAGAAGAGCTCTCACTCAAAAGTACGAGAAGGAGAGGCAGGGGTTAGTTGAGGTGATGTCTGTAGGGAGAGCAGTAGGGGAGGTGTGTCAATGTGATAGTTACCCACCAACATTATCATGTTCACGAGGTGAGAAAACGTCTCGGTTATTAATGTAACCCTCGCTCCCTGAAGGAGGGAATGGGAGACGTAACGTCGATGTGACGACGTAATTGGGATCACTTCAGGGAGCCCTATCAACTTTGAGTATCTACAGAACAAGCCAATGAACATTGGCGTGCGTCACTTTGCGTTCTGTCCACGTATAAGGTCAGATCGTGAACGGGACAGAGAAAAGCCAGGGCTGGGTCTGCCTCCTCCGAAGGCAGCGCTTGCAGGTTTACCACCTGGTCCCGGAAGGGAGTGGTTGGTACCTTGTGCACGTATCCGGGCCGGGGTCACGTGAGAGTTAGCCGGGCCGAATTCCAGGCATGATTCGTCGACCGAAAATGCATGCAGGTCCCCTATCCTCTTGATGAAGGCCAATGCAACCAGGAGTACTGTTTTACAGGACAGAATTTTTAATTCAGCTCTTTGCAAAGGCTCAAATGCTGGACTCTGAAGTGCCGAAAGGACCAGAGACAAGTCCCAAGGGGGTATAGAGAGAGGGCGAACTGGATTTAGTCTCCTCGCCCCCCTCAGGAACCTGACGATCAGGTCGTGCTTTCCCAGCGACTTACCTTCAACTGCATCGTGATGTGCGGTGATAGCAGCGACATACACTTTAAGGGTGGAGGGAGACAGCCTTCGCTCCAACACATCTTGCAGGAAGGAAAGCACGGCTCTGACCGAGCAAGATCGGGGGTTCTCTAGGTAAGAGGAACACCATTCAACAAACAAGTTCCACTTTAACGAAAATAGAGGCGCCTCGTAGAGGGGGCTCTAGCGGAAGTGATGGTGTCAACTACCGCCTGGGGTAGGTCACCTAGAACCTCTGCGTCCCATCCAGGGACCAGACATGGTTTCCAGAGGTCTGGATGCGGGTGCCATAGGATGCCCCGTCTCTGAGAGAGCAGGTCCTCTCTCAGAGGAATGGGCCAGGGAGGGGCTGTCGCGAGGAGCACTAGTTCCGGGAACCAGGTCCGGTTGGGCAAATACGGCGCAACATGCAAGACCTGCTCCTGACTGTGCACAGTGTCTGTGCGAGAAGGCTCATTGGGGAAAACGCATACTTGCGTAGGCCCTGGGGCCAGATGTGTGCCAGTGCGCCTAAGCCGAGGGTCCCCTCGGTCAGGGAGTAAAACAGCTGGCAATGCAACGTGTCCGGGGCGGTAAACAGATCTACCTGTGCAGTCCCAAAGTGCCTCCAAATCAGCTGGACCACCTGGGGGTGGAGTCGCAGGTGCTACCGGGAGAGCTCGTCATCAGCACGGTTGAGCAGGCCCGGAATGTAAAAGGCACGAAGCGACCTCAGATGCTTCTGACTCCAAAGGAGGAGATGGCGGGCAACTTGTGACATGAGGCGGGAGCATATACCAGTGCTGTCCGTACGGACCAGTACATGCTTGCCTAGTAGCGGCGTTTTGAAGCAGCCCAGTGCAAAATGTACTGCTAACAACTCGAGGCAGTTGATTTTCCAATGCAGTTGATGCCCTTTCCAGAGACCTTCACAGACCTGTCATGTTGATCGAGTCCAACTCCATACTGAGAAAAGAGATCCTCTGCCCGGGGGTGAGTTTGCTCTTTTCCCAGTTGACCTGAAGCCATAGGTGGCTGAGGTGACTGAGCACTATGTCCCTGTGTTCGCACATCTGCTCTCTCGACTGGGCCAGGATAAGCCAGTCGTCGAGGTAGTTGAGGATACGAACATCACGCTCACATATGGGAGCAATGGCCGCCGCCGCGACTTTTGTGAAGACACGGGGCGACAGGGCCAGCCTGAAGAGTAAGACTTTGTACTGATATGCCCGCCCCTCGAACACAAATCAAATAAACGGTCTGTGTCGAGGGAGAATCGAGACAGGAAAGCCAATCTTGGGGACGGATGCACTTGAAAATGCATTTCTGCGTAAGAATCTTGAATGGCAGCCTGTGAAGGGTTCAGGACATGCAGGTCCAAGATTGGTCGTAACCTGGGAAAGAGGGGCATCCAGGAACCAATATTTATCGGTGTCCCTCATATCCGCCAGGTTGAGGTTGATCCGCCAAAGACTGGTTTTCCTGGACCACCAAGGTGGACATCGGCTGACCGACGGAACGTGCGGTTTCTTTCGTCGCCAGGAGGGTGAGGTCAGTTGCTGCATGGAGCTCCCGGAAGAGCTCTGGGTCAGAACCACCCTTGTGCATGTCCATGAGCGCCTGGGCCTGGTGGACCTGCAGGAGCACCATGGCATGGAGGGCGGAAGTAGCCTGTCCACATGCTCTGTAAGCCTTCGCCGTAAGACTGGACAAAAACTGAGCAAACCGAGAAACCAGTCATCTGAACAAGAAGTTTTGGGACATGGTGGAGGGTTCCACACAAGCTCGACCTTCTCGGCGGCCCTGGAAAGCATAGCCGCCCATTTTGGATTGGACTCGGGTAACGCTACACTCCCCGAAGGGGGTAACGATGCCGAATCCTCATCTCCAGAGGACTGAAGCTCCCCCTCCGATGCTGCAACCAACATGTGAAGGACCAGCATGTACTTTTGGAGGCTCCAACGGTGGCAGCATTAGTGAGGCGTGAGGGGCCCACGGAGATTGCCTCGGCGGTTAAGCCCTCACGGTAACCCTCAGATCACCCTGGCTAAGCACCGAAGTAGGCCTATTCTGAGGTCCAGAATAAGCACTAGATCTGGACATAGGCGAGGGGACTGCACCTCCCTTGAGGTAAACGAGTCTTGATCTCAACACTGCCATAGTCATATTCCCGCAATGGGAACATGAACTATTCACAAAAGCTGCCTCAGCTTGCTGAATGCCCAAACACGAGAGGCAATTTTCGTGGCCGTCTGCTGGCTCCAGGGAATGACCGCATCCAGAAACGCACAACCGGAATTCTTTTGTGAAGAAAAAACAAAACAATACTATTTAATAGTAAGGCTGAGGAACCCAGGGAATGGCCGCTGTGTACAGCAGTGCTGTAAACACTTCTCAGGGAACACCCACCAAAAACCGACACAGAAATTTCAATGCTGTGAAAACAGCATTTGTTGAGCTTGAGCTTGCGGCCACTCGCTGTTCGCGCCGTCACACCAACACCGGATACAAGGAAGGAGAGAGGATTCTTCAATGCAGTAGCTTGAGTCTGTATTCAAAAGACCAACAGAAACTCAGCTCCGAAGTGAAAGACAATGTGTGCGGGGCGGGGTGCGGCGCATGACGCGATTCACACACGCCAACATTCATTGGCTCCTTCTGCCGACACTCGAAGATGATAGGGCTCCCTGAAGTGATGCCAATTACATCGTCATGTTGATGTTACGTTGAGAGTGAGCGACTGATAGGGAACTGGGTATTGAATATAGTCTTAAAAAACAGGACATCTTCGAAAACTAAGGGATAATATTAAATTGCAAGAGTGTTAGGAAAGGAAGAACAAACTGAAAACGTATCTGTAAAACTTCCATATGGGTATATCCTAAACAGAGTTTTGTAACAAGTTTTTTTAACCTTTGGGGCAGCAGGGTATGTCAGATATAATTTTAAAGGAAACTCAACATTGCCAAAGGCTACAGCACTGAAAAATCACCAACGATTCTTAAAAAAAACGTTGTAAATCAAATTATTACATTTATTGTTGAATCAACTTGCGGATTGAAAGTATCAGTTTCTTTAATAGGAAAATAAAAAGAATTGTACTGACCCTAAATATTTGAATGATAGTGTAAAATTAATAATAAGCCTAATTATAATAAACGCAGAATAATAATCAACATTAAAATTGAGGGAAGACAATTAAACTACAATTTATTTGAAGGGGGATGGGAGGGGGGGGGGTGCTGGCCCAAGAAAGGTTGAGAGCCACTGCTCTATGTGAAAACAAAAGAGCAGCAATTAATCTGATTCTGGTGCAAGATCTAGAACTCAAATATTAAATCTCTGTGCGGAATCTGACTGTGGTTTTCTTCATCTTCTGTTTGTAGATCTCGTCAAACTGTTCATTTTGTGCCACTGTGAAGTGACATTTCCAGTCTCCAACTTTACCTTTTGGAACACAAATAACAAGAAGACAAAAGTAAGTCAAAGGACAGAACTCAGAAGGAGATAGTTAGAGGATTCAGCGGTTTATTAACCTTTCCGCATGAAGGGTGAGATCTTGAAGTCCATGAAAGGGATTGTGACATGGTTGATCATGTTGTTCTGTTTCATGGCATCAAACTGAACACTTTTTGTTATTTTCTCCCTTTCTTCGACTGAAGTGGACAAACCCAAGAAGGAGCTCAAACGTTCCACTTCACGTCCAGTGTCCTGGAAAAGACCAGGAAAATTTAGACATTTAACACTGATTTTACACTGGATAAAATTGTCACTTTGTGAATTTAACTTACTTCAGCCAGATCCTCATAGAACAAGTACAGTAGGTTAGAATATGTCTGTTTTTTCTCCCACCATCCGCTGACATGATCATACCAAGGACCAAACACATCTGGCGGGAAATTACTGATGTGAAAACAAAACTTCCAAGACAAAGTTCTTGATTGATAATGTAGGGGTTGTAATTAAATGAAATATATTTACATTCTCAATGTTATATTTATAACATCCTTTTTAATCAAGACATTAAAATTATAGATTGCACCCAAGCTGTGATTGATCAATCTACTTACTTTTCCCTTTCATGAATTTCTGTATAAAGCTATTCCAATCTCCCGGTTCAGGCTGTACCATGTTCATTCGATCAAAATGAAAATAGGAAACTGCATTGTCTTTTGCATTACGTGCTACATACACAATCTGAATAAGTGAAAGAAAAAAAAATATATTATGACATAACACAGGACTTGCTATGATATAGGCCTATGTTGTATTATGCAAAACTATCCAGAGAGTTACAATTTCATTACATTCATTTCAGAACTACTTCACTTTTATTAAAGCTGCAGTGAGTAATTTCTCTTCCACCAGCGAGACCAAATGTAATTCCTTGCATAGTGACTATTTCCAAACAGGTTTCACAAACAGCTGCCATTTTTCAATTTGTCTATAGAGTAGATAATATTGAACGTGGCCCACTGGTTAAGGATTTGTTAACACGCAATATTTTGGTAGCTCTACAGAGCAAAATTTACACTTTTCAGAGAACTCAAGTTTCAAATTAGTTGCATGGAAATTATTAGAAACCTCAAGACATAAGCAAGCCTCTCATTGGTCACATTTATTGAAAAGGTAGTTTCAAAAGCTATTCTTGTAAATCTAAATGAAGACAATATCCAAATAGAATGTCAGATTTTGGCAGATATGATTACAAAGAACCGCAGTACTTTACCCTTGAGTTCTGCTCCCAGAAGGACTTGGGTACAAACTGAACAGGTAAGTGAGTTTTGATGAGACGAGGAGAGGTGGGAAGATTATCAGCCATTTCTGTCCCTGTAACTGATAATTAGAAGTGTCATTATCATTGTGGTTATGCCAAAACCCATTTGAGGCCTTTTATAAACAATGTATAATTTACAACATTTTACATTCCAGCAATCTTGGAACATATGAAAAGGTGCAAAGTTTAAAGAATCTGGGTTACTTTTATTCTGATGGTCCACTTTAGACATTCTACTAACTATATTTAACTTTGCAACTACATGTCAACTAACTACCAGTAGTGTATGGACTGTAGACTGTTAGACAGGCTTAGACAGTCTACTAATACTCTAATGATTGCTAGTTGACGTGTAGGTGCAAAGTTACTTATATAATAATAATATTAATGTTACATTTATATAGCACTCAAACATTTATAAGGCACTCAAAGCGCTTTAAATGGAAGGGGGGAAAATCCTCAACCACCACCAATGTGCAGCACCACCTGGATGATGCGACGGCAGCCATATTGCACCAGAACACACACACACACACACACACACACACACACACACCAGCTTACTGGTGAAGAGGAGACAGAGTTATGGGGGCAATATAAGAGGCCAGTGGGCAAATTCGGCCAGGATGACGGAGTTAAACCCCTACTCTTTTTTTCGAGGACATCCTGGGATTTTTTTTAATGACCATAGAGAGTAAGGACCTCAGGTTAACGTCTTATCCAAAGGACGGTGCTTGTTACAGTATAAGGGGCTTTCGCACCAAAGGAACCTTTTCATAGTTCCTAGAACTATTGGTGGAAGTTCCCGGATTTTGGCACGTTCGGACAGCAGGAACTAGGAACGATTTTAGTTCTAGGAACTCCTTTTGAAGGAGCTAATTTACACATACTTCAGAGTCGTGTCTAAACCAGCACTATAGGAACTATCAGTGACGTTAGTGTACGCTGATTGGCTGAACGCACACGAAGGCAACCAGCACCCGCCATTTAAAAAAAAAAAAAGCTATGTAAACACACAGATTATAACCTACATATTATTTACTCCACAAACTAACTCTACGAACATGGAAAACAGTGATGGATGAACCTCTTAACCTTTACACTGAGGAGAAAATCCAACACAACTTTTGAGGAGACCAAGAGAGATATGATTATGTATTTCTGCTCAGCTAGCATCTCTGAACATCAACCACATGGCATACGCTAATACTTTTTCATTACTACTACTTTCTATGTATGACAGTTCTATCTAATATTGTTAGACAGGACTGTTAGACAGATCGTAAACTAATGAACACGGAGAATGCGAGCAGTGTTTGCTCAGGCTCTGGCGCTCTCAGCACAAATAAAAGTCACAACAAGAACTGCGATAACGTCTCCGAGATGCTTGAAGAAATCTTCCTGCAAATCTACCTGAAAAACTATGTGCAAGTGTACCTGGACAAAAGCCGTTTTAAACGCAAAGGGTCTTTACACCATACTGTATATTGATTTGAATTAGTTAATAGAAGTTAAATCATAAATAAATTCAATTTGTGATTTTATTTTTTGAAAGCATTCTCACTTTACAGCATTTTAACACAAGTGCCAGTGCTTTTCACAGTACTGTAGCTTTGCAGGAAGGTTTCTCCAAGCGTCTCGGAGACGTTCCCGCAGTTCTTCTGGATTTAGTCTGTCTCAGTTTCTTCTGTTTCTTCATGTAATCACAGACGGACTCGATGATGGTGAGATCAGATCAGACCGGCTGTTGTCAGACTCCTTGTGCATACACAAATCTCACTGGATTAGTACAATTAATGGAAAAAAGAATGTTTGGAAATGTAAACTGATATTTCCTACTAACACACTACAGCAAAAGATATAAATAACTGACTTAAAACCTTTTTTTGGGGGGGGGGGGGCACAGTACTGTATATATATGTATGCAGTAAATAGGGATAGTGTAAACCGGGGTGGGGGTTGCGCTGGGGCAATATCTGCTATATTTTCATTTGTTTAAAATGTAGTTAAATAAAATGATTGACTTTGCTCTGACCTGTTGAAAACCCTGGAAAGCATGACTCCAGGAATGGGATTCTCATATAGATAGGCTGGGAAGTCTGACGCTCTTGATCATCATTACCAAAATACAGAAGGTCCAGTATATAAGAAACCCATGTGGTACCTGGCAATACAATGGAAAAGGAGTTTTAAAATAAGTGTTTTAAAGGTCAGTTTGGAAAGACAATACATGGTCCTGTTTCATAGTGTTATCTAATGGTTAAGTTAACAGTAAGCTATTAAGAGTCAAGTCAGCATGCTAGCCAAATTAAAATAAAGAAAAACTTCATGCATTAGTCTTACCTGCTTTGGGATAAGTGGCGATAAGAATGTCATCAGGTCTTGCTTGAAAGTTTTGCAACTTTTCCCAGTTGTCAGTGAAAAAACGAGTCATAGAAATACCCTCAAAATCAAACATCTCTGGTCGACTCTGCAGTTTCAGCTGCAGAACAGAAAAAGTTTCAGTTGAATGCTGAAGTTTCATTGAACTGAGCAATCATTAGTTATTCATCACTGGCAATAAACAAACAATGTTAAATCCTGTTAACAGCAAGATTTCAGATACATTTGCATTACCAGTAGAGTATGTTTTTATTTTCATCTACTGTATTCACTTTTAGGAATAAAAAAAATGTTATTTAATGCAATACATATTACTGTATGTTGAATATTGGTTTGTCAAGAAATGTGGATACATTTGCAAATACTTGTGTGTGGTCTACTGTATGTTACAGTGCACCTGCAATTGTGTATCAAACCCTCAAAATTGTTCTTTAAAAACTACAATATGCTAATGTTTATGAATTCTAACATAAAACTGTTCACATCTGTAATACCTAACTGGTATTAAACAGACATATTCATTTCTTATACTATCGCAAAACACTTGAAAGAGAATTATTTACTCACTGAAGCCATATCAGGGATTTCCATTATGGAGAAAAAGTGTTTTAATTTTCTTAAGTCTTAATCCTGTCTTGTCTTCCACTCTCCTAGAATGTTTCTGACAGCTTTCTTGTGTTCCTCAAAATGCAAACAGGACTTCTACTCAATGCTATTCAGTGCTGTATTTGATATTCTGTTCACCCTTTTCCCTGTGCTTTGCACTCAGCCATAAAACAACACGTTACGTAAGTTTAAACAGCCCTCCCCACAGGAACGTTCTACTAACATCTACTAACTAACATTTCCTGATGTCATAAATGTGGGATTTCTAGCCTAGTCTATAGCATTTCACAAATAAGCAATTTATAATGGAAAAAGTACTGTGAAATTCTAGTCAATATGTTCTATTATGCAGGGTAAATAACACACCATGCAAGGTAAGATTGACTTATCATTGCATTCTGTTGTACATTTACTCAGCAGTCAGAGTACAGTTGGGACACTTTTTTTTTTTTTTTTTTTTTTGCTTTATACATTACCACACAAAACATGTACTTTTTTCATGTGATATTTCATTTATTTGTCTACTGAAGAAATTATGATCAATAATACCTAGAAATAGTTAAAATTTTCCACAGACAAGAACTACTTTTGTCCCAGTTGTACCCATGTCAGGTACAGTAGAACCATGGTACAGCTGAAACACTCATCTTTAATGCTCTAAAGTGGCCTAACCAAATCATTTTGAATGTTAAAATGTCTTAAAAGATATAATTCAACAAAAATAATTATATTTTTGGAATATCAGAATATTTTGCTATTCATTGGCAGAACATTTGAGTGTTAAATAGCCCACAGTTCATCAGTAAATCACTAAATAATTAAGATTAGGAATTCATATTAGGAATGGTAACACTTTATTTTGATGGTCCACTTTAGACATTCTACTAACCATAATTGCAACTACATGTCAACTAACTCTCATTAGAGTATTAGTAGACTGTATGCTTAATATCTGCTTACACTTTATTTTGATGCTTCCCAACAGACATTCTGACATAAGCAACTTTGCAACTACATGTCAACTTATTGTACTAACCCTAACAGACTACTAACACTCTAAGGCGAGTTAGGCTATTTGACATGTAGTTGCAAAGTTACTTATAGTTAGTAGAATATCTAAAGTGGACCATTGAAATAAAGTGTAACTAAAATGCTAAAAAAATAAAAAAATAAAAATCATTTTTAAATTACAACAATATTGAACAATTAAAAAGCAGCTGACATAACATCCTCAATTGGTACATGTTCAACAGCAATTGCCCCTCATACACCTTAAGATTAGCAGGGTGTAAGGATGTCTACTGATGGCAAGCTTGTAGAACCCAAGTGCAGTTTATTTCCCAAACATAAAACAAAGACTTGACTAAGCGTAACTTGACTTGACAATCTCTCATCAAACAGTGGTTACAGGTAACAATACTTGACAAAGTCACAAGACAAACATGAGGGCTTAAATACACACAAGACTAATGTCAAGGCAAGGGACATCTCTGAACAATGAAACAATGAACCAATGACAACATGACAACACAGAACACCTGGCAGGATCACATGACTAGAACAGTGGATCACATGACAGACATGAAACTCCAGTACTGAACCAACAGGGCAGAGAACTGGACTCTTTGCATGTTGCATGTCCTGCACCAGGACGCAAACAGCTACTTAAAAAGCACACAGTCTCTTCATAGAGCGAGCTCTCACATTCAGGATGGTCTCTGTAACCTCTGATGAGATACCAGAATCCATCAGAAAGCCCTGCTCAAAGGCCACACCTAAAGTTTCTATTGATAGGACTGCCGAGAGAGGCTTATCAGTGTTACCTGTGCAGTATTAGGGTATATTTACACGACAATGATATGCTTAAAACTGAGAAGTTTATCCTTTGAGTTTTCTGCGAATTGACAACACCATTGTCAAAACGATCCCCATTCACTCCATAGACAGTATAAGAAATGGACACAGCGACCCCATTGGATTCAACGGAGAAAAGTGAAGTCAATTAGAAGCACTCACTTCCTAATGGCTGAGCGAACTGCGCAGACTCAAACTGAGCTTGACGACGTAGATGTGACGTGAGCAACCCGTCTGTCTTCTAGTAGCTGTGCCGAGAGAAATCTGAATCATTCCCTTCAGAAACTTGCAGAGACGGAGAGTGTGAGTAGGAGCTGTCCATGAGCAGGAGCAGGAGAAACTTTTGCTTGGTATTCTGATTAATAATTTTGTCATTTTGCCTCCACGTCCCCCCGATTGCCCGCGAGCTTCTCCTCCTGTCCATACGGTAATCTCTCTACTGTGCGACAGAGAGTCGCGTGGTTATGACGCAATCGTTAGCCTATTTTTACAAAAACTGCTTCTACGGGGCCATAACGTAAGATACAAGGTAATGGAGCCTTTTATACATTTTCGTGTTTCTTTAGAAATAAATAATGGACAAATGGAGTCTTTAAACGCCTCAGATGTAAAGTTATTCGCTGTCAAAGTGACGCCAAAATGAATGGGAGTCAATGGATTGCTAACAGCAGGTGATGGTCTGCTAATCAATGGCGGCGCCCGGGGAAGCTTCAGTTTTTTCTGAAACATTACCCCCTTGATTCACACGGATCCGTGAAAATGACTAAAAATGCTGTATTCTGCTGCCAGGCCATTAGATGGCGATGAAACACTATAGACTGAACATGTAATACGCATGTGCATGACGTCATCGTCTTCAGAGATTCACGTTTTTGTTGTTTACACGGAGACCGTTTTCAAAAACTTGCACTTTGAAACCCGTTTTCAAAACTTTGTGTTTTCAGGCACCCAAAATGCCGTTGACATACAAACAGCCAAAACGCATAAAAAGTTTTACGTTTTTAGTTGCAAATGGTGTCGTGTGAACTGCCCCTTCGATATAAGTTATCTTTGTTTGTCACCTTGATTACTGATTTCGTTCACCTGCGTTCCCTTGTTAAGCCTATGTATGAGTACTCCCTTGTTTCGTTCATTCCTTTGTCAGTTCTCATTCATGAGGCCCATCTAGGCTTCACCCTGATCCTCCCTCCTTCAGCTCCTCCATGTTGACTCCTCCTGTGTCCTGTCCATCACCAGCCCCTTGTCCTCCTCAAAAGCAAGTTGGACATTGTGTTCATTGTGTTTTTGTTCATGTTTCTGTGTTTCCTGTCACAGATCCTCTTCTTAATATTATTCATTCATCATTGTCATTAGGATATGTACCAAAAATATTTAAGCTGGCTGATATTAAACCTTTCATTAAAAGATCTCAACTTGATCTTCTCCCTTTTCTGTCAAAAGGACTAGAAAAGGCAGTAAATATGTTCCTTCTTAGAAAGAAATGATATCTGCGAGGATTTCCCGTCAGGATTTAGACCGTACCATAGTACTGAAACTGCTCTTATTAGTTACAAATGATTTGCTCTTATTATTCAATCAAGGTTGCATCTCTCTGTTAGTGTTACTGGATCTTAATGCTGCATTTGATACTATTGACCACAACATTCTTTTGAATAGACTTGAAAATTATGTTGGCATTTGTGGAATTGCATTAGCATGGTTTAAATCATACTTATCTGACCGTTATCAGTTTGTACCACAAGGCTCAGTACTAGGACCGCTGCTGTTCACTCTGTACATGCTACCCTTGGGAGATATCATTAGGAAGCATGGCATTAGTTTTCACTGTTAAGCTGATGATTCTCAGCTCTATATTACTCTGCGGCCTGACAAAATATACCAATTCACAAAATTAATGCAATGCATAGCTGATATAAAAAAATTAGATGACTAAATGAAGTTTTATGCAACAAAGTTCGGGAGGAGCATGTTCAGGTAATCATCCAATCAGCACAACAAGAAGCCAGTATAAATAAAGCCTTCCCTTACCTCCTGTCTCATGACAAATTTCTCAGCATCCCGCCACCACCCCCTCACCTCATACATTCATGGGGGGAGTACTCTGGGGTCGGGCCGAAAGCAAGCCAAATATGCATTATAATATTACATCAGATTTCATTAACATGTGAACTCAGATGAGAACTTAGCTGGATGATGACATCACTGTTTTCTACAGAGCTTAATTGAACTCCTTTCATATTGAATGTACTTTACACAGTTATTGAACTGCAAATGAATCAGTACTGAACTGATTTCAATTGACTAATGACTGTTTAAGATTGTCTTTTTTAGAGATGCTTTACAGCAAAGTTGAATTCGGTTTGCATCGTTGAATCGTTATTTTTTTGTTTATCACTGTAAAGCTGCTTTGAAACAATTTTGGTATACTAAGTACTAGTGTAGTAAGACATTGATATTAAAAGACCAAATTCAATATGCAACACTTATTGATGAGGCAAGCAGATAAACCCAAAATATGAACGCAACGCAGTTTCTCGTTTAGTAAAGAAAACCATTAAAAAGAAAACGCTTAACCGTTTAAACTGCAAAGTGCAATGTGACGTAATAAGTCATGCCAACTGTAAGCGTTTTAGATACATTTTTTTATTGGTTGAAATACTGCAGCAATAACTATTCATGGCTTGAAACAGATGTAAAATTGGCAGGCGTGCTGCAGATGTTTTGCCCTACAGGTCTCTGAGCCAGTCATGTGACTGAAAACTATGAATACTGCACTCTTATTGGAGTTACAAGCAGCAGATCTGTTAGTGTGCTCATTAAAATATTGTAGAATTTTCCAATAAAATATGTGCATTTCTTAATACAATCTCAAGACATTTGGTGGCAAGAACAGTTTTATTTATCAACTTTGTCCCAAAGGACATTAATCATGTCATTTCCCTATGGTACGGTACGGAGGCCTTGGTAAAACCACATAGTAGTGGCATTAATGCATTTACAAAGAAATCAAAATGTCAGGAAACAAAAAAATCTCATGCTCTATAGTTATGTGTTTGTTTTCATGCATAAAAACAGTGTGCTGATTGTCATGACAATGGCGTAAGTTCAGAAGAAACACAGCTTTAGAAGCTGCCTCTGACAAAAGAAAAGGCAAAATAAAGAGAAAAGTTTCGAAAGAGGGATAAATTGCCAGAATAACATCACTACCTTCATCAGCGATACAAACTCTCATGCATAACAACATTACTTGTGGGTTTCCATGAATCAGGTCATATTTTTCAACAACACAAAGTAGTATTTGCTCATATTTAATCCCTTATGCTGGGAGAATGATAAACACAATGCAAGAGAATGCATACTGAATAATTACTGTTCATTTAGGATGCTCAGTTTTATTTGAGCACAACATCAGTCATTTTTAATAGTAATGTCTTCCACTGCAACAACAACAAATAAATAAATAAAAACATTTCAGCCTGGAAAGATTAAAAGATGGAGAAGGTAAGATTGAGTCCTTCAATCAAGTTGTGCTTTAGTTCCTTCGTGCTAGAAGGCTATTCTGGTGCAAATATTATGATAAAGCAAATAATGCAATGAGGAAATGTCATTGTAAAGCATCAAAGAGAGGTATGTATCAGTCTTTTTAAAATGCTTCAAATCTCCCTCTATAGAATTTCATTCAACATAATGCATTTAGCATATTCTAAAAGCTATCGTTATATTGATAAGCATTGATTCAGATGATTCTTATCCAGATATTCTAATAATCTTATAGTTATGTTGATTGGTTAATTGATTTAAATACATGCAGAACTCAAACTTTCGTGAATTATTACATTGTGTATGCCACCCAGTAGATGACATTGACCACAGCGAAGGTGAAAGGGAAGACAGCGCGAGCGTAGATGTCGATGGTGTCGGCGTCGATGGGTTTGCACTTGCAGCATTTCTTCTCTTCCCTGCTTTCCTTCTGAGCCCGACGGGATTGAGATCCACGAACCTCGGTCTCTTCGTGCGGTTCTCCAGGAGGGTCAGTGGTCCGCTGGGTCCTACTTTGCCTGTTCGAGATCAGGAGGCCCTGGTTCATGCCAGCCACAGACAGCGAGAAGAGAACCATGGCCTGCTTTCCATTTTTCACCATGGACTACAAAAGAAGAAGAGGGGAAAAGTCATTATATACGTTCATAAAAAGTCATAGATCGGAATTAAAGGAATAGTTCACTTAAAGGAGTCATAACCTGCAAATTTCACTTTTCCACGAGAATCAATGAATGTTATGATTGCATAATGATTATACACTGGCCGGGAAGCCGATATTTAAAAGTGAAGCGTTTGTTTACCTCAGGGTTTGTAAAATAGCCCACGTGCACGCGCACTAAAAAACGAGATTTTGATTTCAGCCCCGTCTTGACGTCAAGACGGGGCAGGATATACCATATATGGACACCGCAGCAGGAAGCCCGCCCTTCCCCTCTCCCCCTCATATTCAGTTCAGTTGCGAAAGATGCAGAAACCGAGTGCACACGTGAGTTGCTCTGTGGTTGACTGCCAGAAACAACATGCGAATGTGTTTTCTATACCAAAAACGGACCAAACTATCAGGGACCAGTGGATAAAATTTATTTTTAATGACGCTGTCCCAGCAACACTTTCAACTGGCTTATTGTTCGGTGTCTGCGCTAAACATTTTACGCCGGAATCATTCACAAATTTGGGCCAATATCAGGCGAAGTTGGCCACGAAGCTCCGTTTGAAAAAAGGTGCCATTCCAACCATCCGGGACTTGCCTGAAATTGAAACGGTAAGACTGTTTTTATTGCTCTACTGTGTGTAACAAACAGCAGCTAACTACTAATGCGGCTATTGTATGTAACGTTAGCTTCAAGGTAAACACGGGGAATGGACTCTACGTCCACGACAGCCAAAACATCGCATCAGATCTCGCGAGACAATAGTGCCTTCAGAAATAAAGGTTTTAGGAGCTCTGTTTTTATTTTTTTTTCCACTTTTATTTTTTAGAAGGGCATGAAAGACTATAATACAGCAGTAGGTATCCAAATTAAGACTAGGTTATGACTCCTTTAAAAAGTGTAAATTCTGCCATCATTTACTCACCCTCAAGTTGTTTCAAACCTGTATGAACTTCTTTCTTCTGCTGAACACAAAGGAAGATATTTTGAAGAATGATGGTGACCAAAGTTGATGGACCCCATTGACTTCCATAGAATTTTTTTCCTCCTACCATGGAAGTCAATGGGGTTCATGAACTGTCTGGTTACCGACATTCTTCAGAATATCTTCCTTTGTGTTCAGCAGAAGAAAGAAGTTAATACACTAGTTATGTTACGTATGACACTGAAGCTTCGTTGCGTGTATCACACAAGCGACACAATTTCTAGTGAAGTCCCGTATCGGGGTGTGTATTGGTTTACTAGAGTCACGTGATCGATGACAAACGAAGCCTCACTTTCTGTCCAATCACGTGCGCATTTCGCTTTGGGTGTTCGCTAACGAGTCATTGTTGCCTCAGTCTGGTTGATGGGTTTGTGAGGAGACTGTACTTTTAAAGTTAATCAATATATTACATTTAAATAAGCAACATTTATTTTTCACTACTTAGGCTATTATTTTTTGTTGTTGTTGTGTATTTTTGTTTTTGTAAAATCTTTGCACTTTTTGGTGATTTTAGGTCATTTGGTGTTGGTATTTGGGTTTAGGGTGGGATTAGGGGAGAGGGGTGTTGGTGTTTGGTGAAGGGTTTGTATTTAGAGCAATGCAACAGCCAAAAATAATTAAAATAATTAAAAACTTTATCACCTTTCTGTCATTCCTACAGTTACATAAGCACTATCAGTAACAAGTATCATAAGCACATTTAATAACAGATGATCCTATCAGACAATGTCCTTATTCATTGTGTGTGTGTGTGTGTGTGTGTGTGTGTAGAGAGAGAGAGAGCGAGAGAGAGAGAGAGAGAGAGAGAGAGAGAGAGAGAGAGAGAGAGAGTAGGCCTACATTAAATCTTATTGAATCATATAAGCTTATATTATATTTTATTGTCACACTTTAATGGGAAAATGAATTTATTTAATGAACAAATCAAACACAAACATGTAAGACTTTTATTTGTACACATAACATTGAAACTATGGAGTGTGTTGTGGTTGCTTCATCTGCCAGAGCTTCTAACACAGGCTTCTGGCTGCTTTATTTTAAATAAGCACCAGATGGCGCTGTTCTCGACACTCTCGAAGCTTTGAATCTTTTCCCGGTACAGTCAGGGGAAAGCCTCAGTGATTCATGAAGCTTCATTTCCCCATCCCTATCATACAGGTTTGAAACAACTTGAGGGTGAGTAAATGATGACAGAATTTACATTTTTAAGTGAAACTAAACTTGTAAACTTGAATATAGCTTTAGTCAATATTGTGGCCTTTCACCTTGACTTGGAAACTATTAAAATTAGGGCTGTCGATTTAACACGTTAGTTCAATTAATGAGTTGAACAAATAAACTGATTTAACACATTTATGACCCTGTATGAGGTTTTGTCTCATATTTATATCATATGACATAATTAAGCAATATCACACAAGTACCGTTTTTTGGCACGAGTGGAAATGCGATATTGATTTTAAACAACAGGTCAATAAATAAGAAGTTAATATTGTGTTTCTGCTCAATTTTGCCAATTAAAACGTTACCTTTAAGCAGAACTGTTGTGTGTCTCAGAGCAACACAAAGCTTTCTGAATGAATCCTTGTTTTGAGCGAATCAATCGGTTGAACCAATGATTCAATGACTCATTCATAAAGAGAGCCATTTACTTCATTCCTGAATGAATCAGCCGTTTGAACAAATCGAATGAATGACTCAATGAGTCACTCGTTTAGAAATTTACCGTCACCTACTGGCAGTTTTAGTTTCTTATATAGAGTATCATTTCATTAAAAACATTTCATATTTCCATATTAATAAAAACACATTAAAGGGATAGTGCACCCAAAAATGAAAAATATGTTATTTACTCACCCTAATGGGCATTGAAGCCTAAAAGTTAATGTGTAATAAAATGTTAAATCAAACAAAAATATATATCGTTTTTCCTAAAGCTACTTTTTGTAATGTCTATTTGATGCTTTTCTCATTTAACACAATAATGACTTTATCTTTTGGGGTAATTTCCCAGCCAAATTTGATCATGTAATTAATCAGATTAAACATTTTACCAATAGGAGTGGAAAGTTTTGCGGGTTAAAACATGCTTTTTTGAACATTAAATAATAGCGCAAATACCAGTAAATTGACAAGCGCAAACCTTAGTAAATCATGTTGCATGATTCATTAAAATAGTTTTCTCCCTTAAATTTAGCATCTTAAAGGGAAACTCCTACATATACATATGCGATAAGGTCTAGGGCTGCACGATATTGGAAAAAAAATTACATTGCGATATTTTTTTTTCCAACGATATATATCGCGATATTGCGAGCCATCAATCCAGGCTAAAGTCAATTATTACCATTCCATGATATTAATAATTTCACTAATAAGCAAGCTTCATTACAAGTGACAAAAAGGTCACTTAATATTTTATTCCAAAATTAGAACATATTTCTGTAAGAATTCGGTGAACGTTCTACGCAATCCAACGTGGCGGCGCTCTTAACAGATGTTTGTTCATTAGGCTATTCATTTGTTCAAACCAGCAAAAGCAATCATTATGAATATGTAAAATATTTCAATGAAACATTTTAATTGTTTATTAATGAACAAGTGTTTTCTGTGTCGGCTGCAAAGATGAAGTTGACGATAGGCTACTCGCGATCTTCGCAGTAGTGAACGCGCCGGAGAGAAATGCACATTTCGGATTACATAGTTTTATTTTGTTTTGAATGGTTATGTTTAAAAGTAGATATTTCTGTATATAATAGATATATTTCTATATTTTTTTTTTTAGGTGTGTGAGGCGAGTAGGCTACCTTATACGCTGAGTTTCGGTTCATGGATGATAGCTTAAGCTCCAGTCAGGCGCTGGCGCCTCCGTATAGCATAGGCTATCTCTGCTATATTTACTTTTTATTTATTAAATCCAGGAAATTGGATAATGAAACACTGATTAAAATTAATATACAATTAATACAAAACGAAATTCTTTTTAAAGAAAGGCTTTGTGCTTTCTGTTTGAGGTCTCTGTGAAAGTTTTAAAGCAGTCTTTTTGCCGCTTTCAGAGCGGTCGCGTCCGTAATGGAGAATTGCCACGCAACATTGTTTTTTCCTCATAAATGAGAACACGAAAAATAACAGACAAAAGACTTTTTAAAAAAGACAACCATCCACAACTTTATAACACTCCAGGCAAAGTACCTCTTTTTGGTCAACATCCTCCTTTTTGTAGCCGAAATAGTCCCAAATAGCCGACTATATAGCCAAGATATTTTGACTTTCTTTTTGGTAGAAATCATCATTTCGTCACCCCAGCAACAAGCCATACAACAAACTCGTGTTTACTGTGTGCTACCCTGGTGCTACTGTTCTCTTAATACACCATAGGTGCTACTACCCTTCACATCGCATGTTCCGGCGATGTGACTATCGCTCATTCGCACATCGCGATGTCGATGTTAAAACAGAATATCATTCAGCCCTAATAAGGTCAGTCGCAAAAATAACCCTGTCCACATCTTTTCATCGCTACTTTTTCACTTTATGTCTTTGGTAAATCTTGACAGTCTTTTTTTAACGCCAAAAGAAGGTTGTTGGTAAATCTGGCCCTTGGTGTTCTGAGATGGGTCAATCATAGCATACAGTTAGTACAGAGTTTCACACTTTTAATTTATTTGACTGTACCTCTGAGCTCTTATTCGTCTTGACTTTGGCTTTCTCCTTCTTGCTGTAGTCTGCATTATAATGAGCAAAAGCGTATTCGATCAAGGCAGCGAAGACGAAGACGTAGCAGATCCAGAAATACACGTCCAGAGCTTTAATGGCAGAAGCACGGGGCAGTGATGAACGAGCACTGACCATCAGCGTAGTCATGGTGAGCACCGTCGTGATTCCTAAGACACACGGAACACCAATATTCATTTAACTTTGTGTGTGTGATTGTTAAATGTTCTCATTTAACATGACTGATTTTTTAAAAATTACTTTAGTGAAGTTTACATTTTATAAACTGTAATTTTCCCAGCAAACAAAAATGTGTTGTAAGAACGTTTTGCTAACATTCCCATAAAGGTCTGAAAATGTTATTTCGGCATGTTCTCTGAACGTTTACAACGTCCAGTTTTTTAAATGTTTTAAGAATGTTTTTTCTTGGTTATGCGAACGTTAAGGAAAAAATCCATTTTGTCATTCTTCGAACATTTTCGGATCGTTACTTTTGAATGTTCTTTGAACATTCTAAAAACAAGTGGTAACATTTCAAAAATGTTAGATGAACATCCAACTAAAACGATTTAAAAAACTTGTTTAATGTTTTAAGAACATTATTATGGAAGCTTGTTTCAGCCACATAAATAAAACATTTTAAAAGATAATTGCAACTTTTTATCTTTTTATGTTTACATCTCGCAATTTGGACTTTTTTCTCTCGCAATTGTGAGTTTATTTCTCACAATTCTGACTTTAAAACACGCAATTCTGACTTTATATCTCGCAATTCTTTAAAACATACAATTCTGACTTTATAACACGCAATTCTGACTTTATAACATGCAATTCTGACTTTATTTCTCGCAATACTGACTTTATTTCTCACAATCCTGACATCTTTTCTCAGAATTTTGAGATATAAACTCGCAATTGCGAGTTATAAAGTCCAATTCTAAGGAAAATATAAACTCGCAATTCTGACATTTTTTTCTCGCAAGTGCGACTTTATATCATGCAATTCTGAATTTATAACTCGCAATTGCATCTTTTTATCACACAATTCTGACGTAAACTCGCAATTGTGAGAAAAAAAGTCACAATTACCTTTTTTATTTTTTATTCTGTGGAGGAAACAAGCTTCCGTACATTACTAAAGACCCGATATTGTCGCTGAATGAACATTCTATTACATATTGCATTACAGGAAAAACGTCTGTTTAACTTTAAGAGAATCTTTCCAGAATGATAGCTAACGTATTGAGAACGGTCCCTGTTAGCCGAGTTAACACTGAAACACTGACCTAAAGACACTCTTGCCGGCACAGCTGATTGGCTGATCCAGAATGAAACCCATGACATGGCAACCAGCAGGATGGAGGGCATGTAGGACTGGATGATGTAAACTCCTCGGTTTCGTCTTAGTTCAAATCGTAAGCTGAGACGTGGAAATCTCCCCGCTGTTTCAAGAATGACAATACTTTAAAATGTTGCTTTTGAGTTTTGAGTAAACAAAACTGATTAAAACCATTGAAGTGACAACAACTGTTGCCACAGCATTAGCAACCAATGTTTGGTAGAGTTCAGTTAAATCAGATATATCAGATAATGTTGATGAAAAGCCTCACCAGATTTAAAGTTCAACAGCTCCGTGACAAAGCGATAATCAGTGATGGTGAACTGGGACAGCTCCAGTTTGTCCAGTCCATGGATGAGTGTTTGACTCTCTGACCAATGATACACAATGTCTTCTGAAGAGTAGCCGTCTGCAAACCCCAACAACAGGAGAAAAAACACATCTCCGTTTGCACAAACTTGCTGTTCTTATTAGGTTATGTTCATATGAGAACAGGAAAGAAAGGAATATGCAAGAAATCACTAGAAAACAACATTTTAGTTAGTCAAAAGCATGATTATCATGGTTTGTTTGTTTTTGTGCAGGGATAAGCTTTGCAGTTTTGGACACTTGCATGATCATTTAGATCATGTTTCATAAAGTCAAAATGTAATGTAACGTGTGGGACGAGATAAGTAAGGTGGAGATGAGGATCTAAGGGCAGATAAAGGCACACTAGGTAATATTTCGCCACTAGAGGTCGTTTATTCAAAACAAAGGCAGGAAGGCGTAGCTTGATGACGCCTTGATTTCGCTGAATCATGGGAGTTGATGTCTTCGGACTCGGGCAGAAATCATCTTCATGGATGACCGGTAATGTATTAAAGATTTATTAACGTTACGAAAGCCTGGAGTGATTGCTAACGAGAGACCAGCGCAACACGCGGTTCCGACAGCAGTGGAGCTTTTATTATCCCACAGACGCTTCTGCGTCTTCCGGTCATGTGTGTGTGGGGAAACACAGCGCTGTTTTATCATATTAGATACTTCTGAGTGTGATGCAAGTTGTTATAATGCTACTCTGTGCGCTCGCTCGGTGGCGACTATATGAAACACTTGTTGCACACTGCAGTGAGATCGATATTAGACATGGTAAAATATGGTACTCGCGGTAAATCAAGAAAACAAGATTTAAACAAATAGACTAACTGTGTTGAGCTGTATAACAATGATTAGTTTCTGTTGATGAATGTTTCCAAACAGTTGCTCACCTCTCTAATAAAACACATAGTATATTGAAGCGTCTTTGGTGTTTGCATGGTTTCTACAAAATAAAACCTTAAATTGAGGGTAACGCGTATGATGTCATTGATAGGCGATAAAACTGCTTATTTCTCTGGATTTAAACATTCTTAGAAAAATTTGTAATAATGTAAGTACACAAATCAACAAAATATATAACATCATTCTAGCGGTTTTGGGATATTTTGATCCAAAAATCTTACATAGTGTGCCTTTAATTTTTTATAAAAAGAACAAAACAATACCAGTAACCAGAGGTGGGTAGTAACGAAGTACATTTACTTCGTTACATTTACTTGAGTACTTTTTTAGAAAAATTTTACTTTTAAGAGTAGATTTGAATGTGGGTACTTTTTACTTTAACTCGAGTACATTTCTAATGAAAAAACTGTACTTTTACTTCGTTACATTGGGCGACGTTCCTCTCGTTACTTTATTTTAATGCAATATGTGTTGTTAAATGCGTAGTTTATTCCAAGCGCGCTGTATCTTTTTTTCTGGACTTGAGCGATGCTCAATTCACAAATGAATCACTCTTTTGAGTCGATTCTGTTCAAAGACTTCATCAAACAAGTTGGCAGATCTGTCTAAGTCGGTTCACGAATCAGTTTGAATGATTCAGTTCCTGATTCTGTTCAGTTCCCTGCACGCACTGAATCATCTGAAGCGATTTCAATTCACACTGGACTCGGAGTCGTAACAGGAAGATTTAAGCACATCAAGAGCGTTAGATGAAGTGGCAGTGGACCTACAGTACAGTCAAGTGAGAGCAAATCTTCAAATGCATCATATTTTTGCCAGCGATGAAGATCTTTATTAGTTGAACATCTTCGTAAGCTGTGAATGAATGAATCCACAGGAGTCAGGACAATATATTCGATTTCATTTCACTCAGGTAATACATTTTACAACCAAACAGATTATTACGCTACGATACTAGAAAGTATGACATTACCCGTTTTTTGGACATATACATTAATTTACATTAAATAAAGCTACCATTGTTCACAGTTTATGAACACCCGCCATCCCGCGGTATTGTGTGTATTGTTGCGCAGTGGGGTGCGAACTCGACTTGAAAACGAATGCCTTTGCCTGCCGTAGACACAGTTAACCAGTTAAACATGCTTGCAGAAATATACATTTGATTATATTTTGGAGAACAGACAGAAGAAGATCCGTCGATGTACTTTTATTTGTTTTGTTTTGTTGTGTTCAGATGTTCAGTAGCAGTCATGAGCGCGAGCACATGTGAAGAGTTTTAACTCTTCTCTGTCAATTACATGCCTTTGAATGCAACACTCTGCAGATTCACTTTATTTCGACATTGTCTAATAATCCAAATGTAGTTGTATAAGTTACTATTATAGAAACCAGAGGACAGGCAATGATTTTCGAGCTATACAGATGGCAGAAATAATGCTTACGTCTCTCCTGTTTTTGTTGCAAAGATAGCTGATAATAATAGTCATTTAAATAAACAAAATCTAAATAATATCATTTTATATATATGACGACTTCAGAGGCAAAAGCCTCTAAGTACCATCTGAAATTTTCTTCTAAAAGAGCATTTTTATCAAGCTTGTATGTTTATGTTCACACTTAAATGGCAATGAAAAGTAGCCTACCTATTAATTGTCATTAAAGTGAAATTACTGAACTTACTGAATATACGAGCTTGATAAAAATGATTGTTTTAGAAGAAAATTTCAGATGGTACTCAGAGGCTTTTGCATCATGAAGTCTTCATATATATATATATATATATATATATTAGGGCTGTCACGATGTTAGATTTTTCACACCACGGTTATTGTGGCCAAAAGAATTCACGATATCGATATATCGCGATATCTATAGAATGTGTGTGTGTGTGTGTGTGTGGGGGGGGGGGGGTAGTTATCAGTCAAATTAATTTTTACTTTGTTTATATAGTTTTTCTTTTTTACCCAACAAACATAAGGATACTGATAAACACAAGGCACATGCATTTTTACTTCTTGCGTACTCAATCTATGGCAAATTTTTGTGTAGGAAGACAAGCATGTGAAGTTTATCTGGTTTCAAACTGAAGCCAAACACTGTCTGAATGTTTCCTGAAGAACTGAAAAGCTCTTAAACCTGTTGTTGCACTGGCGCCAATAAAGTCATGCAGATAGCAGATTTGAATAAAAAAATCAAGTGAAAATACAAAAATAAGATGAGTAAAGAAAACGGGGTTCTTAATTTTAATAATCACCCTTTATTAAATACATGAACACAGAAACCACCTGTTAACAGTTAATGTCACGTTTCCCATTCCATGACTAGTAAAATAATAGCCGCGTCGCGTCTATGACAACTCGAGGTATCGCACACCGGACACGCACTTTCTCAGTTTATGGCCAGCAATATCATTATGTTTAAGGACATTATGGAATTGAATGTCTGTACTATGTTATGATTATACTATACAATTAAATACAATAGTTGCTGAGTCTGTGATCTGAACACTTTTTTCTGCGCTCTGTGTCGCGGCAGGATTTTGAACAAGGTCCTGAGCCGTTGCTGGGCGCCGCGGACAGACGCCGGTGTGTGTACACTCATACAAAATTGTGTTCGAATTTTAAAGACGTGGCGCTGCGCTTCTCGTCCGGTGTGCGACCACCTTTAAGGTGCTGTTTTCTTTTAAGCCGAAGAACTCTGTTCTTAATACTGGCGAGCTTACTTTTTTCGGGTGTGGACAGAGTGTTTCACTCTAGCGCGGACGAGCGCTGCGTCTAGAAAACGCCAATATCGCCAATACCGGTATATTGTATTGCTCTAAATTAACACGATGTCGATATTTCATGCTTTGAATATCACGATTATCGTCAACACTGGTATATTGCGACACCCCTAATATATATATAGGCCTATATGATCCGAAGTAACTAGTTACTCGCTACTTGAGTAGTTTTTTCATTGGATACTTTTTTACTCTTACTCAAGTAACTATTAAGATTATTACTTTTACTTTTACTTTGAGTAAATATTTCTATAAGTACTTGTACTTTTACTTGAGTACAGTTTTTGGATACTCTACCCACCTCTGCCAGTAACACAGTGAGTATGGCAAAAAGCATGTGCAAACAAGAAACCATTACATACACTAATCAACTACAAGCATAAGAGGTAATGAGAATAACAAGATACACCTGGGACTAATTAGTAATAAAACTACAAGGGAACTACAAAACAGTGAACGGGAAAAGGGAACACAACTTCAACATAAGAGTCCGGGGAACACGGGGAGCATATAACATATATTAGTGTGTATAATATTTTTGTAGTATTTGCTCTATGTATCATTGGTGTTATATTTAAGTTCTTTGGGCTACTGTTGTTGTATTAAATTGTGCTTTATAAATAAAGAAAAAGCAAGAAAGTAGACCAAGGAGCATGTCTCAGTAACCCTGTGGAGAAACGAGTGACGCTATATAGGATTCTCCTAGAAGTGACATGCTCATGGACCAGGCTCGTGCCAGCCCGTATCGTGGCACAGACGCTGGAGTTTTGAGTTTCTTGTACTCATACCTAATGCCATGTCCAAATGCCTGCCAACCCTGCATGACCCACACACAGTAATCGAACATGTCAGACCTGTCAACTTCAGGCTGTATTAAACCGACGGGATTTTATCGTTGCTTTATACCAGGCTTTATGATTTAGGGACTATGTTGAAGTGATGAAAAATCCATTACATTTTCTATATCATTTCTTTTATAGTATTTTTAATGTGTGGCGGGTATTTGAATAGTGAACATACATGTCCTTTTGAAAACTGTCCTTGTTCTCCTTCAATCGTCACTTATTTTATAGTATGTTTGTAAGTTGTATTGGCTGGGACTTTCGGGTTTCAATTATGTTCTGAATGAACTTTTTGTTAGACGAATTGTCACATCTGCTTTCAAAACGTTTATTTACCATAATTATGTAGCTCAATCTCAAAACTATTTAAGCCTTTAGTAATTACTTTTATGACTATAAAGAAATGTATACGTCAGACGATAAACAAACAGTAAATGAAGACGTGAGATGTCAGATGTAAGCTTTCCCCTTACTCACAGCTTTCCAAGTCTAGCATGCATTCCTGTTCATCCATGGGGTATTTGGTGAGGTCCATGTCACACGCAACTGTAGATGTAATTCTGAAAGGAAAAACATCATGATGCACATTTCAAATATGGAGCAGGTGAAAAACACTCAGTGATCGTCTGTTAAGAAGCTTGTAAAATGTATGCAATTGACCGTTCGCAAAGACCCACCCCCTTTAGTTACTGTTGCTATGTCCAACAAGCCACGCCTCTCACACCACACCATGTTCTCACACAGTGAAACACACATCGTGGAGCAGAGAGGACACTGACAATGCGCTGACAGACAGGACAGACCAGGGTACTTTTGATATGAAACAAAATCTCACCTTTCAGATTTGGTCATTTTTTAAAGAAATGTAAACAATAAATACCGTTTTGTGGCTCTTTAATGTGTCTGACAGATCGATCAGTTAAAGCTGCTTGTGAACCGATCATCTCTTCCTTCTAGTTCATTTATAGCATCAAATAAACATGAATGTACATCAGAAGGAATGTTGTTTTAACAGTGGAAAGACGCCAGGACACCGTTTTTCAAGTTCAAATCCTCCAACGTTAATCTACTAACACTCCTGACTGCTTTGTCGGACAAAATTGGCGGATTCGGTGGATGGCGGATTATGATTGGTCAGATCGCCTGTCAATCAAACTCCCTGCGAAGGGTCAGTTAGTTCAGTGGTGGCCTTTATGTAATTATATATTAAGCAGTTAGGTGGATAGGCAGACTTATTTTGAATAAAATAATGAACAGACCACTTTACTGTTGTAATTTCGATTTTTGAATCCTCTTATGGATTCCTTTGTTAGCATTTTAAAATGACTTTAAACCATTCAAACGTGAGATGACTAGCACGCTGTTTTCTGTGCTCTACACCAGCGGTTTTCAATAGGTGAGGCGCGCCTCCCCTGGGGGGCGCCAAAGAGCCACAGGGGAGGCGCGACACGCAAAGAAAAAATAACTGTATGCAGCTCTATTGATATCGGTAATTGTGTGTGCGACGTGAGTATTGGCTTTAAAATGCGTCGTTTCCTTGTCCCAAGTCAACAGAAGTCAGAATTAAGGGAGGATACGGAGCCCGGGAAGTCACCTGTGTGAGTAAAAAAACGATCCGTGGCGAAATAAAATAATAATTTACATTTTATCAGTTGTTATTGAAACTCATCATTGCCTGGAACACACAAAAGATAGCATTTACTGCAGAGGCGTGTGTGGGTTAGGGCAGGCGGACGGGATTTTGGGGAAGGGGGGGCTCAGCTGTCCTTACCTACTCTAAGGGGAGGCTCACATTCACCCAATTTGAAAACCCCTGCTCTACACACATCCAAAGCATTCACAGAAAGGGATTTTAATGTGATTTTAAATCGCACGTGTATCAGTATATTGGATCGGTGCAGTTCTTAAAGTGACAGCAGCCTAATATTCCTGCTATCGTCTCTATAATAACACTAATATTCCTGCTATCGTCTCTATAATAACACTAATATTCCTGCTATCGTCTCTATAATAACACTAATATTCCTGCTGCTGTCTCTATAATAACACTAATATTCCTGCTGCCGTCTCTATAATAACACTAAGGTAACACTTTATTTTACAGTGTCCTTGTTACATATGTTACATGTACTTACATTAGTATTAACAGTTAATTATGCATAATTACATGCAACTAACCCTCAACCAAACCCTAATCCTACCCTAACTCTATAGTAAGTACATGCACTTAATTAATATTACTCAGTACTTAAATATATAATTACACTGTAACAATGACACCGTAAAATAAAGTGTAACCAAACACTAATCTAACAACAAAAGACAAAGAGAAAATTCACTCGTTCTTGACTGAATAACTTTTGTAACTATATTTGTAATGTATATTTTATTTATAAAGTATCTATATTTTACATTTGATTATAGATTCTGTACCTGAATATCTGAAAATTTATATTTATTAATATTTATGTTCAGTTGCATCTATTTGTTGCTTTTTATTTGTTCTTTTTTAATTACTGAGTGTTTACTTGTCTTTAATAATACTTTACATTTATATTAGTCAGGCTAGTTGTTTTTCTATGGTGTTTTTAAACCACAGGCAAACGTTCCTTGTTTAAGTGTTCTTTAGCCTGTTGATTTTTGTTCATGATATTCAGATACAATTAAATGTTTTGCAATAAGACTAAATCTGAATGATATCCAAGTTTTTTTTTTTTTACCTTATTGGAATCAAAATTAGGAATCGATAAGAATCGGAATCATTAAAATTCAAACGATACCCAACCCTTGTTGTAAAAATAAACATTAGAGTAATTTGATTTCTTCCCCTTTGCTGTAATCTGTCAACATTCTAGCTTTACTGTTTCACCTAAAGTCCTTTTACATAATTGCCAATACAAAAGCACGGATTCATTTGGAAGAGGTTTAAAACACGTACCGACTGCTGTAGAGAATGACTCCATCAGGCTGCAGGCGAATGAGTTTGTTCTCCACAGTGACGTCATGAAACCAGGCTGATTTGGCGTTCACGATGAACGTGTCTGGTACCCAGAGTTTGTCTACGAAGCGGCTGTCCAGGCCCAGAGTTTTGTTTGTGTGGTTGTAGGACAAGCGGTCATCTTTCCAACTCTGCCGCAGAAATATTGTCATGGTGTATTCCTGTAGACACAAATGCACACAAACAAAACATCCACGGTTTTATGATGTTGAGAGTTATCTGGGACTTGTTGTTGTGTATTGTCCTTATTTAAAGACAGGTTTAGTTTAAATCACTATTTACAGTGATTTTAACATGAGTATGGTGTGTTCTTGTTCTTAATAAAACCACCTTAAAAGTGGTAAAATCAATATTTAATATATATGATAATTATAATAATTATTATTATAGCAAATATCAGGGCCAAGCAAACCAACTGCAGAAATAACCAATTAAAGAAATCTGGAGATGATTTGGGGCAAAATGGTTGAAAAATCCATAACTTTTGATGGCATGGTCTGAAGATGGATTAACTAATCAACTTGATTTCCATATCTTTTTAACAGCATGATTTTAAGTTTGTGTTTTGTTTCATAGACTTTTAATTTGGGACAGGTTCACATTTAAATCACGGGTGAACACATTTCTGTTTCAGTGATCACAGTGACTTGTGTGTCAGGGGTAACTGTACTTGTCAGCTAGAAATAATGGGTAACTCTTTACTTTAGGGTACAATTCTCACTATTAACTAGTTGCTTATTAGCATGCATATTACTATGATATTGGATGTTTATTAGTACTTATAAAGCACATATTAATGCCTTACTCTGCATAACCATATTCTACATCCTTTAATTATAAACTTAAAGACCCCCTGTAGTGAATATTTGTATCCGTTAAAACTCATCTTTGATCACCAAAATTACATATTTAAATGTTTTTTTCTTGAAAAAAACTTCTTCATGCCTGAAAATATCTTGAATGTAACTCGACACCCTTGCCTCATTTAGTATACGCGGTTCTATGAATATGCAAATGAGCCCCGTCTCCATTCACTCACTCAGCTCAGAGATCCACTGGTTGACGATCACACGTTGATCTGATTGGTTACAAGGTAGTTTGTGACGTCAGAAACACCAGCGATTTCAAAGCGTGTTTTTGAGACTGTCTTTGGTTCACTGCAGTTATAAGGGGGGGGGGGGGGGGAACACTCAGTTTCAGTCAATCTCATGTTAATCTTGAGTACCTATAGAGTAGTATTGCATCCTTCATATCTCCAAAAAGTCTTAAGTTTTATTATATTTATAAAAGAAAAATAGGCTGTACCGAGTCTTTCCGGAAAAAAACGAGCGGCTGGAGGCGGGCCGTGTGGGCGGAGCGCCGATAGCTAACAACACACAGACATTTGAAGCAGTTTTACTCACCGCCTGCGGTTCCAACGCACGACCGTGAACCTTTATCGTTGGGACTGCTCCATCCTTAAGCATTAGACGATCTGCAAATCCGGCGTCGAACTGGGCCTTGTTTATAAAACCTATGCAGCGCTGCCAATGATTTCCTGTTGAAGCGCGTTGATATGCGCGGTCTCGCTCTCCTCTGGTCGACGTGTGCGCGGGCGCGCTTTTCCGAGAGAAATGCTCATATAAGGAGTTCCACTCTCGTCTACGTCATTAGACACACGATCGAAAAAAAACAGCCGAAACTTGTACCAACCCGGAAGTAAGATTTTCGGCACAGAAATTCTCCGTTATTCGTCCAAAATATTTTTTTTTAAACTTTGGCCATGTTTAGCATGAGAATCCATCTCTTTAACACTGTAAACAACTCTGAATACATGAAACACCATTGTACCCCCCCTTTAAGGAGAAAATACTCAGCACTGGTGTCGACTTATGAATTTACACATGGTTTGTCTTAAAGCAGATTAAAAACACCACATAGCAGTCCCTCCAGGATTTCACGATTTTTTTTGTGTGATTTTTGCGATCAAAATGACTGATTTTGTGGTGGTAATTTTCAGAAATTTGCGAAAAAATTTGCGATTTTTATATTTTATAATTAGGACATCACATTTACCATAAAAGTATTATGTCAGATGCACAATAGTCATACATGACATAAATCACAAACAAAATGCATAAAGCTTGTTTATTTTGGTCTAATCAAATTCTCATCAAATTAACTTTTAAAACAACCTATGGGCACAACCAGGAACATCCAAGAAATGATTTAAATAATCAAGTAAACACTCAGTAATGAAATAAGAACACAGGAACAAATAACAAAAAGAAACAAAACAGGACAAATAAATACAAGGATACAGTTACAAACAGTGGATAATTTAGTTTTTTTTTTTTTAATTGTGCTGTAGCTATTGTTGTTGCTTGATTAACATTAACAACACTGACAACAGCAGGTAAATTAGGTTACTGTCACTTTAAGACCTACTGCAGTAATGACAAACGTCCCAATCAGTTATTACAGATAGTTTTACGTAAATACTCGCCAAGATGAATATTTTTAAGTAATTGTTGCTATGTGTATTTGTTCAAGCGCTATAAAGAGAATTTACGCTGACAGGCGGTGACACGCAGTCAGACACACACACACACACGCACACACACACACACACACACACACACACTGCAGTCAGGCAGTCAGTCACTCGGTCAACACAAAACAATTTACCCCCACTCTCGTGCATGCTCTCGTGCAATATATCAGGATATTGCTTAGCCCGCTCCTTGGCGCTTATGTGAGAGGGCAGGTGAGAAATTTTCTTTCGCCATGTTTCTGACAGACCGCTCACAGACATAACGTTGCGTGCGCAACATCTGTATCCACGTAAAATGCATTGAAACTTTAATTAAACTAGAGATTTTTCAATTGGGTGATTATAATTTAATGTTTTGTGAGGTCTTTTTCATTTTTGTGATTATTTTGCGGTTAAATTAGGAATTATGCAGGATCGCAAAAAAATGCGACAATTTGTTGATTTTGCGTTGTATTCAGCGATCGCGGAATCGCGAAAAACTGGAGGGACTGACATAGACACATAAACAACATTAAAAGCTGGATTTTCACCACAGGGGGACTTTAACAACTACCTTATTAACTATTAATAAGCAGTAATTAGGAGTTTATTGAGGCAAAAGTCATAGTTAATAGTTAGTTAATAGTGAGAATAGGACCCTAAACTAAAGTGTGACCAAATAATGCACTTAATAAGAGGTGATCAAATTTAGAATAATATAATGCACTCGACTCAATCCTACTGTTTATTTTATTTATTATTCTGGAACTGAATCCACTCTATTTGGAAAAGTTAGGAAAAGTCAGAAAAAAATATATTCAAAGGATACTTTTAGCAAATGCAAAACTGCAGATTAGTTACATTAATGGCAAATATATATATATTTTTTTCCAATACAATAATCATACAAATCCAATACATGTGAAATAGTGTGATTTTCAAACATTACCATGTTGGCTTCTGAGATATGGTCAATACTGGCTACTTCAATAGCCATGGCGACATTCACTGGAGGTCCTGTGAAGAGAAGAGTGAGAAAATAAAATAAATGATCAATCTATCTATCTAAATCAGTGATTCTCACACTTTTTGGTCACGGCCCTTTAAAAAAAATAATTCAAATTTAAAAAAAAAATCCATCCCTCCCCTTCACCGTGTCTGACGCGAGCGATATGTGTATGACACAGCTAAATACAATAGAGCCCAGTTATAATCAGTGATTCTGCTCATGCAGTGCGATGCAACACATTAAATCCCGACAGTAAACCGATTCCCCGATTATGTTGTGAAGAGTCTGTCTGCTTTATACACTACTATAAAGCACAGCCTTACAAGTTACAAGCCAGACAGCTTTTGTTTTAACTTAAAAAAGTAAGTGTTTGTGCAGCCTTAAAATTTTACGTTTAGTCAACTCAAAAATCCAAGTTGTCACTTAGTACAACTTCACATTTCAGGTTGACTAAACTTAATATATTAAGGCAGCACAAACTTACTTTTTTAAGTTAAAACAATTTTTTTATTATTTTCACAGTGTATACAATACATCATACATACAATCAAATACAAACCTATTGTAAGGTAAATATAGTTACAAAGCCTACCCCAACCCTAATCCTAACCATTCCCCTTCAATAAAATTACAAATTACTGTATACATTTTAAAAAATTAAAGTTTACAAAAGGGCATTTTCACAACAATGCAATAAAATTATTTTTGGTTCCCCAAAGCATCTTTCAGAGCACACATTTTTATCTTCATAATCATTAACATTTTCGTAATCCAAATAACTTTTTTCCACTATAGAGAACATTTTTCATGGATGCTAAAAGTTCTTCATGGAAGATGCCAATAAAGAACCCTTATTTTTACACTTTTTGGATTCAAATTAGACCAATCTATACCTTTTTATATAACTGACTTTAATGACCAGTCTTGAAGACTATAGACTAACTTATAAGTCTAAGCAGTTTATGCAAACGGCCACAGATGAGTTCAGCCATGTATGCTCTATTGCTCCGGTTCTCGAATACAGTCTCTCCCAAAGATCTGGATCAGGTGTGTGAAGAGCGTTGGGTCACAGCTGAGAACCACTGATCTATTTAATGCCACCAGTACGCTTTCTCACTAAAAATAGACTGTAGGAAGTAGGGCGCTGTTTTGGCAGGAACGCTTAGTGTGAGGTTTCGTTCTGCAGAGAAAAAAAGGCTTAAAGTCCCCCTGTAGTCAATCATTTTATCCCTTAAAACTCATCTTTGATCACCAAAATGACAAATTTAAACGTGGGGTGATCAGGGGTGCGTTTCCCTATAGCAGTGAAATGGCACACCTGATTCAATTAATGAGTAGTTATTAGAGTAGGAAGAGTAGGAATTAATCAATTAGTCAACTACTCATTAAGCCTTTAATTAATTGAATCAGGTGTGCCTTTTCAGGGTTAAAACAGAAACATGGCCTGTCAGGGGGTCCCTGCAGGAGAGGTTGAGAACCACTGACCTAAAGCATCATTAACTGACTATGTTCGCAAGTTCATTCGTTATCATCATAGTTCAACAAGTCGGTGTTTCCCGAAACTATTGTTCCAATGAACATTCGCAAACAACATCTCAAAGTGTGTGTTTGGAACGACAGCATTGACCTGTGTTTAGAAGCAGAGTTTCTTGTTTGCATGACATGTGAACTCAATAAATCCTTATCTTGAGCCAAATAAGCAAACTGACATTCAGTACAACCTGTGTCTTTTATTTAGAATATATATGTCATTTACGTTCTTTAGTTTGTCAAGAGATTTAAAGCACCGTTTTTGAAGAGTGCGCATGTAAGAATTATCCCATGATTGAATCTGGAAATAGGGGTGTGCCGGTTTCAGAATTGGTGATGACGGTTATGACGTGAGTCAAATGTGACGGTTCGTAACATAACCGTTGTGGGGGGGGGGGGGACGTTCGTCTTTTAGGCTATAGGACAACTTAGTTTGAATAAACGAGCAGACACTGATTAGCTATTTGATCGCCTAAATGAAAAAAAATCTAATTAATATTTGTGTAGTGTTCAATGTTGTTATCGATAGAGATACGCGGATGGGGTAGGCCTATTATTTCGTCCGCAACCGCATCACAAAACTCATCATCCGCACCTACGTTTTTTGACCAAATTTCTAAGCCGCACCCGCCCGCCATCCGCTGATTGTTTTGCGGTCTATGGACGATGCAATGCTCTGCTAATGCGAGCCTTAAGAAAGCCCTTGTCTGTTCTAGAAAGGATGCAGCAAAGATATTTAATGCTAATGTATGAGGCATAGGCCTACGCTGAGTTTCATTCATTTACCATGAGATGCGCTCTAGTTCACACAATGCAATGCAAGTGAACGCGGCGCATCGGAGCCTCCATGTCACGGTTATTATATTGTCATTTGCTTTTTATTTATTAAATACATGCAATTGGTTGATGAAACATTTATTAAAATTAAGATACAATTTGTACAAAACGAAATTCGCTTTAAAGAAAGGCTTTCTAAAGAAAAACTTAATGAAGTGGTAAAAATCATGTCTGACGATTTACAAAACAAAACTTGTGTTGGTACTTGGCAAAGAATCAAATACAGTTGGAAGCGACGTAGACCATTAATGACACAGACTGTTAACAATTGTTTTTAATTAGTGTTTAAACATTCTCTATGATAAAAAATGTTTGTAAAAAATATTTTAATAATATTTGGTTTTGGTGGTTATAGAGATCTAATGACGGTGTTCGACTATAACCGTTGGTCTCACGGTTATATACTAACCGTCACACCCCTATCTGGAAATAAAGCAAAATAACTGAAACATGACTGTAATTTATAACAAAACATCTATAGCGTTAATTCGATCTCAAACAGATTAATTAAAATAAGTTATTACTCCCCGACCTGCGTGACATCATTAGCCTTACTAACGTGGTTGAACGACCAATTTGTGACAATACGGTTTCGGGAAACAGTCGTGACTAGCTAGATGATTTCTTCAAACGATGCATCGTACAATGATGGTTAAAGCGTAACTCTCACCAAAATGCAACCTAGGGTCTTTTTGTTAATCTACCCGAGGCAAACTTTCGTTTAAAAGCATAATTAGAATGGAAACGCCACTTTTAAAGCTGTAGTCTACGATGTTGAAAATCGGTCGAGAAAGCCTGAGACAGTTGTGAAGTTTTAAAAAACTCATCCCGCCCCTCCACACACACCCCCCTCCCTTCTGTGCTACCTGATCCCTCCCACCGGGAAACGACCTAAACAACGTCACTCAGTCAAGCTGTGATCACCGGTAGTAAACATTGGCGCATCTTGTTCAAATTCCGATCGGCTCGAACAGAAACTGAATATATACTGAAATATATTCAAGCACTTCAAGAAATATAATCACTTTGACCCGTGATAGGCGATGCTAAACGGCTAACATTCCAATGCCGACCGGCAGCATAAGCATGTTGTCAGACTGATAAAAAGCTATTATGTAACACCTCACACCATAAAAGTAAAAAATAAATACTTACCTGCTCAACAAAAAGTCAGCCGTGTCAGCGTCGTTTTTTTTGGTTTGTTTTTTCTCCATTGCTGAGCTGATGCTACTTTGCTAGCTACCATAGACTGTCAGCTGCTTGCCCGCGAAATTTCATGACGCAGGAGGGGGGCGGGGTGGGGTGCGGTGGGGTGGAGACGCGAGCGTCAAGAGGAGCGGGGGATTGGATGAGAGCAGTTGACCAATGTAAGCTGTCCGGCCGGACAGCTTACATTGGTCAACTTCTCTGCAGCTGTACACCCAATAGAGTGAATGGATTTTTTTCATTCTTTTTTCTCTTCATATTGTTAGGACTGTACTGTAGAACCATAACCAGCATCTAAACGAGGTTATTAATAATGAACAATGTTTGAAATCGTAGACCATAGCTTTAAGTTTGACCGTATTTTCGTTTTCGGTCTAACTGCCTGTTGAATGGGAGTGCTTGAGTCACGACTATGATAGCATCAAAATGGCTATTTTTAAAACACTAATGCGGCTCGACACAACATGAAACTGTGCTGGAAGTGTCACCAGGGGCTCTACACATTAACTCCAGCATTGAGGACATTGTTTGTGTTCACAGAGTTTAGTAAAAAGAAAGGTTTTGAACAACTCACTGTTGCTGTTGTTGTTTCCGTCCGCCGGCATTTTGACAGTCAAAAATAGTAGATCTCCGAATGCGAATGAACTGACTCTGAATTTTAATATTGTTTTCATATGAGGATCCTTTTTCAAATACAAGGTCAATTTTGATTTTCATTAACGACAAAACAACAAATTATCTGTGAATTTATATGGAACTAAGCTTTAGGAGCTTTCTATCTTTACTCTCCTCCCTGTTACGCTGCATTCGGAGATCTACTATTTTTGACTGTCAAAATGCCGGCGGACGGAAACAACAACAACTACAGTGAGTTGTTCAAAACCTTTCTCTTTAGTAAACTCTGTGTACACAAACAATGTTCTCAATGCTGGAGTTCATGTGTAGAGCCCCTGGTGACACTTCCAGCACAGTTTCATGTTGTGTCGAGCCGCATTAGTGTTTTAAAAATAGCCATTTTTGATGCTATCATAGTCGTGCCCCAAGCACTCCCATTCACAAGGCATTTTGACCGAAAACGAAAATACGGTCAAACTTAAAAGTGGCATTTCCATTCTAATTATGCTTTTAAACGAAAGTTTGCCTCGGGTAGATTAACAAAAAGACCCTAGGTTGCATTTTGGCGAGAGTTACGAGGTTACAAGGTAGTTCGTGACGTCAGAAACACCAGCGATTTCAAAGTCTTTGGTTCACTGCAGTTTTAAGGAGAAAATACTCAGCAATGCTGTCGACTTATGAATTTACACATGGTTTGTCTTAAAGCAGATTAAAAACACCACATAGACACATAAACAACATTAAAAGCTGGATTTACACCATAGGTGGACTTTAATGTTGATGCTAAGAATGGGTTGAGCTAGTGTAGAGCAATCCAACATGATGATCTGCAGACATCAAACTCACCTCCAATCCCTGGGCGAAAGTTTCGAGCGTAACCCTTCATTAAATCATCCAGATTAGGCAACCAGGATATTTCAATGTCTGTGCCGACATATTCACCAATATCACTCAGCATGGCCCTACGGGGACAAAACAAACAAATGTTCCTCACTTGCCCTTGAAAACATTGTGTACATTTTTTATTTTTCAGGATTCTTTGATGAACAGTAAGTTCAAAAGAACAGCATTTATCTGAAATAGAAAGCTTTTGCAACTTTACAAATGTCTTTACTGTCACTTTTGACCAGTTGAATGCATCCTTGCTGAATAAAAGTATTAATTTCTATAATTCTATAATTCTCAATGAAAAAAAAGGATATTATATAATTAAACAAAGAACATCATAATGTAGTTTGCCCAACATATGTAAAGAATGCATTACTCTAAATATATAGATAGCTAAGCTACAAACTACTCAATATTGAAGATTTAATACCAGTCAAAAATATAGGGGGAAAAAAACAGTAAAATTGTGAAATATTATTACAATTTAAAATAATGTTTTCTATATTCACATATACTATTACATATAGTAAAGTGTAATTTATTCCAGTGATCAAAGCTGAATTTTCAGCATCATTACTCCAGTCTTCAGTGTCACATGATCCTTCAGAAATCACTCTAATATGATGATTTGATGATCAAGAAACATTTCTCATTATTATCAGTGTTGAAATCAGTTGTGCTGCTTCATATTTTTTTATAACCTGTGATACTTTTTCAGGATTCTTTGATGAATAAAAAGTTTTAAAAAGAACAGCAATTATTTAAAATAAAAACATAAAATTTTGTAACAATATACACTACCGTTCAAAAGTTTGGGGTCAGTCTTTTTTTATCTTTCATAATATATAATATTCATATATACATATAGAAAGTATTCATAATACTTTTATTCAGCAAGGATGTGTTAAATTGATCAAAAGTGATAAGAAAGATTTATATTGTCAGAAAAAGTAGCAAAAAATACAGCATGTTATACTCCAAGCTGCATGGAAAAGGTATTTTTATTTTTTATTGTGCAAAACATGAACATATACTGTAAATGGTTAAAATATCCTAAAATAGCTATTACAAATTATATTTTTATTAGTGTGTAAGTCTTATTGTGTGTTTTTATTATTATTTCTTGGATGAAACAGCAATGTATATGTAAGAGATAATAATAATTGCCAGCACTGACAACATAAAGCTGTCATTGCAGCAATATTTGCACTTATTAGCAGCATATTCATTTGGTTAACCATTAACTTCAAAAAAAAGATGTAAAAATAAATGTGAAACCCTGTGAAGTGAAACAAAGAGGCTCTCTAAGTCTTTAGTTATACATAGAAAAGCATAAACGTAATTTATCCCCATTATTTAATAAACATTTTATGTTAAATTTTTTGTGTATTTTATGGGTTTTTTTTTTTTGAGTCACGGCATATATAAAATGCCTTTTGTGTCTCTCTGCAAATGAAATTAAAAGGGGAAAAAAGTGTATTGCCATTTTTACATTTTAAGTGTAAAGCTTCATGCAAATCCCACGGACACAACAGACTCCATCAGGGTGAACATCAATGTTTTGATGACAGCATATTGTGATTTTATATTAAAAATACAAATATATAGGCTAACGTGAAAAAACAAAAAAACAAAAACAATCTGTCTTATATAGCCTACATACACGAATTAAAAACTTAAACATAATCTTAAAAAATAGCCTAACACGTTGGGATGGTCCTAATAACATTATGTCAGTGTGTTATTTTTTCATTTAAGATGTGAACTACAGTCATGTATTGTGACTACACACATGTTTCCACGTGAAATGAACATTATAATAACATTATGTCAGTGAAATGAACTGTGAACTGCACAACAACCAAAAGCTGAGACGGTGTATGTGCATACAAATAAATGCATGCACATTTTAATCTGTGAGAAAAAGAGCAATGTTTATGATAGCATATTATTTATATCTAACTATACATAACCACGACGATCTATTATAATTAATATATCTATTATTTAAAGCAAAAGACGCGCACGTGAAAAAATGCCCAATTTCCAAGCAACAACGAGAATATTGAGGTATATTTAAGTACTGTATTGTGAATATATAATGATAAGCAAGCGCTCTACAGATACCTATAGCCTATTACTCCATATTTTTATGATAACCTATCCACGAGAATGATGACTTTCAGCTTAAATTGTTTTACATGTTTAACATTAAGCTTGTCATTTAACAATATTTGTTCATTTCTGTTTCATGTTGGAGGCGTAGGCTATACATAAGATGCAGCTTAAAGCCTCACTGGAAATATCAACTTAATCCATTACTGTAAAGATGGATGTTCACAGATTAGATGCGTTTATTCACTGTAAAGCCATTTGATAAAGATGAGCAATATTTTGAGAATCAATCAAACTGCGCTCTGTACTCAGATATGTATATGTATGAATATGTGTGCATCCGCATCATCCTCATCTTCATCCTGAGGTGAATGACACGCGTATCCTCACCTGCTCATTCTGTTCTCACCGATGAGCACAAGCCAGAAGATCGTCACGGAGAAACTCAGCGCATCCATTCTGCGCAAACACGGTTCGGACTGATTCAAATATCCCGGTTTTCACAGCCTCTGTGAGGAATCGCAGGAAAATTGCTAAAATGATCCATATTTTAGCCTGTGCCTTTTCCCGACTGCGGAGAAACCATCGCGAGGTCCGTTAAACCGTTTCTCGAATGAATCGTTCTTATGAGTCGGTTCGTTCGAACGAATCTGTCGAATTGACCAACCGATTCGGCAAGCGTTCGTGAATTCCTCGCCTTTCCAATAAAAAACTTTTTTTTTTTTAACAACTCTCATAGTCTTCAATCAAAATAACTTCCCTTACACTTTATATTGACATCTCATCTCTTATCTTGTCTTATTACAATTATGGCAAGCTGTTTTAACTTTTATTCATTTCCAGGATATGAATTCTTGATATCAACAATACAATTTTCACCAGTGAAAATTATAATTATTGATATCAGGAATTAGATTTCTACTAGTAACAATGGCAATTTTCGATATCAGTAATTAGCTTACATCTCCACTAGGCTAACAATGCTAATTCTTGATGTCAACAATTCAATTTTCACTTGTTAAAATGCTAATTCCTGATATAAAAAAATTGCCATTGTTACTAGTAGAAATCTAATTCCTGATATCAAGAATTAGCATTTTAACTAGTGAAAATGTATAATTGTTGATATCAAGAATTCATATCTGAATAAAAGTCAAAACGGCTTGCCATATGACAATAACCTCTCCACTCAAGCAATACCTGTCACACGAGATCGAAGCAATAGCAAACCCTAAATAATCAAACCGTGTTCGTTTATTTCAAATACATTCAATATAGTTAGGCTATATAAAAAATATTGAACATAAAATACACAACAAAGGCAAATGTCAGTGTACCACTACCAGCAAAAGATTGGACATATATTACAAAGTGTTTTGATAGTTGACTTGAAAGAATCGGCTCAGCAAAACTAACTGTTCGAACGAACCGATTCATTTGAATGAACGGATCCCTCCTCTTCGTTCACATCAGATTAAAATCCTCCGCTCGTGACGTGGAGGATACAAGCACTCGCACGATAAAACAATGTTCTTATGTAACATCAACCCTGCTTTACTGTCATCTCTATCACCCTGTACTGAATGCTTCTTATGAAGAGGTTTATGAGGGATCAACACACATCCAAGTTCTTTGTTCAATCATTTGCACTATTCTTAGTGTCAGACTATTGTTTGTTTTGGTTGTATCCTTTCTGATGTTTTTTGTGTTGTTGTCTGACATATATAAAGGCCATGAGCTTAAATGATGTAATGGTGCGTTCAGTGACATTGATTGCATAAGCATATTGAACATTGAAAGGGTTTTCAGAAACCCTTCATGCTATTGACAATGTTATAGCAAGTGTTTAAGCTGTTGTTCTGGGAGTTTGTAGAGAGAAGAGAGAAAGAGAAAGAGAAGACAATAGAGAGATGGATAGAGATGTGTAGAGGTGGACCCGAGGATGTACACCACTACAGAATACAGGACAGAAATGCTGAGCTGTGTGATTATTTAGTCTTCATAACAAAACAGCCCCAGTGTGACACACACACACACACACACACACACACACACACACACACACACACACACACACACACACAGAGAGAGGAGAGAGAGAGAGAGAGAGAGAGAGAGAGAGAGAGAGAGAGAGAGAGAAGGTAAAGGCATATATACCCTGTACAGACACACATTAAGACCACCACAAATTATTATTAGCAGGGCCATAACCATATACCCATATATAATATAATATAATATAATATAATATAATATAATATAATATAATATATTTAAAAATATAAAAATACGATTAGCATAAGTCACCATGAAATCAATAGGGACACTTCTTAATTCTTATGGAATATTGCAGTATTTATTATAAATTTATTTTCAAATTGGTTGCCGCTCCCTCGCACCGGTAAACACGTCATCAGAGAAGAGAGGATTTCTAATTATGATTTTGAATATATTGAATATATATTTTGAATATATATGATTTTGCAATATTCTTTAAAAAACAACAACAAGAATTGTCCATTTTGATTTCGTGGTGACTTTAAGGAAACAGCTCTCTGACTCATTACAGTTTTTTCCATTTGGTAACACACAATTTTGCAAACTAGGCTGGTTTTATCAAAATACTTTATCAAAAAGATATTAATAAATGTGATGTTAATTCAGCCAGCGCACATACCTGTATTTACATCCTGTTTTCGGTCGAAGTCCACAGTAGTCGATTGTCGAGTTCACGCGCATAGGTTTAGTACGTACGATCATGCGCCCGAACTCGACAATCGACTACTGTGGACTTCAGCCGAAAACAGGATGTAAATACAGGTATGTGCGCTGGCTGAATTAACATCACATTTATTCATATCTTTCACATCTACTGCAGTCAGATTCACCCGTGTTCACTAGAGGTGGGCGATACTGCAAATTTCGGTATCGATCCGATACCAAGTAAATACAGGGCCAGTATCGCCGATATCGATACCGATACCAATACTTTTTCATTTTAAAAGCATGCACTTGAACTTGTATGCACTTTCCTGTGCTAGAGCAGTGTGTCATGATTTATGAGGTGAATGCATCATTAATATGCTAAATCTGAATATGTTTTCATGACTACTAAATATTTTGTGATTTGTGCTCTCAACTCGCCTGTAATTAGTCAGTGACTTTTACAAAACTACCCTAATTATAGTAAAAGTACTATTGTACACTAGCCTACTGTTCAAAAGTTTGGGGTCTGTAAGATTTTTAATTCTCTTCTGCATTTATTTTATCAAAAATACAGTAAAAACTGTAATATTACAATTTAACATAGGCAATCTGTTTTCTATGCCATAGTAAACTGTAATTTATTCATGTGATCAAAGCTGAATTTTCGGCATCATTACTCCAGTCATGATGATATTTCATTTTAATATGCTGATTTGCTGGTCAGGAAACATTTCTTATTATTATTAATGTTGAAAACAGTTTCATATTTTTGTGGAAACCATGATACATTTTATGCAACATTATTTGATGAACAAAGTTGAAAGAACAGCATTTATATGAAGTAGATTTTTTTAACAGTGAAAAACCCTTGACTGTCACTTTTGATCAATTTAATGCATCGATCCTTGTTGAATAAAAATATTAATTTCATTAAAAAATCTTACTGACGTCAACATTTTGAAACGTTATGTACACTTTTGGTTTGTTTATTGCGAAATAACTCCCGATTGTTTATCTGTCATCTAAGCAAGGCTTCGTTTCCCAAACACACTGGTCCTGTGAGCTCAGCGAAGCACCAGCATCGAACGCTCTCTGTGATTGATTGGTTTCGTCTTGTATCCAAATGACTAGGAGAAAAAGTTCTCCTACACAATTATCTGCTAACATTCGCTTATTTTTTTCACTTAGAAGCTTATTTTACGCACTGAATTGCGTGATAAATTAATAAAAATGACTGGTAAAAAAACACATTTGGATCGATATTTTTATGTGAGGATCGATCCTTTTCGATACCACGTCAGTATCGATAGTATCGATACTTCAGATCGATCTGCCCACCTCTAGTGTTCACTCTGAAGGAATCACTCACATGGCTGGGCACTTGTAATGACACATCAAGGATGTTAAGAGGCTAAAAGCAGGTTTAAAACTTGCCCCATTGAAGTCAACAGGGTGCAAATTTTAAAAAGAGGATAACACGGTGTAGGCAACACCGATTTTTGTCGTTGTTCTCTGTATTGACAGCACTCCAAATGTACAAAAAAATGAGCTCAATGTTAAAATTGACCGGAGTTCTCCTTTAACACAATTCACAAAACCACACACCCAAACTGCAAAATACCGAATATATCCTGCAAAATGAAGCACTGCAACCAAAACTACATATACAGTAGCATTATCAAAATCAAACGTTTGCACAAAATGGCACACACTTCATTCATATTAGCAGATTTTTGTCTAAGCAACTACACACTGTTGGACATAATGAAGAGCACTCTCATCTTTAGTATGCTTTGCCATAATACTAAAATAGTTCAAATTGTAGAAAATTCTTCAGATTGTTCACATGCACAGAAATATTTGCAGATACACACACATGCTGTTGAAATATTTATTTATTTATTTATTTATTTATTTGACCAAACAAGTCAGTGCAACATATGCACAGCAGATATATTTACACTGGACTGAACACAAATATGCTCACAAAAAAACAGTAAACTGAAAAAGATTGAAGTGTTAACAATGAACCACTGAGGTGTTTGGTCAGGTGACACATGTATCGGTCAATCAGCTCATGGAGTGTCATTTTGAATGGCAGTGTTTTGAAATGGCAATCATGTGACTTCATGTCAGATTGTTGTGTGTTATGCAGAGAACCGTGTTCAGTGTGTTTAAAAAGTGCCATTTTGAATTGCAAAATGTGTGTAAAGCAGAAAATGTGTTTAGACTTCTGGAGACTTGAGAAGAGGTTTTGCTCTCTGTGTGTCAATTTAAATAATTGTGCTGTGCATGTCATTTTAGTGTGTTAGCAATTGGAAAAAACTGTAAAGGTATTTCATTTGTGAATCGGACAACACAACACAACACAAGCATGCATTACAGCCACTACATTTCCCAAGGTACCGCGCGAATCTGTTGCCATGGAAGCACAACAACAGAAGCTGCTGCGACTCCAGAAGTTGACAGGAAAAAGTAGGTAATAAATGTGTAAATGCTGTCATACGAATAGCTTTTTAGGCAGTGCATACTTTCCCTTTTGATCGAATACTTTATTATAAGACAGCGACTATTGCCAGACAAACAATCGAGATCGTTAGGCTGCTTTTAAACAATACTTATACAACCTGTTTTGATATTTCTGATCAGCATATGGCGATTGATCATTATTGAATATTAGGCTAGTAGCCTAACGTTATATTCCCGGTTAACAGAGAACATTCTGGCAAGGTTCTCTCAAAGTTATGAACAAACGTTTTTTTCAGTAATGTTAATAGAACGTTCTTTTGGACGTTATCGGGTCTTTAATAATGTTCTTAAAGGGATACTCCACTTTTTTCGGAAATAAGCTCATTTTACATCTCCCCCAGAGTTAAACAGTTGAGTTTTACCGTTTTAGAATCCATTCAGCCGAACTCCGGGTCTGACGGTACCACTTTTAGCATAGCTTAGCACAGATCATTGATTCTGATGAGTCCAGTAGCACTTCTTTCAAAATGACCAAAGAGTTTCAATATTTTTCCTATTTAAAACTTGACTCTTCTGTAGTTAAACCGTGTACTAAGATCGACGGAAAATGAAAAGTTGCGATTTTCTAAGCCTATATGGCTAGGAACTACTCTCATTCCAGCGTAATAATCAAGGAACTGTGCGGCTGTACCATGAGTGCAGCAGGCGTAATGATATGACGCAGCGCCTGAAAATAGTCCCCAGCTCGGTAACTTCTTCCAACGTGACCGGGACTAAGTTTGTCTAACCTATTAGACCTATTTTCAGGCGCTGCGTCATATCATTACGCCTGCTGCACTCATGGTACAGCCGCACAGTTCCTTGATTATTACGCCGGAATGAGAGTAGTTCCTAGTCATATAGGCTTAGAAAATCGCAACTTTTCATTTTCCGTCGATCTTAGTACACGGTTTAACTACAGAAGAGTCAAGTTTTAAATAGGAAAAATATTGAAACTCTTTGGTCATTTTGAAAGAAATGCTACTGGACTCATCAGAATCAATGATCTGTGCTAAGCTATGCTAAAAGTGGTACCGTCAGACCCGGAGTTCGGCTGAATGGATTCTAAAACGGTAAAACTCAACTGTTTAACTCTGGGGGAGATGTAAAATGAGCATATTTCCGAAAAAAGTGGAGTATCCCTTTAAAACATAAGCACAGGCTATATAATACACTGCTCAAAAAAATTAAAGGAACACTTTGAAAACACATCAGATCTCAATGGGGAAAAATATCATGCTGGATATCTATACTAATATGGACTGGGTAATGTGTTATGAACGAAAGGATGCCACATCGTTTGATGGAAATGAAAATGATCAACCTACAGAGGATTGAATTCAAAGACACCCCGGAAATCTAAGTGAAAAAATGATGCAGCAGGCTTGTCAATTTTGTTGAAATTTCATTGCAGCAACTCAAAATGGTACTCAGTAGTTTGTATGGCCCCCACGTGCTTGTATGCATGCCTGACAACGTCGGGGCATGCTCCTAATGAGACGACGGATGGTGTCCTGGGGTATTTCCTCCCAGATCTGGACCAGCGCATCACTGAGCTCCTGGACAGTCTGAGGTGCAACCAGGTGATGTCAGATGGACCGAAACACAATGTCCCAGAGGTGTTCTATTGGACGTAGGTCAGGTGAGCGTGGTGGCCCTTCAATGGTCTCATTCCTTCATCCTCCAGGAACTGCCTGCATGCTCTCGCCACATGAGGCCGGGCATTGTTGTGCACCAGGAGGAACCCAGGACCCACTGCACCAGCATAGGGTCTGACAATGGATCCAAGGATTTCATCCCGATACCTAATGACAGTCAGGGTGCCATTGTCTAGCCTGCAGAGGTCTGTGCGTCCCTCCATGGATATGCCTCCCCAGACCATCACTGACCCACCACCAAACCGGTCATGCTGAACGATGTTACAGGCAGCATAACATTCTCCACGGCTTCTCCAGACCCTTTCCTGTCACGTGCTCAGGGTGAACCTGCTCTCATTTGTGAAAACCACAGGGCACCAGTGGCGGACCTGCCAATTCTGGTGTTCAATGGGAAATGCCATTCGAGCTCCCTGGTGCTGGGCAGTGAGCACAGGGCCCACTAGAGGACGTCGGGCCCTCAGGCCACCCTCATGAAGTCTGTTTCTGATTGTTTGGTCAGAGACATTCACACCAGTGGCCTGCTGGAGGTCATTTTGTAGGGCTCTGGCAGTGCTCATCATGTTCCTCCTCGCACAAAGGAGCAGATACCGGTCCTGCTGATGGGTTAAGGACCTTCTACGGCCCTGTCCAGCTCTCCTAGAGTAGCTGTCTGTCTTCCTGGAATCTCCTGCATGCTCTTGAGACTGTGCTGGGAGACACAGCAAACCTTCTAGCAATGGCACGTATTGATGAGCTATCCTGAAGGAGCTGGACTGCCTGCGCAACCTCTGTAGGGTCCAGGTATCGCCTCATGCTACCAGTAGTGACACTGACCCTAGCCAAATGCAAAACTGGTGAAAAACAGTCCGAAAAGATGAGTAGGGAAAAAATGTCAGTGGCCTCCACCTGTAAAACCATTCCTGTTTTGGGGGTTGTCTCACTGTTGCCCATCTAGTGCACCTGCTGTTAATTTCATTAACACTTAATCAGCTGAAACTGATTACCAACCACCTCTGTTACTTAACTGACCAGATCAATATCCCAGGAGTTTAACTGACTTAATGCTATTCTCTGATTAAAAAGTGTTCCCTTTATTTTTTTGAGCAGTGTATATATAACGTTATACACTACCGGTCAAATGTTTTAGATCGGTAAGATTTGTAATGTTTTTAAAAGAAGTATCTTCTGCTCACCAAGGCTGCATTTATTTGATTAAAAAATACAAACAAAAAGTCATATTGTGAAATATTATTACAATTTAAAACAGCTGTTTTCTATGTGAATATATAGTAAAGTGTAATTTATTCCTGTGATCAAAGCTGAATGTTCAGCATCATTACTCCAGTCTTCAGTGTCACATGATCCTTCAGAAATCACTCTAATATGAGGATTTGATGATCAAGAAACATTTATGATAATTATCAATGTTGAAAACAGTTTTTTACATTTTTATTTCATGATGCTATGATGAATAGAAAGTTCAAAAGAACAGCATTTATCCAAAATGGAAAGCTTTTGTAATTAAACACTACCTTACCGTTCAAAAGTTTGGAGTAAGAATTTTAATTTTATTTTGGGGGGAAGGAAAAATAAATCAATAATTTTATTCATCAAGGATGAGTTAAATTGATCAAAAGTTACAGTAAAGACATTTATAATGTTAGAAAATATTATATTTTAAATAAATGCTGTTCTTTTGAATTTTCTATTCATCAAAGAATTTTGAAAAAAATTGTACAGAACTGTTTTCAACATTGAAAATAATAATGAATATTTTTTGAGCATAAAATCCTCATATTAGAATGATTTCTGAAGGATCATGTGACACTGAAGACTGGAGTAATGATGCTGAACATTCAGCTTTGATCACAGGAATAAATTACACTTTACTATATATTCACATAGAAAACAGCTGTTTTAAATTGTAATAATATTTCACAATATTACTGTTTTTTTTTTTTTTTTTTTTTTTTTTTTTATCAAATAAATGTAGCCTTGGTGAGCAGAAGAGACTTCTTTTAAAAACATTAAAATCTTACCGATCTAAAACTTTTGCCCAGTAAACGGTCCCATGAGTTCCCACAGTTCACCCAAAACTGAAATTTCTGAAACAAAATATCTTCTTTTGTGTTCAGCACAAGAAAGAAATTAATATAGTTTGTGTTATGTGGGAGTGTTCTAATCTGTGTTTCATTGCAGTTTCCCTGGTAGCTCACCTGCAATCTACGGGTTAATTGGTGTCACCTGAAGGGAGCAACTCTCTCTCTCTCTCTCTCTCTCTCTCTCTCTCTCTCTCTCTCTCTCTCTCTCTCTCTCTCTCTCTCTCTCTCTCTCTCTCTCTCTCTCTCTCTCTCTCTCTCTCTCCCCCCTTTTTCTTTTAATTTTAAATAAACTTTATTTTGATTGGCAGACTTCTGTTTTTGTGTCCTTTATGTTGCATCCCTAGAGCCAGGGTTGTAACAGTTTGGAACAACATTAAGAGTGACTAAATGATGACAGAATTTTCATTTTTGGGTGAACTATCCCTTTAATGGAAGGTTAGCAAAACATTCTTAGAAGTGTTCTTGTTAGCTGGTTTACTCCTGCAGGTCACGAGGAGACGAGGACATGGAGAACAGTGCTGATCTCTCAACACCTGCAACTGAACATGAGCCTCATAGTATTGGCACACACTCAGAAGGTAAAGACATGTAACGTACACACACACACACACACACACACACACACAAGTTATTACTAGCAGGGCCATAATTTGCAGGGATATTTGGGATATATTCTTGATGCTGCTCTTCTCCACTCCGTTACACTCCTCTCTGTCTGATGTTAGGATGACCACAAGTTTTAAAAGTTATATTTATATGCTCTGCCTCAGCGGTCTAACAGCGCTCGTCAATGTCAAAATGATTGAGACAGCCAATCAAATCAAAGGAGGCGGAGCTTACTGTTCACAGAAGATGAACGCTTTAGTTTTAATGGTGAAAGAGTAGCTAAATGTACAATATTTGTTCACGGCCTTGATTATTACTAGTATTATCATAACTCAGATGTTTAATGTATCTGATGCCTCATGTTATATTTCCTTTAGAGGAAGGCACTCTGGATGACATCTTCAGGTTTGAGGAGGACTTCCCTGATTGGTCCACAGGGTTTGACAGCTCTGAGTGGTAGGTGTAAAAATGCATGTTCATTATTTTCTTTTTCATCAGGGAACCTACAGCTGAGACTGTTGTTTTTCATAGATGTGGAGACATACACTCACCTAAAGGATTATTAGGAACACCTGTTCAATTTCTCATTAATGCAATTATCTAATCAACCAATCACATGGCAGTCGCTTCAATGCATTTAGGGGTGTGGTCCTGGTCAAGACAATCTCCTGAACTCCAAACTGAATGTCAGAATGGGAAAGAAAGGTGATTTAAGCAATTTTGAGCGTGGCATGGTTGTTGGTGCCAGACGGGCCGGTCTGAGTATTTCACAATCTGCTCAGTTACTGGGATTTTCACGCACAACCATTTCTAGGGTTTACAAAGAATGGTGTGAAAAGGGAAAAACATCCAGTATGCGGCAGTCCTGTGGGCGAAAATGCCTTGTTGATGCTAGAGGTCAGAGGAGAATGGGCCGACTGATTCAAGCTGATAGAAGAGCAACTTTGACTGAAATAACCACTCGTTACAACCGAGGTATGCAGCAAAGCATTTGTGAAGCCACAACACGCACAACCTTGAGGCGGATGGGCTACAACAGCAGAAGACCCCACCGGGTACCACTCATCTCCACTACAAATAGGAAAAAGAGGCTACAATTTGCACGAGCTCACCAAAATTGGACAGTTGAAGACTGGAAAAATGTTGCCTGGTCTGATGAGTCTCGATTTCTGTTGAGACATTCAGATGGTAGAGTCAGAATTTGGCGTAAACAGAATGAGAACATGGATCCATCATGCCTTGTTACCACTGTGCAGGCTGGTGGTGGTGGTGTAATGGTGTGGGGGATGTTTTCTTGGCACACTTTAGGCCCCTTAGTGCCAATTGGGCATCGTTTAAATGCCACGGCCTACCTGAGCATTGTTTCTGACCATGTCCATCCCTTTATGACCACCATGTACCCATCCTCTGATGGCTACTTCCAGCAGGATAATGCACCATGTCACAAAGCTCGAATCATTTCAAATTGGTTTCTTGAACATGACAATGAGTTCACTGTACTAAAATGGCCCCCACAGTCACCAGATCTCAACCCAATAGAGCATCTTTGGGATGTGGTGGAACGGGAGCTTTGTGCCCTGGATGTGCATCCCACAAATCTCCATCAACTGCAAGATGCTATCCTATCAATATGGGCCAACATTTCTAAAGAATGCTTTCAGCACCTTGTTGAATCAATGCCACGTAGAATTAAGGCCGTTCTGAAGGCGAAAGGGGGTCAAACACAGTATTAGTATGGTGTTCCTAATAATCCTTTAGGTGAGTGTATATGAATGGTTAAAAGAAAAAAAATCTGATGCAGTCATTAACTTATCTTGATATTATTAACCATCAATGTATTTGATTTCTTTCTTTTTTTTTAACTTTAATATTAATGCGATTAATATTGATTCTTAAAAACATTTAATCACAAGTTACTTTTCACCACAAAGATGACAATAATTGAACAATTGAATAATTGCAATATCAGGTTGGTTAATATCATGTATATTACTAATGTTTCAGAGAAAATATATTTAAGCAGAGTTACAGTGTTGTGTGAAACCCTTCACTCTAAATTGTTGGGTTTAGAAGAGCCCACAGGTAACCCAGTGCTGGGTAAATACTGGACTGAACACGTGTGTTACGGGTGGCTGCTAACCGGAGCTCACGATGAGGAAGAGATAAATCCACACAGGAGAAACATAGGAACAGGCAAAAGCTTCCACATAAAATAGACAAAACCAGACAAAGCCATTGTCAAAACGATCCTCATTCACACGGATCTGCATAACGGCTAAAAACGCTGTATTCTGATGCCAGGCCATTAGATGAAACGCTATAGACTGAACATGTACAGTACGCATGACGCCATCGTCTTCAGAGATTCACGTTTTTGTTGTTTACACTTGCACTTTGAAACCCGTTTTCAAAAGTTTTACGTTTTTAGTTAAAAGCGGTGTCGCGTAAACAGCCCCTAAGAAGGAGAACTAATAATATAATTAACTGAACAGGTGAATGTAATCAATAATCAGATTCAGACACACTGGGAAACTGGGTCACAGGGAAAGAAACAGGCGGAAGGAACCATGGTGGAGACTTAAGAGGCGCCACCCGGGGGACGGCCTCCTGAGATGTCCTTTAAGATGGCTGAGCTCGATCGGTTCCCGGGTCACAGGAGGGAGGACGGAGGAGTGAGGAGACGAGGAGGGATATTGAAAAGCACCCCGTCTGTCAGTAACGCTCTGTTTAGTTCCTGTCTCTATGAAGCCCCTCCTTCTGAAAAGCACACTGTGCTCTGATTGGTCGGCTGGAGCAGTGTGTTGTGATTGGTCAAGCGCTTCTGCTTCCTTGGCTAAAAAGCCTTTGATCGCTAGTTTGACGTGTTCACCGACAGCCGATTAATGAGAGTTGCGATCAGATTTGTGTCAGAAGATTTGACTCTCAGTCCTGCAGTGATTCTCCTACGACCACCGTCACATTGTCTTCGTTTTTCAAGACAAGCCATGAACAAAATTAGCGTTAGAGATTTCTTTGTAGCCACCATTTCAATCCCGTGTGTAATGAAGCTCACTGTGAACTAGGGCTGTCAAACGATTAATCGCGATTAATCGCATCCAAAATAAAAGTTTGTTTTTACATAATATATGTGTGTGTATGGAGTATAATTATTTTCTATATATAAATACACACACATGCATGTATATATTTAAGAAATATTTGCATGTATATACTGTGAATATATATTTATATATAATTTATATTATATATAAATATTTTATATATAAATAACACATTTTTCTTAAATATATATGCATGTGTGTGTATTTATATATAGAAAATAATTATACTCCATACACAGACATATATTATGTAAAAACAAACTTTTATTTTGGATGCGATTATTCGCGATTAATCGTTTGACAGCCCTACTGTGAACATACGTGTCATTGATTGATGATGTAAAACTTACAGCGATGATCATGTTCATACAGTCTGACAAGAAGCAATCGTAAAGGACTAACGGTTACGCTCCTTTATTTTGTGTATGCTTTGGGCGGGAAATATTTAAATGAGGAATATTGTGACTCAAACAGCAACATTAAAGAAAGATGAACATGGAAAAAAGCACAATAGGACCTCTTTAATGCTAATTCCAATCAATTTAAAGCATCTTTGCTGAATAAAATAATTTATTTTGTTCAGGAAAAAGCTCACTTTTAATAGATGCACTACTGTTCAGGGGCCGTATTCACAAAGCATTTTATCTTACCACTAGGAGTACTCCTAAATCGCACTAAAAGATTTTAGCTAGGAGTTTTCTCTTAAAAGTTATTCACAACACGTTTCAGACCTACTCTTAGTAAGAAAAATGACAACTCCTAAACTAAGAGTGAGTCTTCGTTGCTATGGATGACGTCATTACTCATGCACGAGCTTGACTGAAGTGACCACCTTGATTGGCTGATGATTGTAACGCGGGAATGATTCCAAACTCCTCCCCTACGATGATGAGTGACAGGTGACAGGTCTGAGAATGCGTGCGCTACACAAGTAGTGCGAAGGACGGAAGATGATGAATAACTGAATAAATAGCCTAAATGAATAAAGAGTAAGGCAAAACAAATAGCCTAGTAGCCTAATGAAACATATGGATTGATGCAATATCTTTGCAACATTATTGAATTAATCTGTCACTATATGCCTCTGCCTACGTTTGCAAAGAGAAGAACATTTTTATTTGATTCACAAAGAAACATTACAATTAGTTTACATGCAATGAGTAGCCTAGTTTTAGTTGTTGTTGGTGGCGTTATTGCATCCCTAGTTATGCCTACAATGCAGAATTGTTCCCTCGCGATTGGAAGCTCCTGTAGCCGCCGCATACGCGTTTCAAAACATCGCAGCGTGAAATGCCACAAAAAGCGGTTTGTGAAGGTCTTAGTGAGTTAGGAGTCCTCTCGACTTCTTTTAAGCTGTCCCAGGCTTAGGTGCTGCTTTTAGGGCTAAAATGCTTCGTGAATTACTCTTAGTCAAAAAAATTAGGAGTCCTAAAGTTACGAGTGACACGCCCATTATTTTTAGGAGTTGCTCCTAAATTCGTCAGTTAGGAGCTACTTTTAGCCTTAAAATTCTTTGTGAATACAGCCCCAGATGTTTGTATATCTATTTCTGGCTCTTGTCTACCTTGTCTAAGGGAAATGAGTGATGGTGAAGATGACACAGGCCTGGAGAAGCAATACATTGACAAGAAACGCATCTTCAAGCTTAAAAAGTTTCTGGCCGAACTGGACACCTTTTACCAGCAGAAGAAACTGAATTTGCTACAAGCCAGGTCTGTATCCTCGTTCACTGTTACGTGGCCCTTCCCATTACAGTTCCCAGATAAATCTGCCTCAGCCTCTCAGGGTGGGAAGGTTTTTAGACTCTGTGAATCTCTGCCTCCCACTGTGTTTTCTGCTGTACATCATGGTGTGAGCACATGCCATAGAAAAGCTGTCAGGAGCTGTAGGTGGACAGAGCTCAGAGCCGTCGATCTGCAGACACAGGCCCGATGCCTTCTCCATGGACAATAGTGCATTCACAGCGAAACTGAATCAAATATTGGGGTCATATTTCACCCAAAACAAAAATAAACCAATCAGTAATTCTATTTTGTATAAATAATGAAATTGTTAATCCTTCACCAAATTCTTATTACTGTGATGAAAAAAGATCTCATTCTCATTACCTTAAAAAAATGATACAATTGTAAGTGCACGTCATGGTAGTGTTTGCTGATTTTAGTGATGTATTACAGTAATGAGAAGGAGATTTATTTTCAAAAACAGGGATGCAATCAGCTCACACATCAGAAGTGCTGACTGCATGTGATTGGTGCAGATCTGATATGGTGTGCAAACACACAACACATTAATTACGTCTAATCTCAACAGTTGGCCAGTCATGTGACTGACGACAGCACATGCACAGGGATTCTGCATCTGTGCTGAAGTGGTCCTACTGATTCTCTAAGTAGTGCTGCAAGGAAGGAAGCACAATGCAAATATGGACAGTATTTTGAAGTCAAGTTCTATCTAAACATCTGAAAAAAGAAGATGCATTCACTATGTATAGCAATATTTTTAAGATAATAGGTTTTTTACTCCACTGGGAAATATTATTTTGTTTATTTGTTTTAAGCACAGAATTCACTGAAAAGAAAAAAAATATTCACAAATGGGGTGAGAAAATTAGATTCTATGTATTGTTTTAAGGATGTTTAGATATTGTCCTTGAAAAACAAGACAATAAAAAAACAAGTATGTGGATTTTTTCAACCCAGTTTCATGATAAGTCTTAAGAGTTGGCCTGTGCAAAAATTTATGAGCCAAATATCAAATTAAGTATAAAGTCAAACCCCTAACCTAATCTCAATTATAAAGACTATAAACGTGCATTTTCATTCAGTCAGGAATGATGCGACATGATTTTGCCCTGTGAGTGTGTTGACTTGTTTAAATGGTGACCTAAATTCAGTCGACACCGACAGTCACGAGATTACGTCACTCAGACAATCTAATTCTGATTCAGCGTGTTCAATCTGCGAAAACAGACTCCGACAGGAGACACACTGATCCGACAAACCCCGATGAAGTGTGTGTTGCCGTCTGTCGGCGCGGTGTGAACTGGCCCCTATAAGGGATCTTCACAGTTTAATCATTAATCTCAGCATTCCCTATAATGGGAAATCTGTTATTTTCTTGTAACAAAATACAACATTTTCAGTGACTTGTTAAATAAAGACTTTTAGCTTCTGAATAACACAAAACTGTATTTGTACAAAATGTACTTTCTTCAAGGGAGGAACTAAAAGCATTTCACCTCCATGTGACTGAGCTGGAGGAGAACAGAGAGCAGATTGAGCTGGATATTGAAAGAGAGAAACAAGCTGAGAACAGGTAAAAAACCTTTTTTGCGAACGAAGTCCCCTGAAGAAGAGAAGTAAGTGTCTAACTCTGCTTTATTCTGTGCAGCGTGGCGGTGCTCCGGCTCCGAGCTCAACACAAGCGTGTGTGTGCCGAGCTGCAGGTGGAGGAGGATCTGGGGGATCATTTAGCCATGATCCTCAAAGAGCATGAGTGAGTTTCAGATCTACAATAATCTCACACTTACCTGTGGATTTTAGTGGATTTATTCTCCCTATCTTGATACTGGAACTTGCATTCCTGTTCTAACAATGCGGTTGAAACATAGGAGGAAGCAGGATCCACGTGCAACAGTAATGTTTTATTAAATAGACTCAGACTAACCAACATACAACATCAAGAACTCACAAAGATTGAACAAGACACAGGGTTTAAATACACGGGCAAACAAGCTTAACAAGATAACAAGGGGGTGTGGTTAATCAGAAACACCTGGGAGACTAATAAACAAGAAAAACTACAAAGGACTACAAAACATGGCACAGGACAGGAAATGACAAAAGTCCACACAAGACGAGGGGAACACAAGACAGGAATTATGACACTTGTCTTGATATTTGTTTTTATTGTGATATTTAAACTTTAAAATTAAACAGCTTTAAACTTCTGGAAATATAGTGGTTGTTTTGCTCATCATTGAGAAAAGCAATGGAGGAAATTCACCTGTTTATTCTGTAATTTCTAAACGGTTTAAAAATGATCTTAAAGCACCTTTTTATTATGCTATTTTAAATGGTCCTTGTTTTGTTTTGGAGGTCTACAATAGGTTTACATGCATCCAAGGTCAAAAAACACTTTAATTTTCTCATAATATGTGACCCTGGATCACAAAACCAGTCGCACGGGTATATTTGTGGCAATAGCCAACAATAGATTGTATGGGTCAAACATACAATTTTTTCTTTTATGCCAAAAATCATTAGGATTTCCTTCCGTAAATATATAAAATATTTATTTTTGTGAGTGAATGCAGCACAATCGCAAACATAAATGAAGAACTTTAAAGGAGATTTTCTCAATGTTTAGATTTTTTTTGTACCCTCAGATTCTAGATTATCAAATAGTTGTATCTCGGCCAAATATTGTCCTATCATAACAAACCACACATCAATGGAAAGCTTATTTATTCAGCTGTCATGTGATATATAAATCTCAATTTCAAAAAATGTACCCATGTGACTGGTTTTGTGGTCCAGGGTCACATATAAGAGTCTGTTTGTTCGAAGATTCGGTTTTTCTAAACCCCTCCTTTCTGAGAGCTGCTCTGCTCTGATTGGTCAGATTGCCCAAAATCAGATTGTGGTTGGTCGACCGTTTACAGCGTGTGTCGGTAATGAAACGACCATTAGCATAACTGAATTTCAGCTCTGGATCTTCCTCAGCACTGGATATACAGTAAAGTGATACGAACAGTAACGATTTTTACCGTATCAATTCCAGCAAGTCTCATCCTTATGAAGTGCATCAAAGTGGATTTGCTTTGTCAGCAGAAAACAGCGTCTTCTCGACATGAACAACACGAACCAAACTCAGTGTTTGAGGGTCAAAGTTGGTGTTGTTGGTGATCAGCCAGTGAAGGCTACAGGCCACATTATGCAAATTTGTAACAACCCTACAGAAAGTGAGACTGGAATTGCTGATCGTTTCAGGCAGTTCAGAATCGATTATTTCTTTCAGGAGAAAATAACTTGTAGTGCACTTTGGTCTTGAAAACCTTGCAGAGATTTTACATTCACAAACAGCTTTATTACACACTACATGAAAGGTCATATAGGGGTATTTAAAAGGTCACACTCTACACTAGTGAATCTCAAACTAAGGTTCACGATGTGGATAATTTAATTTCGCTCTCAAATAACATTTAAAAACGAGTTTTGTTATGAAGGGACAGAATCGACTGATTGAATTGTGGGAACATAATTTTTTCAAACATCCTTTTGAACATTGGTTTTATGTCATTATTAATTATTTTTTATCTTAGTATCTGTTCTGGATGTATTGGGGAGGAAGTGTTGAGTTGTGTATTTTTACAGGAGTTCATCAAAAAACTCTCTTATTTCATTCAAATAAGTAAAATCCAGTTTTACACAGCATGATTTAATCTACAAACCAGGGTTGCCTAACAGAAAGCCTTTGATATGCTGTTGTTGGGGATGTATAGTGTAATTGTGTTATTTCCAGGCTGGAGCTGTGTCAGGTGGAGGTCGAACTGGGTCGCTTCTTGGCTCTGCGTGAGGAGCTTGAGCTGGAGGAGAAGAACGTCCAATCTCAGGACAAGAAGAAACAAAAGCTCAGACTCCAGCGAGAGAAGAGCGTTATCAAACAACATAGACACAAAGCACAACATGACAAAATGTAAGAGTTGAATGTGAAATGTGCCACACAATTGCACAACGCTTTTATCACATCCACTCCAGTTTGCCGTTAAATGCAAGACATGTAACCTGAGCCATTTAAGGGGCAGTGAGCGCTTTCTGAGAAATGCTGTTGAAAATGGAAATCAACATCCAAACACACGACTTGGTGAATATTTGTTAGGGTGTGTTCACTCTTGGCATGTTTGGTTGGATTAAAACGAGCTCTGGGACGATTGCTCTGTTAGTGCAGTTCATTTGAATAAGTGTGACCGCTGCCATCTGAACCCTGGTGCCACCAAACAAACAGACCGAGACGCTGAAAAGATGAGCCTCGATCCGCTTCCGAATGAACTCTGGTGCGGTTCAACTGAAGTTCAACTGTCAGAACTGCTTCTCCTCACAGCAGATCTGTGTGTGTGTGTATGTGTGTGTGCGTGTGTGACGGAGGGATTCCTGTCACTGTTTTGACTCCTTTACACATTGTATAAGCTCTGCACGAGTTCTCAGTTGGTCAAAATACCATCATATGTAGACTATGCACATACAGCATGGACGTTCGGGAAGTTCTGTCTTGAAATATACAGAATAAAAGCCAACCAATCAGGTTGTGAACATATCCCTTCCCTATGCCTTTAGGTTCAGTGCTAAAAATGCCAATGTGAACACTAAGCAGACCAAGACTAAACGTTTCTTCTTTTTTTGCCTGGAGTAAACGAACCAAGCAAATCGAACTACAAGTGTGAACATACCCTTAGATGTCTGTTCTGTGTGTGTGTGCTGAAAACAATTTTAATTATGTAACTGTCAACTATGTAAATATTAGAAAAAAACAAAGTGGATTGGTCCGATCCATAGAGCGCCACCAGAGCACTTTTGTAGCCAATCAGCAATAGGGGGCGTATCCGATCGGGATGTTGGAGGAGGGAGAGAGAGCAAGAGGAACATCTGCAGAAAGACTGATGGCTGAGATATTATCAAAGAGTAAATGGTCACATGAATATAATTGGATATATAAAGGTTATAATTAGTGTTAGGAGTCACGTTAATATTGGAACAGCTTTCCAGCGCTGGAGAGACTTTAGAGAGCAGGAAGGCCTGAAGGTCTTGCTCTGTTCCTGCTCGATACGTGAGTAACTTTGGTATTTGCTATGTTTCATAGAAGCAAGATATACTGTTGTTGAATCACAGCTGATTCATCCATATTTGCACTAGCTGTTAGTGGTTGCTTGAGTTGCATAGTTTGTCTTTCTATTGGGGGCAGAGCAATGAAAGAGGGGGGTGTTTGTGTGGGTGTCGATTCCAACTATCAACATTGTTTCTCAGTAATCACATGCACCTTTAACAGTCTAAATCAAATCACAATTAGACTTATTGCTGAATTGTCACATGATGGATGGTAAAATAAAAAAAATCACAGATTTTCAAAGGAGGCAATGCAACACATTTGATCATATTTTAAATTTAGTTGAATCTTGAATCTATTTTTCCTTGCCAAAAGAACAATTTTAAGTAAAAATTGGTTCATCGACTTAAATATTATTTAAAAAACAAAGTAAAGAGTCTTTACCTATAACCAGCAGAGAGAATGGCCTCTGGTTTTCTAGTCAATTTGTAGAAAAGCCTAGAAACCCTATAGTACCTCCACAGACCCCGGCATCATGGCGGCGAGTTGTAAGTGGGCAAGCACCACTTGAAAATGTTTGTTTAAATTTTTCCGGCAACAGTGTTTTATCCGTATAATCTCCTGTGACAGTGAACGTGACAAGGTTTTACAAGAGCAGGCAGAAGTCCTCAGGAAACAACAGGAACAGGCTCTTGCTGGCCGTCTCAAAGCATCTGTCTACCTCAAGCAGACTCTACAGAGGTGAGACATGTACATGCACAGTCTGTATAACTTGTATAAAGTCAATTCTCTGCTTTCATTTTAGTGGCCAGTCTAATAAAGTGCATTTAAAAGAAGATAGTATAAAACTTATTCTAAGTGCCCTTGTGTTGTAGGATGAAACAGAAAGAGAATGAGGCTAAAGAGAGGAGGAAGGAGCTCATGAAGAAGAGGCAGACCGCAGTGATGACGCTTAAAGCCAGTTTCGCTGCCAGTCAGGTACAGTCAGTCAGTCGGAAGGGTTATGAGTTGAGTTGGGAGTTGTGTCGTGTATGTGAAAGGAGAACTAGAATTGTGCAGTATGAATAAATCGTAATATGTGTGTAATGCTTCATGAGGCCTAGTCAGCCTCAGCTCAAACAAATAACATGGAGCCACCTCTTTGTAGGCTCACCACCTGCAAGGAGAAGCTTAGGTGCCAATGTGGTAGATTTTCCCTTACGCACCTGACTTAAGTTTAACCAAGTGTCCCTGACACCTGCAATATTACACTCAGGTGACTTCCCCTCTGACTGCGTTGGTTTACGCCTAAGAGTAGATACTCTGACCGCATAAAATGCCTAAGAATTATAGTTACCTGAGCACATCTAACCTCATCTAAGTGTCTCAAACTGAGTCGAATGACGTCTCGTTCCTTTTTGAACACCATCACTTGTGAATAATGTCTCTAGTGTTTGATTAACCTGGTGCGCAACAATAACTAGACAATCCAGACAATGCCTTCGGATATGCTTTAATCACGGCCGGAGGATCTCAGACCAGTTTCAGAGAGAATCCCACCAGCAAAAAGAGTACAACAGTTTTTATAGAATAGGAGCATGGCAAAGGTGACATGATTCATTACATCATTTTCCTACAACATGATTGGTTCTTCATATGTATAATCCAGCAAACCCTTCTGTTACTAGGTAGATGTAATTTCTTGATTTACTTAACTTTGTTTCTCAAAGTCATCGGTTTATATATTTAAACATCTGTCTTTTGTTATATTCGGAGATGATTCACTGACTGACTGACTTTGACCAAAGTGTTTGGAAACATTTAGGTTTCAAAAGCATATGAATGCTATTCTTGCAAGGAAAAGAAATGTTAGTTTTTGATTAATTTAAAAATCCATCACAACAACTAACAGCAACTATAGTCCCTTGCGGACAGGAGCTTGGTTGCGGAAACAAAGTTTTGCAATATTTTCTAAATGTCAATAAAAAAACTATTGCAAAATGATGGCGTTTCCATTAACCGATGTTATGCGAGTAAAACGTATGTTTTTGCTCTTGCGATCTCATTCCAAAAATCATGACAACAGATGTTGGTAGGTTTAAGTATATTGCAGCCCAAGCACTAGCCATTATTACTAATGGAAGGAGACAGAGACGTGTTTTCACAGCATTAATGTCAAGGAAAGACCCTTATACTGAGAGCGGTTGAGTGTTTGAGTGTTTCTCCCTCCTTCTGCTTCAAGATCTTGAGAAATTGTGACATTTCGTTGTTGTTTAGAATCCAATATTCCCGTAATTCTTTTGTCTTTTATGAGCTTAATAAAGTCTCGTCTTCTATCCAAACACACCACGTCATCTTTAAAGAATGATCGACGTTTCTGTACACCAGTTTTGCGAAATATTCCTTTTTCGAATTGCCTGAAAAACCTCCTCATGCGAGCGTAAAAACTTTTTTGCGATACATGGGATTTTTTTGTGAAATTGACGTGTTTCCATTGGCCGTATTTTAAATTCTCAATTTCAATTTGCACAATTTGAAGGGTAATGGAAACACAGCTTATGGTATGTGTATCCGCAGCAGCACTGGACAAGTATTGCTGGGCGAGTATTTGCATCTGCGTAAGCCATTGATAGATCTTCTCTCCATGTACTTAGGAAACGATGTGTGCTAGAAAACTACAACAGAAAGCCCATGAACAGAAACAGAGAGAGCAAGAGCAACACATGAAAGAGTCACTGGAGGCCAAAGGATTGAACAGCTTTGAACACATCCACCGACTGAGAGCGCAGGAGCGCTTCAGGAAGAAAAATGCGTGAGAATTTCCCATAAACATTTGATGTGAGTCTTTAAAAGGTTTGAGCTGTTTTTCATATCTTCTATCTTTTTCATTGAAGGGAATTTGAAGATAAACGGAGAGTGGGGCAAATAGAGATTGTGGCTAAATTGGTCTCGGAAAGGAATGTGATGGAGAGGCGTAGAAAATCTCCCGTACTGACTCTGAGCCATGAGAAAAAACGTGATGAGAAACTCTTGCAGGACATTCTGCCTCCATCTGCACTTACAAGGAGAGAGGTACCAGTGATCGTGAGCGTGACACTCATTATATATGTTTATCAGTAAAAAAAATGAATGAAATGATTGTATGTTCTGTGCTCCACAAAGAGAAAGTAAAGTAAGCTTATGAATGATGCAAGTTTGTCTGCAGAAGTAGAGATCGCATTGCATAATGCCATTATAAACCAACATGTGTCTAAACCATCGCCCAAGACTAGTCATCAATTAGATAACAAAGAAATAAAATGAGTAAAGAAATGAAACCAAACACCTTGTAATCACTGTTTACTTGGCTTACATGATGGAATATCATACATCTCGCAAGTTATTTTGACAAAAACAACATGTAACCAAATTCAAGGTTATTTTGTCTAGAAGTGTGTTACTCATAGCCGGACTATATCGGGTCTATAGTTAACTGAGACGGAGAAATGACGGCTATTGCTTGCTGGGATGTGTCTGCAGTATATTAAAAGAATCTTATCATGAGGCATCACTATTTCAATTAAATTGAATTACGTTTATTTGTACAGTGCTTTTCACAATACAGATAGTTTCAAAGCATGTTGAACATCGTTCAAAAGAGTGTTTCAGTGATACAATGCCATTTGGCTCTAATGAACAGGGAATCTAGTATGAAATCAAGATATTTCCTTTATTCTCTCTGAGCCCCATTGAGCAGCCACTGGGAACTGTGTGGAGAGGTGTTGGAGATAAAACCTTGAAAGGAACCAGACTCGTCTGAGGCCACAAGATAAATATCATGTAACAATTATAATGCATTATTGGGTTGGTAAATACAGCTTGTGATTATAATGATTGCAATAATAGGATGATATTATGGAGCTGGTTAAGTCTCTCATTTCCTCAGGATGAGCATCTCTAGATAGAAAAAGGAAAATAAAGGTAGAAGGACTGGCTGCTGTTTGTATTAAAGGGGTGGTATAATGCCCTTTTCACAAGATGTAAAATAAGTCTCTGATATCCTGAGAGTGTGTGTGTGTGAAGTTTTAGCTCAAAATACCCCACAGATATTTTTATACAGCATGTTAAAATTGTCACTTTTTGAGGGTGAGCAAAAACGCACCGTTTTGTGTCTGTTCCTTTAAATGCAAATGAGCTGCTGCTCCCGGCACAGGGGGCGGAGCTTCAACAGCTTGTGTCCTGAAAATTTCAAAAACTTTTAGTCTTTTATGTTCAAACCGGAGTCAGACAAAGATGGAGAGACTAGAAGTGACAACATGTAGACAACCTTTCTGAATGGTTAGTTGATGAATTGATGTAGCTGATGTGTAGTTATCTTCTAGTCATTGATTAGCATATTCTGTCATGATAATCTATAAATCGTGTTCAGGGGGCGGAGTTTATGTAAATTTTAGGGTTAGTGATGTCACTAACCCGGGAGGAATGTGGTGTAGTCTCTACCAGCCGTTTGTTGTAGTCAAAAAGCTATATTTAAGAAAATATCTCCCTTTGCTTTAAACTTTGAGCTTCATGACTTTGCAGATGTTGTTTATGCTCAAACAGCAACATTACACACTAACTAAAGTTAGAAAAGTCAAATCATAATCAACCACCCCTTTAAGCCGGGTTCACACTGTACAATTTTGTCCATGATTTGGCTGTCTGAGAGAAAAGTTAAGAATCCTAAAAGACTTGTCTGATTCTAGGCTAAAATCTGTAGTCTTAATCACAGTAGACACATTAATATACAGCCGATTAATGACCATTGCGATAAAATTTGACCTCAGAATAAATTATTGATTTCATCTGAAATGAGGATATTGATGATGTAAGACATGAGTGTTCTTCATGTGATTTTCTGCTGAAAAATTGCAAAACACCCTTATTTTGTACTGTCTTTTTGAGAACAGGAATTAAGCTCTGTCTGTCCTGAACATTGTATGAGTTTTTAACACTTGACGATTTTCCAAGTGAGCAAGGAACCAAAGAATTGGTCAAATCTTTCGCCAGCTTTTGCCATTATGAAGAAGCAACATCCCACTCATTTGATGCTTTGTCATCAACTCTTCAGTTATTTCTATAGTTAAGTACAGTATTTATCCTACAGTTGTCCCATAGTGCCTTTGGAAACCAGCATACGCTTTAGCTCTGGTTTCGATGTTATGCTCATCAGCCAAGCATAGTAACTGAACAGAAGGTTTCGTCAGTTTCTCTGTGACGTCCTATTTTGTGTACATCATGACAGTATCCACATGCAGCTGGTTAAATAAAGTTCCACAACTCTACAATATTTTAAGTTTTAAAGCCATCCTCAACGAACACTAGTTCTGTGTGCATAACATCATGGGATCACCCAGTCATAGAGTCATATTGTATAGAACTAAATGTACTCCTGATCCCAAATCAAAGATGTTGATGGAAGCAACACTAACAACCACTTTTTCCACTCGTGTTTAATTCAGGAAAAGCATGTAATGTCAAGTCCCAGAGCACCTCGCGTCAGGTCCTTCAGTGACAGCCACAGTGATGTCAGTTCCTCTTCAGACTCTGCAGAGCTGAAGTTTGGAGAGTGTGTAGAAATGGAGGATGAAGATAAAAGAGAGATGAGCCTGGCCCAGCCTGAGTTCACCGGCCTTTGGGAACACAAACACAAAGATGATATGGTAACAATTTCAATAAAATACATAAGCATGTGACACCCCTTAACTGTCACCCCCCTTTTTGAGAATAGTGACAGTGCACCAAACTTAAATGGTTGTAATTCAAAAATGCTTTGGGATATAGACCAATTTTTGGTTTTGGTTTAAAGAAGACACTCAGCAGATTATTTCTGAAGTGAAAGCACTTTTTTTCCCCACAATTTTAGCAAAATAATTTTTACTAAAATTACTATAAAATCAAAGCCATATGTCTAACCAAGTTGTATTCCAAATTTGAAGTTGATATCACAAAAATTGAAGTTCCTGTGAGATTTTGTTTAGGCGCAGAACCAAAAATATCCACCGGTTGACATATACATTCCATTGATTTTTTTTGGATGCATTTTCCTGTAACACATTAATAAAATTCTGTCCAAATATCACTTCTATCACAAAATAGTCGCCAAACATAGATCCTTGAGACTCAGACCTTTCCAACGATATGTGTTTTGTCAAGATTAGAAAAAGTTTTGATTCTAAAGTAGTTAAAATAAATGTTGTAATAGGAAACCTGACGACGCCCACTAGGGGAGGAGCCAGCTAAAATAATTTAAAGTACCATTTCTATGGTAATGCAATGTCCAATTTCAAAATGGTTCTCACAGGATGAATTTTGAGTTCGTAAGCTTTCGAATGTTACCTAATTTATGATGATTATTAAAATATGTGAATACAAAAAAAGGCAATAAAAAAAGAATGCCAAGTTTAGTACAAAAAAAAACCTCTATCCCAATATTCAGAGATTTGATTTCAACAAGTGTAAGCTCTGTTTTGTCGAAACATCGTGACCAGTACTGTGTTTCCCGAAAGCATCGCAAGCCTGAGTAGATCATTGAGACCATCGCCACCAATAGTCTCAATGCTTTTGGGAAACACAGTCTATATCATCACACAATGGACAAACTCTTAACATATGGCTATGATTATGCAACTGGCCCCTAGTATTACTACCTTATTTTTTAATTTACTCTTTCCTCAATGAAAGAGTAATTTACTCAATGCTGCTTTTATAACACTATAATAGAATAAATGTCATTCTTTCATTTACAGCTACAAAATCATTGTTTTTTTTGTCATATCTGTCCTCTTAGGCCACACCAGATGAAAACATTCATCTTGAAACATCTTACACCACCATGAAGACTGACACGAACAAGGGTTTGCTTTCAAAGGAAGCAAAAAAGACTATAAAGGGTAGAGAATCAAAAGGACCACCCTTCATCAGCAAACCAGAGATTATTCTGTTTAAGGTACTGAATGCAGACTGTTTCATCATAATAGCTGTGTTCAAAACTTAGCGAGCTGCCTACCTAGACATCAATCTTGGGAATTGAAGGTCCAATGAACAGAATGTGTCAAATTATAGGAACCGAAGTCGAATGCCTGATAAAATAATTCTTCGCATATTCTCCACTAATAATACAATACCATAATGCATTGCAATGAGGGCAGCAAAGAATTTCCATTCAAGGTGGATGACAATGCTGAGGGAAGTATTTATCATATTATATATTAAAAATGCAGTTTGCGTTTGCTCTCAATTCAGTCATTTGAAGTATGGAGCCACTAAAGGGATGTGGTGGTGGAAAAAATATGAAATGGGAGGAAAAAATATATTTCTAAACTTTTGCGTTTGAGGCTTTGAGCTCTCTTAAAGGGATAGTTCGGCCAAAAATGATATTAAACCCATGATTTACTCACCCTCAAGCCGTTCGAGATGCATATGTCAATCTTTTTTCAGACGAACACATTTTCAGTTATTTTAGAAAATGTCTTAGATCTTTCAGTGGTTATAATGTGAAGCAATGGGGTCCACCTCCTTCAAGTCCCAAAATGTGCATGCATCCTTCACAAAAGTAATCCATCCGGCTCCAGGGGGATAAACCAAGGCCTTCTGAGGGTAATCCGTGCGGTTTTGTCGTAAAAAATACATATTTAAAACTTTATAAATGAAAATATCTTGCTTCTGGCAACGGTCGACGCGCGTTCACGGAGATGGATGCCGGCGTATGACGTAGGACGTAGCGTAGGAAGCGTCGTGACGTAGAACGAATGTAGAGTTTTGTTTTGCTCTGCTCTCTGGCTGTGCTGTCACGTTCGTTCTACGTCACGACGCTTCCTACGCTACGTCCTACGTCATACGCCGGCATCCATCTCCGTGAACGCGTGTCGACCGCTACCAGAAGCCAGTTATTTTCATTTATGTGTTCGTCTGAAAAAAGATTGACATATGCATCTCGAACGGCTTGAGGGTGAGTAAATCATGGGTTAAATATCATTTTTGGCCGAACTATCCCTTTAACTTTTAGACACAGCCATCATCTGAGAAAGTACAAAACTTAATACATTATATTACATCTAATATATTTAAATCATAAGAACTGTAAAAATGAATAAATTGCATGTTTCTGAACTGTATTTGCAGGATTGCGATGTTGGGAAGGTCTATAAGAAGAAAGTCACACTCACGAATGTCACATACGTGACTAATTACTGCAAGCTTTTGGGAGTGTCACAGAATCTTAAAGATCATGTGTCAGTCAGGTAAGCTGCTCTTTTAGCACATCACATAAATATCTAACGTTTGAGGGTTTACAGTCTCATTTTGATAGAAGGGATGCTCTGTTAAAGCCAGAGCAGTTTGGCACGTGGTACTGGCATCTTTTGCTGACTCTCTCTGTTTGTCTTGAGAAGAAGATTCTGTCATCATTTCCAAACCTGTAAAAAGTGTTCAGTTCTCTTACTTACATTTTTTTAGTAAACCCGTTGCCTTAAAATTATTAAGTAAATAAATGTAATGCTTAGGTGAAAAAAATAAGTTATGTGAACTTGACAATTCCACATTACTTAATTTTTTCAATTAATCATGAAGTTTATTTAGTTAATAATTTAACTAAACGGGTTTCCTCAATTTTTTAAGTTCAGTCAACTGATCACTTTTTAAGTGGAACAGAAAAATTTTTCTCTTTTTTTTTTATTTTCAATTGGATCCAATGTTTTTTGGACTTCAAAATAATTTATTATGTGTTCCACAGAAAAAAGGAAACACCTACAGGTTTCGAATGAGATGAGAGTGAGTAAATGATGACAGAATCTTCATTTTTGGCCAAATTATTCCTGAGTATGACTGTCGGAGTGTGTTTTCTTTTGCCTAAGCCAAATTTGAGCCACATTGACACAAATATGGGTAAAAAATATCACAAAGTCAAGTTTAAATATAAGCACCCTCAAATGAAAGCAAAAGCACCATCAGTTGATACTGTAATAATATCATATTGGCGAAACAGATTTTGGCAAATGCTCTAGTGTTTATTTGTGTTTGCGCTCTGGAGAACATCAAAGGTTTCTATTTACAATGTGTTTTAGCAGTGAGAAATGTAGCCAATCACAGACAAGTCTGTTGATCTTTTGAACACAATGGCCAATCAAAGGTGTTTAATTTAGTCAAGTTCTACTAAATTTGACTCGCGAATCCTCTCATTAACAAACAGAGACACGATGCAAGTAAGAGATTCATTATGCAGTGTGTGTTGACAACTTTATTGATTTTAATGGAAAGTTGTGAGATCGTGAACTGAGATGAGTGACAGATTTATAGTGATTGTAAAGGGTTTCGAGGCGATATAGCTATTATCCATTTAATAAATGTGTTGTTTTTAAGAGGATCGATGGGCAATTACACTCTGAAAGTTTCGGAAGTGACATCTACACATAAATGCAGGATTCACTCTTCAAATTGCAATTGAGAACTATAACACGCACAGGACAAAAATATAACAAATCAAAATAGATACGCACAATGTAAATGCAGACTAATAGATTAATAGAAAAATATTCTTATCAATATATTTTTGATATTCGTTTCCAATTATTTGTAAAAGTAATGACTCACTGTACATTGCTGTTGCTTACACATTACATCTGCTCTTTACTAGAGAATCTGCGCTAATTTCAGATAATCAGTGATTTGATTCTTAATTGTCCATCTCACAGTAAAATTCAAATGTGAAGTTTTAATAAACTCGATGCTAAAGTTCAGATTAATGTTTAATTGTCCTTCTGACACGTAAAATTAAAATGTACGACTCTGCAAATCCATTAAAACTAACTGTGAACAACTAATGAATTGGGATTGCTATCGCAACATGCATGTTTGTTATGATGCATAAATCTCAATTTTAACAATGAAAAGTAATACAGACAATGATGCAACAACAATAACGTGCACAGTTCTGATCTTAACATAATTATGTGTCGTAAGCAACATGCACAAACTAGGAATATATTAAACAGTCTTTAAAAAACACATAACATACACGACAGAGGACTGAACAGAGAGTATACATGCAAGAGATTTCAATAAGACACACCTGTACATTTTAAGTTCATTTTGAAATTAGTCCCTATCAAGGTGTTTGCTTTTATTTACTAAGTGTGTGTTGTCTTTTCTTGCAGTTTCGAGCCGCCAGGGCCCATGTCTGCAGGCATGGCTTGTGAACTGGAGGCTATATTTAGACCTTTGGTAAGGTTTCTCCCCACTCCACATCTGGTGTTTGTCACGGGAATAATATATCTTTGCTTCACTCTCTAGGTCCCATGAGATGATAGGCCAGACACAATTAGATGGAATTCTGTTTTAACATTCTGTTTTTATTATATCACTGCATGTGGGTGGAGATGAATCATAGAGAACAGTGAAATTACTCACAGTAACATGGGATGGATTACGTGAGCTGAGTAGTTGCTTTGTCACAGTCTAGTTACATTTTATTTCTAAGGCAAGGCTTATTTATCACATTTCATACACAATGATAATTAAAAGTGCTTTACATAAAAAAGGAGTTAAAATAACCATAAACGAAAATATCATGTGTAAGAAATAAAAATAATCATCGTTTTTAACTAAAGGCTAAAATGCTGTTTCTCACGACCTAAATTACTAAATTCAGGAAAAGTGTATAGCACTTTTCACTATAAACATCTTTTCAGAAAATCATACTATTATATCTATAGTGCCTGATCAGTCACTTCATAATGAATGTATAACTGCTAATTTGCATAAAGTAAAACTTTATTGAGTGCCATGGAAACCCTAGTGAAAAATAAATATACTAAATGTATTTGAAATATATTTATTTTATGCTAAGTATACTACAAATGTTATGTACTTAACATAAATACCTTGTAATTGTACTTTTAGTATACTAAATTGATATACTTAAACTGGAACAACTAATTTTGCACTTAATGTACTTTAGTTTTCCAGAAATAGAGCTGAAGTTCATCTAAAGATATACTGAAGTATATTTGATTGTGCTAAAGTGAAACTATTGCAAGTATACTGTTTAGATACACTTTAAATACTTTGTATTTTGAGACTGATATTATACAGAGATCACACCATCCTTACTAATAGTGATATTAAAACACATTTTATGCTTAATATTAAGAAATGTGCATTGTGCAATAAAGAATTACTCCAAATAATGTTTAATTATAATATATCAGTAAGTCTCAAGCGATATGTCAGTAAATATGTTAATGGATTTTTAGGATACTTAGTATGAAATAAACATATTTTAAATACGTTTTGGTATAGGTTTTTTCACTTTTTCACTTTTTCACATTGCATAGCCTTCAGTCACCAGAAATCACCAACTCTCACTGAAAATTATTGGCTGTCATATTAAGACTTTCTTATGATAGAAATTAAGTGCAGAAATTGTCATAAATGAGATCTGGGCAAGACAAGTGATAGTGCAAACTTAAGAACCAAACACACTTTTCTTTTAATACCAGTTGACTTCCTTTACAGGACAAATTTTTACATCTTGTACACCAAGAAATGAAGTAGATGATCATCATCTCCTGTTCTACAATGTTTCCCCCCCTCTTACTCTAAATATTATGACATTGATCAGGGAAAGCTCCACAGTAATAAATGTTCTATATTTGTTGTAGCTCGATGTGGATTTGGATGGTGTGATTCACTTTCAGTCGGCTTCTGGCCCTTTTTCTGTGGCTATCAAGTGCTCCAAGAAAAAGTGTGAGGTAAGAGTTTTTGCATGGTAAATTACTCTTTTTTTTTAGGTTTTGGTGAGTTGTTAGTCCCATTATTTCCCTTTTTCCCAGATGGTTGTTGATCACTGTCTTGTGGACTTTGGCACTCATGTGGTCGGACAGACGGTTTCTCGAGTAATCACCATGACCAACAGAGGGGCTCTCGGCACTCGTTACACGCTGACCCCCGTCTCCACCGGTCCCCTTCAGCAAACCTTCACGAGCTCACTGGTGAATCACACTGATACGACTGACTGACTGTATAAATCACACTGACTCCTCCAGTAGTGCTGTTGGGTCATAAGTGAACTGAGTGAGGGAGATAGTCCTGTGATTTGGTATCTAGTTATTCTGGTTATGTTAGAGTGAATCTCACAAAAATATGTTCAGTTAGGGTTGCCAACTTTGTACCCACAAAATATGCAACAAAAAGTGGAATAATGTGGCAGTGCACTTTCATTGTGATTTCAGCTTAAATCTAATGGATCCCATGATGCGTGATGTGAGTTTTTTTTAAAGTCCCCCTGTAGTCGATAATTGTATCCCTTAACTCGTCTTTGATCACCAAAATGACATATTTAAAAAAAATTTCCTTGAAAAAAAAACTTCTTGCCTTAAAATATCTTGAATGTAACTCGACACCCTCGCCTCATTTAGTATACGCGGTTCTATGAATATGCAAATGAGCCCTGCCTCCACTCACTCCCTCAGCTCAGAGATCCACTGGTTGACGATCACACGTTGATCTGATTGGTTACAAGGTAGTTTGTGACGTCAGAAACACCAGCGATTTCAAAGCGTGTTTTTGAGACTGTCTTTGGTTCACTGCAGTTTTAAGGAGGAAATACTCAGCAATGCTGTCGACTTATGAATTTACACATGCTTTGTCTTAAAGCAGATTAAAAACACCACATAGACACATAAACAACGTTAAAAGCTGGATTTACACCACAGGGGGACTTTAATATTTTGGTCAATCTTTCTGCCCAGGATTCTGGTAAAAGCGGTAGTTTAGAGATGGCCAATCTGAACGCAGAGAACACAGCAGAAATCCCATCAGGCATAGAGAAGACTCACATTGACCTCGGACCAGGTAACACAATGCTTTTCTCCGGTGGTACAGTGCTTTTTCAGTAATACATTTGAAATTTGTAATATTAGTTGCAAGCCTGTAAAAACAATGACTTCAGTGTTGACATGACTATTTCATTTCAAATAGGACCTGGGTTTTTACTAGGCTCTTTTAACAATGACTCAATCCTTTCTACATCCGGCATCCAAAACATAGTCAGCATAATTACACCGCCTTTTAAGACACCGTTTTGACAGAGAAGTCGATAGAAATGGCGAATATAAAACATGCTTATATTTTATTACATTAGAAAAGCACTGATAGAAATAGTTTAGTCTAATGAAAAATAAAGATATACCACTTTTTCAGGCTTCTTAGCTTTGACAATTGACTGTGACAAATGTATGTGACATGTACGTGTGTGTACGTAACATACACGTATACACTTTGTACTTCTTTTTTAATAGTAAATTCTGTTCAATAGTGTCTCCTGTCAGCAGTCACAGTCCTGATGAGGTTCTGACCGCTGATCCAGGATCAGTGGATAGTAAAGTGGAGCCTACTGAGATTAGCATCGAGGAGGTACAGTATGAACACACTGACCTGTTTACACACATTTAAGAAAGCAAATCAAGAAAGGCATAAATTGAGTCTGGTTCTCAAAGTTTGAATTTTTTTTATTTTGCAGACACATTTATTATTTATCCAACATTTATTAACTCAATGAAGAATATCTGAAGGAATGTGTTTTGGTTTTGTTTTAACTGTTCCCTGTCCCGATTAGACTGAGTTCTGTTTGCTAATTAGTTTCCTTAGTTACTGATTATGTTTACCTGTTGTTCATTTAGTTCTCTTGTTATCTCTGTATATTAAAGTCAGAATATTTGTATAATATTTACACATGGTTTGTCTTAAAGCATATTAAAAACACCACCTAGACACGAATAACATTAAAAGCTGTATTTTCACCACAGGGACTTTAAATGGCAGTGTAACATACAGGTGTTCTCTTTACAGCCGTATGAAGGTGATGTTGGCCCATTTATGAGTGTCAGAATACCCATCATCTTCACACCAACCATTCCAGGAGAGGCAAAATTGGATTTCCAAATCCTATTTTCTCAACCTGGTTGTGAACCGGTAGAGTTTTCACATAATTATAAAAATATATATATATATTTACATACTTTATATTTGCTTTAACAGCTCAAAATATGAACTTGATTTTCTCCTTGTTTTCTGAATGCATAGATTGTGGTTTCAGTTTGCGGGGTGGCCGAGAGCGCTCCTGTGTGGGTGACCAAGCCAAATATTGACCTGAAAATCTGCATGTATGATCGTCTTTATCAGGACAGCATCGAAGTTCAAAGCAGGTGAATTGCACCAGTTCGATTTTTATCAAGACAAGATTCACATTTGCCATTGAATTCCATTGCTGGTGGACTTCTAGCGAAGCACGGAGTCACAGAGCAGCTGTATTCTGTAGAGATCCCCAACCTGACCGACAGTAGGACATAATGCCTGTTAAGTAGGGGTGTAACAATATGTCGTGTCACAATATATATCAATACAGAAATTCAACAATATGTTTTGTGGATAGCTCACCCAAAATAAAAATTACTGTGTGATAAAAATAATTAACTATATATAATGTTGAATATAATGTATAATAATGCAATAGGGGAATATTTGTGTCCTGATAATGCCAAATGTCTGATGTTACCAGTAAAAAGTGGCTGACATTATTTTAAATATATCTAGTCAGAGTAGGGATGCAAATTATCGATTAATTCATTAATCATTAATTGATTGACCTTATCGATCGATTAACGATTAACTGATAAGCGGCTATTTTCCTGAGAATGTAAATTTCTCACGCTATCAATAGTGTCTTTAACTTAAAAAGCAAAATATTGCTTATAGGCTACTGAATAAAAATGCATGTTATATTGCTCAATTGATGTTTTATTGTAACAGTTGGATAATGGCATTTATGTAGTTTAACAAAATAAATTATGCACAGAAAATTAAAATACATAAAAACATAATTGTGCACTGGCTCACCTGTTTCATGTGAAACATTAAGCAACATAAAATACATTTTAAATAAAAATCTACATGGCTTAGCCTGCAATATTAAGCCTACATATAATAATCTATCTGGTAAACTACTTGAATGAAAAACTTGAAACATTAGCAGCAGCAGCACTAATCTCCCTTGGTCTGAGAAAGGTAACAGTAAGATTACTAGACCTGGAAACTTCAAATATAGAACTGAACACAACTTAAATCATCCCTGAGGAAGGTGACAGTAAAATTAGAGGGCGTCCCTCGTTTACACTGTCAGTGAAATGTGACCAAATTCCGATTTTTTGCTCACATGTGACACAGATCCGATGTGTTCTAGACAGTGTAAACAGGAAAAAAACGCATGCATTCGGATATATCGAGATCGGTTTCAGGCCTCATTCATATGTGGAAATAAATCGGATATGTGCCAATGCGACTGTCATGTAAACAGGCAGATCGGATTTTCCGAGGCATTAGGCAAGTAACGTCTCCGCGGTTTAATGACGAGAGAAACCCCGATGCGCATCTGCAAAGGGACAGATGACCCGACAAAATGTTGTGTTGTCGTAGGAGAGGAATGTAGACCCACATTCTCCCACCAGTCCTGAGATCTCTCTCACACACAATAACTGAAGCATATGCGCATATGCGCAATGGTGGCACTTTTCGTCCTCCTTCGCCTCAAATTTGAAATGCTCCCACACTCCACTCCGTTTTGACCGCCTCATGTTTGGTTTCTTTTTTGCCGCCTCAGGTTTGTGTCGGGTCTCTCGCCGCCGGCGAGAATCTCGTGTCACATTCGCAATGTTCAATTAGCCAACAATTAATTTAATTTAATCGAGTAAATTCTTGTCGACAATTAATCGATAATCGATTAACCGTTTACATCCCTAAGTCAGAGTGAAATCATATTTGTCCAAAATAATTTTCAGCTTCAGAATCATGAATATTGTTATTCTGGTGTCTCTATTGTCCTGTGCTTTGGGTTTCAGCACCAAGTCCAAGCCTATTCATTTACACACACAATGTAACACTAAATTTAGCATTGTAATCAACAGTACATTTTAATCAACCTTTTATCATATGTCTTGGAGTATCGCTATAATATCGTATCGTGAGTTTAGTATCGTGATATGTGTCGAATAGTGACACAATTGTACCGTTACACCCCTTCTGTAAAGCAATCGTTACTGCAGATGCCAGTTAAAGAATGTGAATATTTGGTGGTGTTTTTTCTTTTTTCAGGCCCTTTATTTCACACTCTGCATAGTCTGATTATTTAAAGAATTCCCAGGATGATCTTCCATTATATCGGCTGTTCTGGAAGCTTCTTGCTGCTGGCAACATTGGGGAAAATGGGTCGTCTATTCTAGATCCATATGGATAGTGGGGTACTGCATATTTCACAGACCAGCTGATGTGGATCTGAATGGGTGGCATACACAGATCTCGTTTGCTTCTCATATTTTATATTTATTCTGGTTGTGCTTTAATGCTTTAATGAGTTGCTGAGAGTGTTTGGTTGGGATTACACACACATACATACATGGAGATTACATTGTACAATGCAGTGTAATTGTGTTTGACTTTAAATTGAGATTGAGTCCTCTTTCAGATATAATATATTGGTTCTTTCTGTTTAACCAATGTCTTTCTCTTTCAGTCTGTTTTCCTGACTTTTGACAATATGAATATTTGGTGGTGTTTTTTCTTTTTTCAGGGCCAGCTCAGCTCTCAGAGTGACATTCAAGGTGTGTAAAGAGATGAGGAACCACATGTCTATCCTACCTAAAACAGGATTCATCCAGGCCAAATCCAGCTTCAGTGCTCAGCTGAAATTTCTGCCCAGGTAGACCTTGATAACAACACTTAATTTGATAAATAATACTAGACTTAAAGTCTCCCTGTTGTAAATCATCTTTGATCACCAAAATTATATATTTAAACGTTTTTTCCTTGAAAAATAATTCTTCATGCCTTAAAATATCTTGAATGTAACTCGACACCCTCGCCTCATTTAGTATACGCGGTTCTATGAATATGCAAATGAGCCCCGCCTCCACTCACTCACTCAGCTCAGAGATCCACTGGTTGACGATCACACATTGATCTGATTGGTTACAAGGTAGAAACACCAGCGATTTCAAAGCGTGTTTTTGAGACTGTCTTTGGTTCACTGCAGTTTTAAGGAGGAAATACTCAGCAATGGTGTCGACTTATGAATTTACACACGGTTTGTCTTAAATTATTAAAGACAAACATATTAAAAACACCACATAGACATAAAAACAACATTAAAGGCTGGATTTTTACCACAGGGGGACTTGCTTGATGGGGTGACTTTCATACTGTTTTTTCCTGTTCATTTCTCATTGTTTTTTAAACAAAGTTGGTAATTTAGATTAAAAAGGACCTATTATGTTTGTTTCAAATCTGAATGAGTGGATGCACACCGTCTCCTGTTTTTACCCGTATGTCTGGGGGAAGCAGATTCCACTCGCCAATTTTCATTTGTCTTTTCTCAAAGTATCAGGTGATTGGGGCTCCCAAGTTTGACCCCTAGTGTCAGTCATTGACACACGGTCAAATCAAGAGTTGCTCACTGCAAAGTCACATGATGTCCAGTTCTTCCTCTCTGGACGTTTAATGGTGGAGGGATAGTGTAGGGTAGGGTTGGATGGGTAGGGTTCGGGTGTAGTTGAGTATTCTAGCTCCACCCGTCTTAGTCATCTTACTACTGTACATCTACTTCTACAATGCTCACACACCTTAAATACAGTTGTGGTGAGAATTAATGGCACCCCTGGTAAATATGATAAAAAATGACTATAAAAAATAAATCTGCATTGTTTATCCTTTTAATCTTTCATTCAAATAATTTGCAAAAATCTAACCTTTCATTGAAGTAAAATAATTGAAAGTGCGGGGAAATCACATTATGAAATAAATGTTTTTCTCCAAAACACATTGGCCACAAATATTGGCACCCTTTTATTAAATACTTTTTGCAATCTCCTTTTGCCAAGATAACCACTCTGAGTTTCCTCCTATAATGCCTGATGAGTTTGGAGAATAACTGACCAGAGATCCTCCATACAGAATCTCTCCAGATCCTTCAGATTCACAAGTTCATGTTGGTGCTTCTTCTCCTGTTGGTGCCATCAGGTTTTGAATTTTTATCTGTTGATATTTGCTAGAATCCATGATGCCATGTATCTGAACAAGATGTCCAGGACCTCCAGCAAAAAAATAGGCCCACATCATTAAAGATACAGTATATTGAATTGTACACATGGGGTACTTTTTACCCTTGTGTGCACCAAACTCATCTAGTGTGTTTGCTGCCAAAAAGCTCTTTTTTTAGTTTCATCTGACCACAGAAGCCTGTGCCGTCTGAAGTTCCAGTCGTGTATGACAACTGAATATGCTGGAGGTTGTTCTCGGAGGAGCGAGGACGATTTTTCTTGAAACCCTCCCAAACAACATGTGGGGATGTAGGAGTTGTTTGATTTTTGTTTTATAGGCTTCTGACCCCAAGAGTCAACTAATCTCTGCAATTCTCCATCTGTGATCCTTGAAGAGTCTTTGGCCACGCGAACTCTCCTCCTCACCGTCCATTAAGACAAAATACACACACGTCCTCTTCCAGGCGGATTCGTAAGATTTCCTGGTGATTAGAACTTCTTAATTATTGCCCTGATGGTGGAAATGGGAATTTTCAATGCTTTAGCCATTTTCTTACAACACTTTCTATTTTGTGAAGCTCAACAATCTTTTGCTGCACATCAAGAACTATATTCTTTGGTTTTACTCATTGTGATGGATGATTAAGGGAATTTGGCCTTTGAGTTTCCTCATATATAAACTCCTGTGAAACAAGTCGTCATAGCTGGACAATTTCATGTTCCTAGTCATCCTGGTGTGCTAAAAAAAAGGTAAATATTAATGTGAATATACTCATTAATATATTCGTAATTCTAGGGGTGCCAATAATTGCGGCCAACGTGTTTTGGAGAAAAACATTTATTTCATAATGTGAGCCCCCCCCCCCCCCCCCCCAATTCTTTGATTAGATTAGATTGTTAGATTTTAGCAAATTTTTTGAACGAAAGATCAAAAGGATAAACAATGCAGATTTATATTTACAGCCATTTTTGATAATATTTACCAGGGGTGCCGACCACAACTATATATTTAGATTGTCGGTTAGAAAATTAAACCTTATTACCTATTTGACATGAACCATTCCCATCCTTGAAAAATGTAACTTGTATCATAAGAGCATCTCGCAACATAAAACCCTCGAGCCATCAAGAGAATCTCCCGAGAGAAGCATGTGGACATTTAGGAGGAGCTGAATTTGAATGAGGATGCTGAGATATTTTTAAACCTGAACTGTAACGCGCTGTGCTGCAGTGCTGTCGGATCCTGAGAGCGAGGCTGAGAAGTGTGTGTGTGGTGCCCTTCTCCTCGCCCACAGTTTTCATCTGACAGAGCCGAATATTGATAGCTAAGCTGATTTGAGGTCAGATGAAGCCGCATTACATGATAAAAGTTAAAGGAACATTTTGTGGGCCTGACGCGCTGCAGTGGATGAAGTGAAACTGCTTTAATCTGCTTATAGTGCTTAAAATGCAGATTAAAACTGCATTAATAGCATCCGCACCATTTCACTCATCTCTCTCTCTCACTCCTGCGATCCAAACCCACAGATCTGTCTTGACTCCTGCTTATGTAATGCGCTTCACATGGCTCACTCTCACTGGAGCCTTTTGTGGGGCGTTTTTGGGGGATTTTATTGCACGGCTGTCTGGAATACTTGATTGTGATTGATTGGCTGGATCCTGTGGTCAAATAAATTAGGGATAACATTCTAATTAAAACACAGACAGAGTTTTTGGGATCTTTGATCTCTCTGAAGAGGTTTATGTTTTGTTAATATCTGGATGACTGTATACACCATCTCTGTCATTCTACACTATTTCATGAGACTACAATTACATCCATCCATCCATTATCAAAGGTTTTATGCTCAGTATATATTAAAATTAATAATGTCTTTTGAAGCCTATTTTTTTTACAGTCATTTGCAATAGTAAAGTCAACAATGGCTACGTTTACATGCACAACATTTGTTTCAATCGGACTTAATTCATTCCAAATTAATGAATCTGAATGTAGTGTTTACATGAACGCTAAACGTGATCGGGTTGATGTCCGCGTTTATATGTCACAAGCTTCAAATCGGAATAGATTTTTTGACATGCGCACACTGGACATATATACAGAGTTTCCTGCTGTTTGGGCATAATAACTATTCTCCTTTATTTGTTTTAAACAGCAGACTTAATATTTATCCATTTCTGGTCATAATTTGGAGACAATGAGCATATGAACCGTTGTGCCGCTGCTTATATTAATCACACAGTTAAAATGCCCAAAACCAGTCATCTGTGGATGAGAGTCTGAATCAAGCACTTGTGAGCCGTTGTTCTGCTCCACTTCACAGACGCAGTGAAAGGAGAATGACGGGACACTCATTTATATGACACTTTATTCAACAGGAAGAACAGCTCGTTCCGCGCGTCATTCACATGTGCTTCATTGATTCAGCCCATTCACCTGTCCCCTGTTTATTATCTCGTTAGCTCCTTTCTTTGCCCTTGTACTTAAGCCCTCAATTCCTGCCAATTCTTGGTCCTGGATTGTTTAACGTCAGTGTGTACTTCAGTCCTGTTTATTGTTTTGATTCTTGTATTAAAGATCTATTTTAGTATCTTCATCATCGTGTGCTTTCATTACTGCCACCCACTGTGACATAATCCAGGACCTAAAACAGAGATTAAATAATGGATTTGCCAGCAGTGGAACTGCAAGGAAGAGCGCTCGGGGACCACACAAGGGATTTTTTACTTAATTTCCCGACCACTCATTTATAGTATTCTACCACACCAGCCTTAATGAGCAGACGAAGGCACGAAGGCAATCTTTTTAGACTTTGGAGAGTGGTTGCTGGCCACCTATGGATCCTCGTGTCCTGAGTCCATTCCAGTGAGAGGAATTCCCAAGTCTTTTCCAGTGAGAGGAATTCCTGAGTCTGTTCCAGTTAGAGAAATTCCTGAGTCTGTTCCAGTTAGAGAAATTCCTGAGTCTGTTCCAGTGAGAGAAATTTTAGAGTCCATTACAGTGAGTAAAGTTTCCGAGCCTGCTCTCGAGAGGAAAATTCCAGAGCTCAGCCCAGAGAGTGTCCATAATGGCTCTGGCATTTTGTGTCTGGGCCATACACACATCTACTCCAGCCCCTCAGTCCAGTGTCGTCTCCTGCCCGAGTCCACTCCGGTGTCGGCTCCTGCCCCTGAGTCCGCTCCAGTGTCGGCTCCTGCCCCTGAGTCCGCTCCAGTGTCGGCTCCTGCCCCTGAGTCCTCTCCAGTGTCGGCTCCTGCCCCTGAGTCCGCTCCAGTGTCGGCTCCTGCCCCTGAATCTTCTCCAGTGTCGGCTCCTGCCCCTGAGTCCGCTCCAGTGTCGGCTCCTGCCCCTGAGTCCGCTCCAGTGTCGGCTCCTGCCCCTGAGTCCGCTCCAGTGTCGGCTCCTGCCCCTGAGTCCGCTCCAGTGTCGGCTCCTGCCCCTGAGTCCGCTCCAGTGTCGGCTCCTGCCCCTGAGTTCGCTCAAGTGTCGGCTCCAGCCCCTGAGTCCGCTCCAGTGTCGGTTCCTGCCCCTGAGTCCGCTCCAGTGTCGGCTCCTGCCCCTGAGTCCGCTCCAGTGTCGGCTCCTGCCCCTGAGTCCGCTCCAGTGTCGGACCCTGCCCGGCTCCTGCCCCTGAGTCCGCTCAAGTGTCGGCCCCTGCCCCAGAGTCCGCTCCAGTGTCGGCTCCTGCCCCTGAGTCCAAGCTCCCAGGTCAAAGCCTATCCTCCCTGGTCTCCTGTACTACCTGTACCGTTCACCTGCCTATCAGCTGCCACGACTCCAGGACACCCCCCCCCCCCCCCCCCCCCAGTCATTTTTGGCGTGAGGTCTTTTGGGGAGGGGGGGTGATGTCAGGGTCATTGTGCGCTTTTATTACAGCCACCCAGTCCATGTCCATGGAGTCCATGGGCACATTAAATATAACTTAATATAACTTAAAATAATCAATGCATTTACCTCAAAATGTGTAATTCTCATTCTTAATGGTTATAAAATAAGCTCATCACCCCCCCCCCCCCCTTCTTTTTCTCAATGTAATTTTTTGGTTCCTTCTTTTTTGGGGGGTTGAAATAAGAGCCAAATGTGTTTTTGAGAGGTTTCCTGAGATTCACTCCGACCAAATCTCTGAAAATATGTTTGTGCTCGCATGCTGCAGAAATAGCTTGCTGAGCCCTCTACTCATGCCTGTCATCTACAGTGTAAATACTGTGATCGCTGGACTGTGTTTATGTACACTTGTGTTTGTGGATGAGTGCACACCAACATTTCTGTGTGGATGTTTAATCCTTGTGATTTTGCACAAATTATGTGTAAAAAACAGACAATTCATTGACAGATGTCATTTGTCCATTTCCGTTCTTTGAGATGCGAATGGTAAATCCTCTTTATTGTTGTGTTAATGCTTCACACACAAACATAGGTTTGATATAAGAGCTTTATGACATTTCAGTGTTTAACAGAGCCACAGTTTTAACAGGCTAGCAACAGAATAATCAAATAAAACACATCAGAACTTCATTGTTTTCCCTTTTCACATTGTTTTCAGTTCCAACACATTCCTCGTTATTTAGAACTGAAGAAATTAACCCTTTGAATCGGTTCACAAATCACACTGGACCGTACTTCCCGATAACAAGTGATCTTCGTAGCTCTTAAGAGCGGTCTCTTTGTGTGACCTCAGAATTATTCTAAACTTTTTTATATGCATTTCCCCAAAATGCATTTAACACGAACGTGCTATTAAAAGAGTAAGATTAAGCCGATTTTCAACACGCTTTGTATTGTTGCACATTTTTTATCCCCGCCGATGGAGAGTCGGATCAACAAAGGGTTATTAACCAAACAGTTGTAAGAGTATGTCTATCACTGAATATTGTATCGTGCTTTGTCTACTCTTTAAACTGCATTAAGGTAAGAATACTATGCAACAGCTTTCTGACCTGTACGGGATGGTGTTTTGTTTTAGGTGGAGCTGATGGAATGACAGTTTCTTTAATCTTTTAAAGAACGGTACTGGAGTCATAGTGTAAAAGTTCGCTAAGAAGTACTTCTGACTCAAGCAAGGCGGTATTTGACTCTGGTCAAGCCTAACCAATCGGAGCAGAAAAGTGGCCTTGGACGGCAACATGTTCAGTGCATTATGGGTGTTGAAGTTTTTCTACCTATATTTGGCAAAAGGGTTTTCTTCAGTAAAGCACCGATTTTTTTCCACCTTTCTACCACATACTGTTGGCAGCCAAGTTTTATTTAAAGCCTGAAAGTCAATCATGTCTATCATTCAGCATATAGCTTTTTGTGTAATGGTATAAATACTTGTAATTTACTTGGTGGGAAAGATTTATAGTTACTAATTTCTCTTTTTTTATTTGATGTGTAATAATGATCAACCCAATTTTCTGCATAAATGTGCCTATTATTTTATTATTTAGTGCAGATTGATCTATTTCTTATATGAAATTACTACTTTGTTCATCTAATTGCAATTTGCAATGTTTAATTTTTGCAAATTCACCTGTGGATGGAGGTACAAGCTTCAGGATCAGTGAAGACAGTGAAGTCCTGTGGCTGATCTTGGCAATGACAAGAACACAGAGAAATGAGGTTCACAGTGCTGCCGCTTTAGTGACATTTATCAGTGAAATGTGGTCTATTCTTGACTACGCACAAGGGATAATGGTGAAATCAGTGCTGAACAACAGTGCGATAGAGTCCTTGGGTGTCAGAAAGTAAGATGAAGGATTGTTAATGAGGAAGATGTATTGTTATTGTTTTAAATTGATGTTCCTGGTAATGCTGAATCAGAATCTCCCTCTTGCAGCTTCTCTTCTCTGATGATGTGGGCGGGGCTATAACCTGTCACTCACATGAGACCAGCCAATAGCAAACCACAACCATCCAATCAATTCCCCACAGACACAATCAAGCCCCGCCCACATTTGCTCTTGTTCCAGAAGCGTTTCACTCGGATATACACAATAGAGAAGAAAAGACTAGTGAAACTTCCGTTTCATGCCGACTTTAATATGTAATTACATAGTACCTTTGTACTTCGAAAATTGAAAAGTAGGCCTTTTACTGGAGTTATATATTATTTGGGCATCTGTGCTTTTACTCAAGGACTTGATTTGAGTACTTCGTCTACCACTGTGTGTAGAAGTGTGTTTTAGTTTGGCTTAAGTCCGCTAAAAATAGCTTTTTAGAGCAGAGGATGTGTCAGGATGTGTTCACAAGCAGGATCCAATCAGATTCCCGTCAGTGTGTTTGTTCCGTCGACAGATGGCCCGTGTGGCATCCCACAAAGCTGTTCCACAATACTGTGCCAAAACTATTCAAGAGCACCGCTCCCACTGATTCCATTAACTCGGAAGGAGCCATTCCTGAAACTCTGCTGGAATCAGATTAAACAATCTTAATTGCATAGATCAGGACATGTACACTGAGAAAGAAATGGCAGTATTCTGCCCTTAAATATGAATCCATCTGATTTTATTATAACCACATCACATTAATCTCATATATAAATGAATAAATGTCATTATGCAATTAAGAATACAGTATTTATTTACTTTAAAGCCTCAGTTTTATCAGGTGTTGGTTTTCAAGTTCATTGAAAGCATGTTAAATCACCATGGTAAACACAGTATCATCTTACTATTGTGACTGCAATCCTTGTCATAAGGCACTGCCACAGATTATTTTCCTTTTTCCTAAAATGATCCCTCAGATCATCAGGATCAAGTCAGTTAGAAATAGCAAGGGAACACTCTTATTATTAAGGGTTATTTTTATTACTGTTTTAATACATTTTAAATCAATGTTAATGTTAAAGCGCTTTTTTCACAACATTTTGTTTATTTTTTTAGTATTAAGCAGTTTTATTAAAAGGTTTCTTCCGGTGAAGCTTTTTTCTTCATAAGGACGGGTGTATCACTCTGAAATATCAAAATAAATGTTAATGTAAAATCAAAAATATACTCATAGAAGAGTTGTATTCAGGTCACTGTGTGTGTGAAATGCATTTTAATGTAAATACATTTTAAATAAATGAATAGATAAGAAAAAAAAGTTTTGCTCGTCCATAATGCATCAGTGTATGTGCACTTAGAAAATGATTATGTTTAATAAATAGACTACTAAATATTTGAAGTCTTGAAAAGATCATGGCATTATATATTTAATATTGATTAAAGAGTTTGTTTTTTGCATGTCTTTATAGACCGAGCTTGTATGCGGATGCCAAACGCTTCTTCAATAAGGACACAGGAGTTCTGGAGGTTCCTTTGACTGTACAGGTCCCAGATCAGGTAGAAAGTCTCTTTCTCAAAGCAAGGTTTCAGATCCACCCTTTTCTTTGTCCAGAGGCTCATTTTCAGTCTACATTCTTTATGCTTGTATTCCCATGGAAGCTGAATGCACATGTAATAACTCTCACTCTTCAAAAGGCCATTTTTCTTGTGCAAAAGTTGTATATATATTATATATATATATATATATATATATATATTAGAGGTGGGCATAGATTAATTTTTTTAATCTAGATTAATCTAGATTAATTTTGAAATTAATCTAGATTAATCTAGATTAAAATGGCTCATTTGAATTCTGACGAAGGCATTCAGAATATGTGTGCTACCCAAATAATGACTATAAAAGTAAGTCTTTGAGAACGGGTTTCTCAAGCCAGGTGGCGCATTAGACCAGGGGCTCATCTCCTGTTTCCAAAATGCATCACAAACTGCTTGAGAAAGCTGTTCTACTCATAGACTGTAAAAGGTTACTACTGTACTGTTACCGTCCGTAGGCAACATTAGGTAGGCCTATGTTATTATCAACTAATAGGCTATCAATTAGGGATGGGCGATATGGCCTAAAATCCATATTGTGATATACATTGCAGCCTCTTGCGATAACAATATATATTATAATAAAACCATTTCAGAACAGGTTACACAGACCCTGCTAAACAACTGCTAAATGTTTTTTGTTTTTTTTTAAGGGTGTATGTAGTTTTGAGAACATATATTGTGCAAAACTGTAAGTATACAACATAATTTTGCAGATAAATAAAATGTAAGTACACTAGCTGCAGAGACTTAAGTAGGTCTAATGTTTATTATGGCTTGGAGCTTATGAAACCCCAAATTTAAAATTAGAATATTGTCTAACTGATGTCTTTTCAGTTAAAAAGAAACACAACAACGATTCTTAAAATCGGGCGCAGACAGAGATTATGTGCTACACCACTAAGATATATTGGGAATAATACGCGCGCGCTGGTATTCAGTGATATCATGTTTCGTTTTGAATTTGAGGTGGTAGAACGGATTAGTCGTGTGTTAACTTACCGAACTGTGACCCCACACACTCTGTCTATAGTTTGCTGCTGCTCGTCGGACGGCTTAAATCCGAACCAAGTCCAAATAATGGATGTTGCACGGATCTTTTTCACCAGCTTTCACTTTCAGCCGTGTTTACTTGAGATGACGATGAATATGATGCGTTGCAGCCGGGTTTACCTCGCGGCCGCGGGTAGATTGCGTCATCATAGCTTGTGTAGTATATAGAGTAGTTCCCAACCCAACTTTGAGAATAGATTAACGGCGATATTTTTTTTATCGCGCGATAAGAGTCTCGCGTTAACGCAGCACGTTAACGCCGATAACGGCGCACCACTAATATATATATATATAGAAAGAGAGAGAGAGAGAGAGTATATAAACCCAATTTTGTGTATATGGATTTTGTTTACACTTTAATCCTCACTATTAACTAGTTGCTTATTAGCATGCATATTACTATGATATTGGCTGTTTATTAGAACTTATAAAGCACATATTAATGTCTTATTCTGCATTACCATATTCTACAACCCTTAAACCTAAACTTAACAACTACCTTAGTTACTATTAATATGCATTAATTAGGATTTTATCGAGGCAAAAGTCGTAGTTAATAGGTAGTTAATGAGATTTAGGCCCTAGTGTGATCAGATTGTCACATTTATGATAAAAATTTAAGTTGCATAAATGCATAAATCACTGCCATAATGCAAAGGTGGGTTGCTAGTGTTGATAAATAAGAAATGTCTCAGTTAATGAAACCTATACTCATCAGCTGGTCATTTTAAATTTTTCATTGTTTTAATTTTCTGTCTTTTACGAACCCGTCAGTAAAGGATGTTAATGGGAAATAGAAGTGAAATGGGGAGATGGTGTTTTAAAGGGGAATCTAGTGAAGTAATTCCCCCAGTTATCGGATATTGTAGATTATCTAGGGCTAGGCTATATAAAGAGCACAGTGTCTGTCGTCTTTTTTAGATTGTGAGAGCAGAATAAACCCAAAAAGGCATGAACTCACAATGCTGTGCTTAAACGACTCTGTCTGTCAATGTGACAAATGTGATCCTATCACCAAAAGCTCGTGTAAATGAGGCCTGTGGTATTCTGGTCTTTAGATTTGGCTCGGTCTCTCCTTAAACGCATGTCTGTAGGATTTATTTCACCCATTTTATATCAGCCACTCGGTGAAAATCTGTGCTGTTTGAAAATGCAGTTTAGCTGTGAACACAAGCTTACATCACGTTTGCCGTTTGCTTTGCTGAGCACCAGAGCTGTGTGATGACAAACTGGTCAAACGCTCATAATCCTCAGGTCTGGACACTGGTTATCTTCCCTGAGAAGAGATCTCATCTCTTCCTCTTTTCCTCGTCCTCTTCCTCAGCCAGACTCTTCATTCACGCCAGGACTCTCACTGATCTCAAACCTGTGCCGGAGCTGGCACATACACACCGCCTCACTTCACTATCATGCTTCAAATAACTTTAGTCATATCTGTAACTAATTATAATCATTGCATGCAAATCAACATGTTGAATTGTTGAGGAAAATGGCGATCAGACGGCTCTATTAATCATTTACACTTTAATCAGTCCAGTTTTATAAAACACATAATTCTAAAATCAAATCATAAAATAATATTGAGTTATTTCAGAAATCTTTCCTCCTCCACCAAAACCAGGTTATGAAAATGATATTTTTGAATATTCTCTAAATAACCTTTTTAATGTTTAAATGTAAAAATAGTCGATCTCCGAATGTGAATGAACTGACTCTGAATTTTAGTATTGCTTCTTATATGAGGATCCTTTTTCAAATACAAGGTCAGTATTGATTTTCATTAACGACAAAACAACAAATTATCCGTGAATTTATATGGAATTAAGCTTTAGGAGCTTTCCATCTTTACTCTCCTCCCTGTTACGCTGCATTCGGAGATCGACTATTTTTGACTGTCAAAATGCCGGCGGACGGAAACAACAACAACTACAGTGAGTTGTTCAAAACCTTTCTCTTTAGTAAACTCTGTGTACACAAACAATGTTCTCAATGCTGGAGTTCATGTGTAGAGCCCCTGGTGACACTTCCAGCACAGTTTCATGTTGTGTCGAGCCGCATTAGTGTTTTAAAAATAGCCATTTTTGATGCTATCATAGTCGTGCCCCAAGCACTCCCATTCAACAGGCAGTTTGACTGAAAATGAAACGTTTCCATTCTAATTATGCTTTTAAACGAAAGTTTGCCTCGGGTAGTTTCACAAAAAGAGCATAGGTTGCATTTTGGCGAGAGTTACGCTTTAAGTGTGTCCAGTTCTTCAGCTGTTCTGGCATTCAGGTCTCCACAGAGCCGCTTCCCTGCGACTGGAAGTAATGAATGTCTACTTCAGGAATGGAGAAACTGTCTTGATTAAAATAGGGAGACTCTGCTGGAGGGATATGAGTGGCACACAGGAGGATGTTTTCCTCTGCTGCGGTGACTGTCTTATACATTTCTAACCATGTGTAGAATTGTCAAGTCAAGTCAAGTATATTTGTATAGCTCTTTTCACAATACAGATTGTATCAGAGCAGCTTCACAGTATTAAATTAAAATAATACAACAAGGTTTGTTTCTAGTGGAATTTATTGATTGATAAAATTAAATTAAATATCCCCAAAATATCCCCAACTGAGCAAGCCAAAGGCAACAGTGGCAAGGAACCGAAAAACTCCATCAGGTGACCTAAAGGAGAAAAAAAAACCTTGGGAGAACCCAGGCTCAGTCGGGGGCCAGTTCTCCTCTGGCGTTTATGAACTAGAGGTCGGATTTAACTGTAAGATTAAAAATATTATATGAATGCCTGGCTGAAGAGATGCGTCTTTAATCTAGTTTTAAACTGGGAGAGCGAGTCTGAGCAACGAACAGTATCAGGAAGACTATTCCAGAGTTTTGGAGCTAAATGTGAAAATGCTCTCCCTCCTTTGGTGGATCTGGATATCCTAGGTATGACCAAAAGCCTCGAATCTAGTGACCTTAAAGAGTGCGATGGATTATAGGGCGATAGAAGATCGGTTAAATAGACTGGAGCTAAGCCGTTTAGGGCTTTATAAGTCAGTAGCAATACCTTGTAAATAATACGGAACTTTATAGGTAACCAATGAGTGATGATAAAATCGGTGTTATACGATCATATTTTCTTGATCTAGTAAGAACTCTAGCGGCGGCATTTTGGACTAACTGTAGCTTGTTCTGTTTTAGCTACTTTGATGGCATGGGCAAGGTTTGATCTGTACCAAATAAGCATGCCTCCCGAGTCTCTTCCTTGTGTCACTCCAGGCAGTTTAATGGATGGGGCCGATGAGTTCTCTGTAGCCGCGGGTCCATCTCCTCTGGGTCCATGGTCCATGTCTCCTGCAGGATGTTGATGTCTGAATTTTTTATTTCTGGGTTTCTGCTTTTGAGGCCAAAGGTAGATGATCCCATGCCTTGAATGTTCCAGCATGATATGATAAATGCTTTGTTGTCCATGGGGTCTTGGGGTTGAGCATCTGACGGATGTCTCTTAGCTCTGTTGATGTGGCTTGTGCTGGTGCTGTTGTGGATGTTCTCTCTGGGGAACACTGTGCTTTCTTACAGCTCTGGGTGGAGGTTGTTGGACTCTGTTGCTCTGTTGTGGTCCTGACTCAGGTCCACATCTTTTAGGGTCCTGGCGAAGACAGGAACAGCTGTCCTGTACAGATGGACATGGTCGTAGAGGCATGTGGGGTCAGGGTGGGGTGGTGTGCCAGGTGCACATTGGGTCTCAATGCACAGGAGTGGGAGAGGTGGGCATTCACCCGCTGGAGAGTGTCAGGGTGTGTCGTAGTGTGCAGATGGTAATTTTAGCGTTTGGTGGTTGAGGCCTTTTCAATCACTGTTTGTAGTGATGTAGCCACCCTCTCCTGTTGGGCTCTCAGATCGTTTGTGCCGGTGTGGATTATTACATGGTTTGGGGATCCCAGTTTCTCAACACTCAGTGCGCTATGAGTGTTCGGACACCAGAGTTTGGCCACTCTGTGTTTGGGAAAAAGCTTCTTTTCGTCAATAAATTTTCCCTTTGAATCAATTAAAAGAGCGACTTCCAGCTGTAGTGTTCCTTCTGTCGGTGTGGAGGGGTCGTGTGAGTGAGGGAAGGGTCTGATGGGAGAGTCAGATTCTGGCTGTGCTGAATCTGTTGTTTGAGAGTCGTGATCCGCCGGTTCCTCTGATGAGCTGAACTCGCCGTGCTCCTCTGTCCTGCTCTCTCCTGAGGCTGTCCCTCTCTCTGTGCTCGGCTGCGGGGCTGTTGAACTGTCTGAAGATCATCTCCTTGATTCAGAAAGGTTCACCTAAGTGTTCAGACTAGGTCTCACTTTGTAACAAATCTTTCCCTCGTCCCCCTAAAATTATACTTTTTCTTTTTTTTTTTTTGTCTTATTTCATTTCATTTTGATAAGATTCTTTCTATTTTTTAATGCATTTTTATTTTTTTATTTACCTTTATATTACTAGATTTGATCAATAAATAATAAATTAATTAATTTAAGCACATTCTTTGAACTTCAATTCAAAATAACTCACAATGTCATGCATAACCCTTTTAATTCACCTTAAAATATGTGCTTTCCCAGGTGAAGCCTGTCGTGTTCACGGCTCATGCTGTGGTGACCGGCTCAGACCTGCTGTTCGACCGCACCGAGCTGGACTTCGGACACTGCTCCGTTCACGAGTCCACACGGAGTTCAGTGCGTCTCACTAACTGTTCCCTGTTGCCTCAGGAGTTCGGCTTTGTGGGTATTCCCAAGGTGAGCACAACATCCAGTGCACGGTATTCACTACTTCAGTGAGCTCATTGTTCCTGCATTCAGTTATTACATTGTTTAAATGAATACATTTTGGTAACACTTTATAATAACTGCACACTATTAATCATTAGTTAAGCATTAGTAAACAGTTAATTCATCATTTATAAAGCATTAAGAGACATTTATAAGCAGTTTATAAATACAGCTGTAAATGCTTTATTCTTGATTTATAAGCATATCTATAACGTGTTTAACAATTGTATTTTCATAATTTATTAATGATCAATTTATCATTTTTAAATGAAGTATTGCATTATTTACAAACCAGTTATTTAGGAGTTGTCATTGATTCATAAGATCACTTAGAAAGTGTAAGTAAATGTAGTAGATGCAGGTAGTTATAAAGCATTTAGTAGTGGTCAGTGAACTATTTTGTGAGCTCATCTAAAGTGGGGACTAGTTATGCCTCGTAAAGCAGTTACAAAGGAGATTTAAAGACTCAGTTTTCTTCTAAACAGAAAAAGGAAACAAACACACACAGTGATACAGAACATAAAAATATTTAACAGCCTTTAAATCTCCTTTAAAAATGCTTTACAAGGCATAACTAGTCCTCACTTTAGATGAGCTCACAAAAATAGTTAACTGACCACTACTAAATGCTTTATAACTACCTGAATTAACCATGAATTACAGTAGAAATACTTGTTAATAAACCATTTATTAACACACTAAATAACTATTACTATATGTCTGAATAATAATATGAATGAATGTACATTTAAATACTTTATTAATCATTTACTTACACTTTCTAAGTGATCTTATGAACCACTGACAACTCCTAAATAACCGGTTTGAAAATAAAGAAATACTTCATTTAGAAATGATAAATTGATCATTAATAAAGTATGAAAATACAATTATTAAACACGTTATAGATATGCTTTTAAATCAAGAATACAGCATTTATAACTGTATTTATAAACTGCTTATTAATGTCTCTTAATGCTTTATAAATGATGAATTAACTGTTTACTAATGCTTAACTAATGATTGATAGTGTGCAGTTATTATAAAGTGTTACCTACATTTTTAGCTAACTGTGATTTTGTATATGTACATTTCTGAAATACATACTGTAACTTAGACAGTTTCCTCTGATAACAGATCACTCTAAATTGTTATATGGACTCATGCATTTTCTGTAAAGCTGCTTTGAGACGATGTGTATTGTGAAAAGCGCTATACAAATAAATGTGAATTGAATTGAATTTCACACACTTAATAAAACTCACGCCAGAGAGATGTCACATGACCTCTTTTGGTTCAGTGCATCCGCATTAAACTCTGCAACAGCGCTGAGCCATATTCAAAACAATACAAACACACAGCTGAGTGTGTTTTACCTGACCAACAAAAACATGCGTTTAGGCTTATGCTAACATTTGGTGTGTATTTGATGTTTTATTGTACCAATATCAGATTAATCAAAATAATGCATGCAAAACACATTTTCAATCAGAAATGAGTTTTGAGCTAAATCTGGTCTGTGACACATGGCTCATATTCAGAGGAAATGTGTAGAAATGATTTAAACTCAAAGTTGCTCAGTTACTGAGACAGAAAAGGAACATTTTTAATGATGAGATCCAGAGGCCTTGAAGATATAAACATACATGTACAAATATATCTTTTTCTTTCTCTCTAGTTTATTGATGTCCAGCCTAATGACGGTTTTGGCACTTTGCTGCCTTCTCAAAGCATGGACATTCACTTGATCTTCAGCGCGTCTAAGGCTGGGGAACACAGCTTCACACTCACCTGTAAAACAAGCATTAACAGGTGAGAAGACGAGAAGCAGTTCACGGAGGATCTGCGCAGATAGCATACTGTTGCAGCATTATTCCTCATTAAGAATATTCAGACATTAAACAATGTCACATTTAACACGTGCAAATGTCTATAAGAGCACGAAAGCTGGCAGTAGGATATGTAATTCAGTTAAATGAGAGCACATGAAATAAAAGCAGTTTACCATATAAAGCTGTCCAGTGCTGACTGTGCCTGAACACAAGGCTTCAGCTCATCCGGCCCCATCTAGTGGCCAACAGTGCAAACTGACAGAGTTCTGGCCACTAGCGTGCTTCCTCTATAATATGTATATATAAAATCTGGAGTTTTTTAAAGGTCCCATTGCATGAAAATTTCACTTTATGAGGTTTTTTAACCTTAATATGAGTTCCCCTAGCCTGCCTGGTCCCCCAGTGGCTAGACGTTTTGATGGGTGTAAACCAAGCCCTTGGTATTTTTGAGAAAATGAAAGCTCAGACGGGCAAATCTAGAAATCTTCCCCTTATGTCGTCATAAGGGGAAAGGTCACCTCCCCTTTCTCTTCTTTGCCCGCAAAGAGAATTTGGCCGCCCATGAGAATATGAGAATATACGTGAGCGTGATATTGGTTTTTCCTCGAGAGACATCATGGCTTGCAAACGAGCGAAGCATGGCAGTTGCTCAGTGTTTGGATGTACAAATGAACACAAAGGTATTTTTTTAGTTCCTTCATCCGAGCCTCTGGAGAACCAGTGGGTTATGTGAATGTCTGAACTGTTCAAGTTCAGACAGATAATCTTTCTCTCAAAGTCGTTCAATACTGTTTATTCATCAGTAAATCAAGCCAGTGACTAAATGATCAACTTCACATCGTTTCTCTTGGTAGGATGAAAATAATCTTACTTAAACTGTGATTAATATACAGAAAGCAATCAAAGAACAATCCCTTTCCAATCGCCCAAGCTGTCAATCACACAGCGCGAGTTTATCTGGACACTTGCCAAAACTCGTTATGAAATCAATGACGCTGTTACACTGCACAACGAAGCTCTTACTGTATTTATATACCTCATGTTTGCATTAGTGAAATCATTAGTGAGTGCAGAAACTGCGTTGCAATGATAAGATCTTTCACGCGATCAACAGACTGTCATCTGCTCAATGCTCATCATCACTGCAACCTTTTATGTGATGGGAATAGATCTAAATACTTAAAAAACTTCTCATGATTCGTTAATCCAGATAGCTGTAATAGTAAAAACGTATAATAGCTGTAATAGTAAAAGTATTCGAGAGAGTTCCACATGTAATGCTAGATATTTCATATGCAAGCTTCTCAACCAATCACAGCAGTGGGCATTTACACTGAAGTCTCACAGCCAATCACAGCAGTGGGGCTTCATAGAGACAGGAAGTAAACAGAGCGTTACTGACAGACTGGGAAGAGAGGAGCCGCAACAATGGAGAATATGAGGAAATAATCAACATTCAAGCAGGAAAACCTGTTCTAGTTGTTCTTCTAACTCGTATGCCTCTCTTTTCTTGACTCAGAGACTTCGTGTTGTCTTGTCACGCGATTGGCGTACAGCCTTCTCTGAAACTCTCTGATAGTTTGGTTGAGTTTGGCGGGACGGCTCTGGGTGACCGGACCACGGCAGTTCTGTATGTGGAGAACCGTCTCAGCGCCGGGCCGAGGCTCTTCTCCTTCTCTGTTCCTGAAGACTCAGACATCTCCATCACACCCTCTTCAGGACGTGTCCTGCCTGGACAGGTGCGGCTCACCCCTGAAACAGTTCACAATCACTCACATTTATTCTGCTTTATTATCTCGTTTCATTACTACATTTTTGCTTTTTGTTCATGCCTTTGATTCATCAATTAGGGGAGATCGGGGCTAGTTGTCACATTTTATTACAGTGAATATTTCTCATAATAGGTTTATTTTTGATAGTCAGATTATGTTCCTTAATAACTGAATACAAGGAGACATTTACAAGCAGATTGATTTAATTTATTTGAATACATGAAGTACACTAGGTTTTTACCCAAAATATCAATAATAACCAGAAAAAAAAAACTTTATTCATAATTTGGGACTTTTAATTATAAACAAGCCTGAAATACACTGGGTCTCTTATTGTGAAATGTCTAAGCTTTTTGCTTTTTTTATTCGCACACATGCTCCTGAATTCATTCTCACACATCAATTTTTAATTGTGACTTTTTTTCCAACCTGACATTTATGGAAAAATACCCAAGAACACAAGTTAACTTTATATGGTGAATACAGTGTTTTTCTTCTTAACGTGTGTCAGAGTGGTTTTATCATGCTCACTTAGTTTGAGAGATAAAGCATCTTAATTTACTAAATGTTTGAAACATGAAAATTGGAATTTGTGTAAATGGATAAGCTTTTGGAAAATGCACAAATTTGACTCAAATACTTAGAGAGATTTAGGTCTTGTGACAATCTGCTCATCTCCCTTATTTGTTTGCCCTGAAGTTTTTGTGTGAAAGCAGTCTCAGGTCTGTTTGTTTCAGCGTGCGTGTGTGTGTGTGTGTGTGTGTGTGTGTGTGTGTGTATGTGTGTCCTCAGAGGTGTCTGATCCAGGTGACGTTCAGTCCAACACTGTCTGATGATGTCATCAAAGCAGAGGTTCTTCGCCGGAGGAACGAGACCATCGACTGCCAACACACACAACCTGACACCAAAGTAAGGTTCACACACACCACATCACTTCTCACGCTCACAGCACTGCCAGCTGTTGCAACTTCCCTGCTGTTATTCTTCATTTCACAGAGCAAAATGGAAACTGAGTTGCTTTTGGTGAAAGATCAAGGCAGTAAAGTGACAAACGGCAGTCCCGTCCACTCGCCGAACCCAGCAGACGTTCAAGAAGGGTAAAACCAGTCTGTGTTTTATAACGTTGGCATAATTGTCAGGGGAAAATTGAAAATATAATTATATTTATATCATTTCTTCACAGCTCTTTTGAATATGTGTCTGCGAAGGCCTCGCTTCTGCGCTCCTTCACTGAGCGTCGCGTTCGCCATGTCATCTCTTGCTTCACTTCACCAGACACATCAGAGGAGCCCAGATACAGGTGATGATGGGAGAACGAGGAAAATGTTTCCTTCAAAAAGTCATTAAAAGTTATTCAAGTTTAACGTTCTCCAGGTAAACTCTGTGTTAACATGATCAATACTTCTACAGCATTGATTAATCTTAGATAATGTTAAAGTCCCCCTGTAGTCAATAATTGTATCCGTTAAAACTCATCTTTTATCACCAAAATTGTATATTTAAACTTTTTTTCCTTGAAAAATAATGTCTTCATGCCTTAAAATATCTTGAATGTAACTCGACACCCTTGCCTCATTTAGTATGCGCGGCTCTATGAATATGCAAATGAGCCCCGCCTCCACTCACTCGCTCAGCTCAGAGATCCACTGGTTGACGATCACACGTTGATCTGATTGGTTACAAGGTAGTTTGTGACGTCAGAAACACCAGCGATTTCAAAGCGTGTTTTTGAGACTGTCTTTGGTTCACTGCAGTTTTAAGGAGGAAATACTCAGCAATGCTGTCGACTTATGAACTTACACATGGATTGTCTTAAAGCACATTAAAAACACCACATAGACACATAAACAACATTAAAAGCTGGATTTTCACCACAGGGGGACTTTAATGTCAACATTTACTAATACATTATTAAAATCAAAGTTGTATTTCTTAATATTATTAGTTAATGCATGTGAACTAACATGAACAATTATCTAACATTAACAAAGATTAATAAATACTGTAACAAATGTATTGTTCATTGTTATTTCATGTTAGTTTATACATTAACTAATGTTAACAAATGAGACCTTATTGTGAAGTGTCACCATTGTTTAGCCCTCATGAGACGCTGTATCTGGAGTTACACTGTCCCGCTGTCAGACCGGCTCTGCTTCTCGTCTCTGACCGACACACACTCCACTTCAGTCAGGTGGCAGTCGGTGAGACACTTTCATCATCACCTTTACTGCTTGCTTTTTACCTGTTCACTTGTAATGGTTTCAACCTTGTAGGTCAGAAGGTGTTGAAAAAGGTGAAGATCCAGAACATTTCCTCAGAGTTTGTGAAGGTATCTTTTTCAATCATTTCTTAATAAGTCAGTGTAAAGAAATATTATATAATGTGTGTTGTGTAACTCACACTACCGGGTTTAGAATAAAAAAAAAATGTTTTTGTTATTTTGAAAGAAGTCTGTTCTGCTCACAGAGGCTGCAGTTATTTGATCAGAAATACTGTAAAAAATAGTGAAATATTATTCCAGTGTAAATCATCTGTTTTCTATGTGAATATATTGTAAAGTGTAATTTCTTCCTGTGATCAAAGCTGAATTTTCAGCATCATTACTCCAGTCTTCAGTGTCACATGATCCTTCAGAAATCACTCTAATATGAGGATTTGATGCTCAAGAAACACACACTGACCTACGAAAATAATCCCATTTCAAAAACAATTCAAACCAATTTACAGCTCAAATAACAGAATTAATTAAAGCACTCATGTTAACTAAAATACAAGCTTCACATTTCTGCTGTTAACGCATAGAATTCCAGTGTAAGTATATTTTAAAAAAAACTTGTCGATAGTACTGTACTGAAGCTTAAATATGTCTTTAATGTTGTTAATGGTAAAATGAAGTTCTTGTGGTAGAAATGCTGCAGTTCTTTCGTGTTGTGTTTGATATCAGCCTTAACCTGCTGCCTTTCAGCTGACATCATCTGTGCTGGATGTGAACGGGCCGTTTTCTGTGCTGAACGCCATGAGATCCATCGGTCCTGAAGACACACACACACTCCTGATCGCATTTACTCCCTCTGTGGCCAAGAAGGTGAGCGCCGCCGCCACACATACACACATCATAGCAAAAAGTGTTTCATATCATCGTCAGTATCTGAACTTGGGGCCGTCCGACACCAGCTGATTGTAAAATAGATATAACTAAATGTAGATGCTCGATAGATGCTTTAATATAAACAGTGTATTTAAAGCTACAGAGAAATAGATTTAAATAGAGTGATTAAAGTGCCCCTGTTATGTTATTTTAAAGGCCCCCTAATTTTCTCCTAAAACAGGTTTACATGCATCCAAAAAACACTTTAATTGTCTCATTATATCCAGTGCAGCATCAGCTCTTTTCTCTCAGTGTCTGAAACAGTTCGATCAAAGATTCAGTCTCTCTAAGCCCCGCCTCTCTGAGAGCTGCTCTGCTCTGATTGGTCAGAAACCAAACGCTCATTATCATATCTGACTCTCAGCTCTTGACACACAGTGATACGAACAGTAACGATGGCGTGGGTTTTACTGTATCAATCTCTGAAAACAGCGTCTTCTCCACACGAACAACACGAACCAAACTCTTCCAGTCTCAGATAAACTACAGTGTTTGAGGGCGGGGCAAAGAGACGCTGTTCAGCCAATCAAGACCAGAGGCTGTAAATATGCAAATTAGTTACAAACCTACATAGATTCATCAAGAACTGAGACTGGTATTGATGACGACTCGTTTCAGGCAGTTCAGAGTTTATCTTTTATTTTAGGAGACAATAACTTGTAGTGCACTTTGATCTTGAAAACTCTGCAGACCTTTTACATTCACAAATAGATTTATTATACACTTCATTACGGGTCATATTCAAAAAAGCATAATAGAGCTCTTTAAAGGCTCCTGGAAATCAAAATGTAAGTTTTTTTAGCTTTTAGTATGAATATGTTAGGCTTAAGGTTATGAATAAGCTGCTGTGTTCCAAAACAATGACAAAATTCACATTTAGGAGATATAAGCATTCAAAACTTACAGTCTCTCACTTTCTAATGCGTTTCAAATTCACAATCTTTGAAAAATCAAGTAATCAAAACTTCCAATATCCAAACAAGTAATAAAAACTTTCATTTTTATGAAATGCAATATGCAATTTTCTCACCTCATGGGATCACAACACTAAGAGATAGTAAATCTTTTCCTGGATTTTTTTTGTGCGTTCCCGAGATTAGACCTTCCTTAACATAATGCCGAAAACCCGAAGTCTCTAGGTGGTCTGGTTGAGGAGTAGATAGAAGTGCAAGATTGGTGCGTACAGACGCACAGAACAGAAATCATGAGTTAACAAGCGCAATTTGTCCGGTGGAAAATTGCGCTAAAAAGTTATAAAAATGTTGTAAAACAAATCCATATGAATCCAGCGGTTTAATCCAAGGCCCTAAGATGCGTTTTGGTCGATCGGATCACGAGTGGACGGCTCTAAATACTGGATTAAACGGGTCTAAAACACTTTGAGCTCGTCCAGTTTGAAAGTGGACAGAAGAGACGGATTAAAACACCAGGTGTAAACGGGAATGTGCTTCCCTCGTCTACTTGTGATCCGATCGACCGAAACGCATCTTTATACCAGCTGTAAACAGACTCAGTCCTGTGAAAAGATGCAATTGCTCTATTTGAAGAACTTATTCATATAGGCAATTAATTTAGGCTTTTATATACATATAAACAATGATCAACAAATATTTGGTGAGCACAGAAGCTTGTACTTTTTTTTTCACTCAAACTTCTGTGCTCAACATACCTTAGATGTAAATGATGACCGAATTTCCCTTTCCCCCCAAAAATCTTATCATAGTAATGCAAAACATCTCTCGTTACTCATTATTCTCATTACTGTAATGCGTACTGTCTTTATTGTTGGTGAAATATGACCAGGTTTGGTATTAGAAGAGCATTCACCCAGTTCTGCCGTGGATCTGCTGAGATGTGTGTTGTGTTGTCAGTACTGTGAGAGTCTGGAGGTGAGCTGCCGTCAGATGACCCTGGAGATCTCGCTGTGTGCTGAAGCGGTCAGTCCCGTCCTCTCCTGCTCACATCAAGGACACATTCACTTCGACTGCGTTCCTGCAAACGAGAGCGCCTCGCAAGTGTTCAGGGTATCAACTCTACATTTCTCTTTGGCCGCGGAAATTTGAATTCATTCATTCATTCACTTTTGACAGATGATGCTCTTCTAAAAATGATGTTCTTCCTCAGTGTTTCTGCCTTGTTTTCCAGTACAAATGGTTAAATCAAGGGACATTTACTTGAGAAGCAAAATGACTTAAAGTCCCCCTTGTGGTGAAAATCCAGCTTTTAATGTTGTTTATGTGTCTATGTGGTGTTTTTAATATGCTTTAAGACAAACCATGTGTAAATTCATAAGTCGACAGCATTGCTGAGTATTTCCTCCTTAAAACTGCAGTGAACCAAAGACAGTCTCAAAAACACACTTTGAAATCGCTGGTGTTTCTGACGTCACAAACTACCTTGTAACCAATCAGATCAACATGTGAATTGACAAAAATGATCAATTTAGTGAGTTTTAGCTTAAAAACAAGAAAAAATATCTGCCAATGGAGTAAGAAAAATCAACTTAAAGGGATAGTTCACTTTGAAATTAAATTTTGGTATGTTTTAGCTTACCTCAAGGGCATCCAAGATGTAGGTGTCTTTTTTTCCGCAGTAGTTTCAATTTTGATATTTTTAGGTCAAACCGTTCTTGTCTGTCAGTCATATCATGCAGGTCTATGGTCACGATCTCAAAGAGCATGCACAGAGAAGTCCAAATTAAAACAATTCCCCATCGTCCAAATGAAACAATTCCCCATCGTAAGTACACATTGATGGCCTAAGACACGAAACGAGCGGTTTGTGTGAGAAAACGAACAGTATTTATATCGTTTTTACCTCTTATACACAGCCACGTCCAAGTGATCTCAGAATCAGAATCAGAATCAGAATCAGAATCAGAAAGAGCTTTATTGCCAAGTGTGCTTGCACCCACAAGGAATTTTTCTTGGTACTGAAGCTTCCAGTGCACATATACAAATACAAATACAACAAGAAACATAGTAATACAAATTCTAAGAATAAAAATATATAAAAAATAAATAAAAATAGTATAAAAGTAAAAAAGTAGGGTCACAGTTGGGTTTAGTCCGAATAAACATTTACAGATTATGAACATATTTACAGTATTTTGAGTAGTATGAATAATATAAATATAAATATCACCTGAGTTAGAGAATATTGCACTAGACAGTGGGAGTATTGCACTTACAGGCATATTCCTTGGGGGCATGTTAAGTGTTCAGAAGGGAAATGGCCTGTGGAAAGAAACTGTTCCTGTGCCTGGATGTTCTTGTGGCCAGTGATCTGTGTCGCCGTCCTGACGGTAACAGTTCAAACAGGTGGTGTCCAGGGTGAGTGGAGTCTGTGATGATTTTACCTGCTCTCTTCCTCACTCTGGAAGAGTACAGGTCCTGGAGGGTTGGCAGGGGGGCACCAATAATCCTCTCTGCAGTCCGGACTGTCCGTTGTAGTCTCCTGATGTCCGATTTGGAAGCTGAACCAAACCAGACAGTGATGGAAGTGCTTAAAACAGACTCAATGATGGCTGAGTAGAACTGGATCAGCAGCTCCTGTGGCAGATTGAACTTCTTCAGCTGGCGAAGGAAGTACAGTCTCTGCTGGGCCTTTTTCACAATGGAGTCAATGTGATTTGCCCACTTCAGGTCCTGAGAGATGGTAGAGCCCAGGAACCTGAATGACTCCACTGCTTCCACAGTGCTGTTCATGATGGTGAGTGGGGGGAGTCCTGGGGTGTTTCTCCTGAAGTCCACGATCATCTCCACTGTTTTGAGCGTGTTCAGCTCAAGGTTGTTATAACTGCACCAGACAGCCAACTGTTCAACCCCCAGTCTGTAAGCAGACTCGTCACCATTTTGGATGAGACCGATGACAGTGGTGTCGTCTGCAAATTTCAGGAGCTTGACAGAGGGGTCTTTAGAAGTGCAGTCATTAGTGTACAGGGAGAAGAGCAGAGGGGAGAGAACGCACCCTTGGGGGGCGCCAGTGCTGATGGTGAGGGTCCTGGATGTGAGTTTCCCCAGTCTCACTAGCTGCTGCCGGTCCGTCAGGAAGCTGGAGATCCACTGACAGATTGAGGATGGCATGGAGAGCTGAGTCAGTTTGGCTGTGAGAAGATCAGGGATGATGGTATTGAAGGCCGAACTGAAGTCCACGAATAAGATCCGTGCATAAGTCCCAGGTCTGTCAAGATGTTGCAGGATATAGTGCAGTCCCATGTTGACTGCATCATCCACAGACCTGTTTGCTCTGTAAGCAAACTGAAAGGGATCCAGCAGGGGTCCAGTGATGTCCTTCAGATAGGCCAACACCAGTCTTTCAAACGACTTCATGACCACAGACGTGAGAGCGACAGGTCTGTAGTCATTAAGTCCAGTGATTTTAGTTTTTTTGGGAACCGGAATGATAGTGGAGCGTTTGAAGCAGCAGGGAACTTCACACTGCTCCAATGATCTGTTGAAGATCTGTGTGAAGACTGGGGCCAGTTGGTCAGCGCAGGCTTTTAGACAAGCAGATGAGATGCCGTCTGGGCCTGAAGCTTTCCTAGTCTTCTGTTTTTTGAAGACTCTGCTCACGTCCTCCACGCAGACCTTAAGCTCAGGTTGGATGGCAGAAGGGGGGAGGAGAGGGGTTGCAGGAGGTGATGGTGGATGTGTGAAGTGCACATCAGAGCGGGTGTGAGGTGTGAGTCTGGGCTTCTCAAACCTGCAATAGAATGCATTGAGAGTGTCAGCCAGTTGTTGATTCTCCACAGATGGGGGGGATGGTGATTTGTAGTTGGTGATGTTCCTCAGGCCTCTCCAGACTGATGCCGGGTCGTTGGCTGAAAACTGGTTTTTCAGCTTTTCAGAGTAGCTTTTTTTAGCAACTCTGATCTCCTTTGTCAGTCTGTTTCTGGCCTGGTTATACAAGATTTTATCCCCACTTCTGTAAGCATCTTCTTTGGCATGACGAAGCTGTTTGAGTTTCCCAGTAAACCATGGTTTATCATTAGTGAATGATAAGAATGTCCTGGTAGGAATGCATGTATCCTCACAGAAACTGATATATGATGTTACAGTATCTGTGAGCTCATCCAGATCGGTGGCTGCAGCTTCAAAAACAGTCCAATCAGTGCAATCGAAGCAGGCCTGTAGGCCCTGCTCTGCTTCGTTGGTCCATCTTTTTACAGTCCTTATTACAGGTTTAGCTGATTTCAGTTTCTGCCTGTAGGTCGGTATAAGATGAACCAAACAGTGATCAGAGAGCCCCAAAGCTGCCCGTGGGACGGAGTGATACGCATTCTTTACCGTGGTGTAACAGTGGTCCAATATATTACTGTCTCTGGTAGGACATGTAACATGCTGTCTGTATTTTGGCAGTTCACGGGAGAGATTTGCTTTGTTAAAATCCCCAAGAATGATTAAAAGAGAGTCTGGGTACCTTTGTTCCATTTCAGCTATATGTTCAGCCAGCTGTTGTAGCGCCGCGCTCACACACGCGTCTGGAGGAATGTAAACATTCGCGAGAATGAATGAGGAAAACTCCCGCGGCGAGTAGAAAGGTTTACAGTTTATGAAATGCACCTCTAAATTAGGAGAGCACATCTTCTTCAGTGTTGTTACATCTGAACACCAACTTTCGTTAATGTAGAAACACAATCCACCACCTCTCGTTTTCCCCGTTAGTTCCGCGATGCGATCCGCTCGGAACAGCTGGAAGCCCGGCAGATGTAGTGCGTTGTCCGGTATGGCTTCACTCAGCCAGGTTTCAGTGAAGCACAGAGCAGCGGAGTTTAAAAAATCCTTGTTAGTGCGGGTGAGGAGAAGAAGTTCGTCCATTTTGTTAGGAAGAGATCGGAGATTCGCAAGATGAATACTGGGTAGTGCAGTGCGGAGGCCACGCTCGCGGAGTTTAACCAGCGCGCCGGCGCGCTTCCCGCGTTTGCGTCTGACCGCGCGTTTTAACAACACCGCTGCCCCTCCAACGAGAATGTCCAGTAAAACGTCTGAGTTATCAAAATCTGTAAAAAACTTGTCTGGTGTGTGTTTCCTAATGTCCAGAAGTTCGTCTTTGGTGAAACTGATAGGAAAAGAATGACTAAACGCAGAACAAACGAACAAAAACAATACAATGACTGGAGAGCTCCACACCGAGGCAGCCATCCGCGGCGCCATCTTGATTTTGGATGGATCTGAGGGCGCGGGCGCATCCTGGTGTGTGACGTGTGCGCAGACTGGTGCATAGATATATATATACACTAGATGTCGCCTTGGCTACGGCAGTTCATTGGAACGAATGTCTTTAATGTGAAATCTAGTGTATATATCTATGCACCAGTCTGCGCACACGTCACACACCAGGATGCGCCCGCGCCCTCAGATCACTTGGACGTGGCTGTGTATAAGAGGTAAAAACGATATAAATACTGTTCGTTTTCTCACACAAACCACTCGTTTTGTGTCTTAGGCCATCAATGTGTACTTACGATGGGGAATTGTTTAATTTGGACTCTGTGCATGCTCTTTGAGACAGTGACCACAGACCTGCATTAAATGACTGACAGACAAGAACGGTTTGACCTAAAAATATCAAAATTCAAACTACTGCGGAAAAAAAGACACCTACATCTTGGATGCCCTTCAGGTAAGCTAAAACATACCAAAATTTAATTTCAAAGTGAACTATCCCTTTAATTCAAAAGGGAAAACGAAATAGTTTTTCTGACCCCAGTGACTGATTTTTTTTTTCTTCTTGTTTTAAGCAAAAACGCACTTAATTTTCGGAATCTTGAATCATTCTGCTTCTTCAGTAAATGTATCTTGATTTAAGAATTTTTAGATGCTTGTAATGAAAAATAAGACAAAAATACTAAATAAGAAAATCATTTTTTTCAGGGTGTATAATGTACACTCCTGTTAACTGAAGAAACATGTACAGTTATCAAATCATACTTCTAGCTATTCAAAAATCCCTTCAAGCGTACAAAAGCTTGTCACTGTATCCTAAAACGGACATCTTTGTACCTTATTTACCCCTAAAAGTCTGATAGTAGTGCCTTAAAGGTATATATTACTACACTAAGGTACTAATATGCACCTTTTTGGGGGGTAGATCTGGTTTAAAATGTGGCCTTTAAAGGTACTATCCTGCTAAAGGGACTATTTTTATATTATGTTCTGACTGTATGGGATGAACAATGTCATGTTCCTGCTGCAGTTCAACACTAGAGGTCACTGTCACCATAGGATCAGTTCTGTCCAGTTTCTGTGCAGTTTCACATGCTGGTTCTTGTTTTGTAATGTGTTCCTCGTTTTATTCTACCTGGAGTATAAGAGATCAGGCGTGTAAAATCTCCAGTCACCACCGTAACCTCCAGCAAAACTACTGTACTGTAAGAGCGATCAGAGCGAGTGAGATGACCTGTCTAGCTGATGCAGAGTCTGTTCTTATTGCCATACACTACTGTTCAAAAGAGATGAAAAGCTAAGCTGAATTCTCAGCATCATCACTTCAGTCTTCAGTGTCACATGATCAGAAATCATTGTAATGTGATATAAATGTGTTGTGTGTGGTGTGTGTTCAGCTGCAGAACACCTCCTCGCTGGACGTGCGCTTCAGTGTGACGTTAGAAAGCGAGAGGATTCTGTCGCTCATGGACTCCACTGCACGTCTGGGTGAGTTACACACACTACACAAGCATGTGACTGCACATTCTGCCCAGAATACACACGTCTTTTAGAGGAAGGTTCACCTAAAAACAGACATTTTGTCATCATGCTATCAACCCGTTCAACTTTCTGTCTTCTGTGCAACACAAAAGGGAATGTCTGGCAGAATTTTGACCCTTCTCTATGTGACCCCTAGGGGGCGCTCCGACGCACACAATTTGGATATCTAAACTAGAAAACCCAAACAGCGCTCCCCTTTAAACTATTTAGGCAGGTTGTATCCAATGAAGGCACAAAAAAAAAAAAAAAATGGGACTGATGTAATCAAATATAATTTTATTAAACACTAGTAGACAATGTGCTTATTGGCAATCAGAGCAACAAATGTTCCCTGTAGGTAACAGTGAACAATTCTACAATAAATAAATCACAGTGAATAAAAGTCTCATAGTAAATGAGGTACAGGATATAAAGTCTAACAATATCAAGTCTACAGTGAATAAAGTCGAATAAATAGATACTGTTCACATACACACTCCAACACTTCAAACCAAATCGGCCGTGCACACACACTAACACAGCATTTCACACTTCAACACTGCAAAATAGACACTGTCCCCAAAGGAGATATTGCACAATGCCCATAGGCCGAATATTGGAATATGATTGCCAAACAGAGAAACAAAAACAAAACAAGCAAAACATTTGGATTAACAAGCTACCACTAGCAAGACTCCATCCTAGGTCCAGGTCATCACAGAACAATGGTAGCAGATCCCCAAGACACACACAAACATCCAAAGAAATCAACAGAATGATTAAACCCAGGAAAAACAGTGGCTAATGACAGACGAAGGCAATCCTCATTTCTCTTTGGACACCAGCCTAGATGAATTAGAGCTATATGCCCCGTAACAATGACTAATCTCTTCCCAGTGTTGCTTGTTGCTGCAAACCCTTATAGAATCACTACTCGCTATTATGCGAGCAAGTTTCTATAGACTCGTAACTGCTGGTACCAGTTACTGGTCACCATACACGCAGACGCCAGACCGAGGTTCTCCCGTTTACACAGCCGATACACCAAGAGCCTCACTCTTCAACTCACACCGCATTAATGTTTTTCTGTTCATGTCTCACGACACATTTAAAGGGACGTGTCAAATAATCAGTGCCAATGAGCAGGCCTTAAAGGTACACTTCACATCTCAACCACCCTACCGCTACATCCATTTAATTCAAGCAAAAGATTAGGAAAGCCAAGCTCCCAAAAAAAAAATCTATAAAAAAACCCCCAAGTCTCATCCCAGCTAACGGAACGTCCTCCGAAAGTTATGAACAAACACTCTTCCTGTAACATTAATAGAATGTTCGTTCAGAGTTATCTGCTCTTTATTAATGTTCTCAAAATGCTAATAACGTTTGCAGAATGATAAAATGGGAATGTTCCCTTAACATTCGTATAGCCGAGAATTTTTTTTTTTTTAAAACATAATGACTCATAATGTTCATGGAACATTTTCATAACTTAATGGCAACGTTAGCAAAATGTTCTTAGAATATATTTTTGTTAGCTGGATAACAGTTGTCCGTATGACTCATGCCATGTATTATATATATACTGTACCTGTCAACAGTTTGGAAACATTGCAAATATTTAGTCCAAAATACAGTGAAAACTGTGAAATATTATTACAATGTAAAATAGCATCATGTGACACTGAAGAGTAATGATGCTGAAAATTCAGCTTTGATCACAGGAATAAATTACACTTTACTGTATATTCACATAGAAAACAGATGATTTACACTGGAGTAATATTTCACAATATTACTGTTTTTACTGCATTTTTGGTCAAATAAATGCAGCCTTGGTGAGCAGAAGAGACTTCTTTTAAAAACATAATTTTTTTTTATATATTTTCAAATTTTTGACAGGTGTTGTACAGTGATGTCATCTTCACCCTTTATTTAAATATTGTAAGCATATTTCATAGTTGAACTTGGAGTCAATTGTTTTATTTTTAAAAATGCAAAGAAACATGCCAAATTGTGCAGACAAGCTGAAATTATGAACACAAAACGAGAGAAATATGAATAACTGATTATGTTGTTGTCAATGAATGTTTTTTCCTGTGAGATTTTTGTTTTTCTATGTTTTTTTTTTTTTGGATAGTAAAATAAAACCTGTAATAAAAAAGCTGTGGTTTGCCTTTTTTTGACAACTAATTGTGTCAATTGTATTGTATCTTTCATCACATTTAAATTTTTAAAAAATATTTCCCTCGTATTTTGATGGTTTAATGGAACTTGCAGGCTCATTAAAAAAAGATGAAATATCTTCTACTTTTGGCCGCTACTGTACATGACGTTAATGTCCTCGTGTGTCCGTTCTTCCTCTCAGGTCCTCAGAACCACAGCGGCTTGAGTGTGTTCAGTGTGTGTCCATCAGGTGGCGCTGTTCCTCCTGCTGCTGATGCTGACATTACTGTGACCTTTCACCCCGATCACCAGAGTCTGCATTACAGAGACCGTCTCACAGTCCAACTCATCAACAAAGTTAGACATCTTCATCTCCACACCAATACAATACACTACAGTCAGGACAGCACACTTTATTAACCCATGTGAACACAAAAAGTTGTATATTATTATATATATATATATATTCTACATTAGTTAGATATTTTTTACTGGGAAACTATTACTCTATTGACAATTTTTAATGGCCTAAAGCTAAAACACCTTTTGTTAGATTAATGCAAGAAATGTTGCTAATATGCATATTAAAATATGCAGTAACATTTTACAATAAGGTCTCATTTGTTAACATTAGTTAATGCATTACCTAACATGAACTAACAATATATTCTCCCAGCCTTTATTTATCTTTGTTAATGTTAGTTATAGATCTAATTCATTGTTCATAGTTTGTTCATGTTATTTCACGGTGCATAACAGTTGTTGACACATGCAACTTTGGATTTAAAAAATGTATTAGTAAATGTTGAAATTACCATTGACCAAGATTAATAAATGCTTAAATTGTTAGTTCTTGTTCACTAATGTAGTTCGCTGATATTAATAAATGAAACCTTATTGCAGAGTGTTTCCAGATATGCACATTTGGTTAGTGGTGGATGTTCATTCCCCTCCCTGTTGACAATATAATTACAGAATATGATTTTTAACCCTCGGATGTTGTTTTGTCATTTTAGACCAATTTTTTTTTAAAAAATTATTAATTGCTACTTCATCGGATTGGCACGAAACTCGGTTACTTTTGTGGCAGTCGCTATGTGACCTCAAAAAATAAATCGTGGACTTGATTAGAAAAATTAAATAGTAGTAAAAAAACAAAAAAATGTCACACTTGTGTTGTTCGCGGTCAGAAATGACTGCCATAGAAAATATGAAAAATATGAAAAGGTTTTGGGGGTACAATCAAAAAATCAGCCATGATGCAGAAAAAAGCACACATCAGTGAAGGGCGACAGTGTAAAATACACACACTCCACACAATACACCAAAACTGAGTCACACACAGATTGATCACGCTCTGGTAAAGAATTTAATTTACATTTAATTTACAGTTACATTTTTTAATTGAATTTTGATGCATGTAACAAAATGTCTCTCTCTCTGTTCAGGTTTGACTATAGTAAAATTAATGGAAAAACTGACACTTCAAATCAACATTTCAGACAAAAAATATCTAAACCTTGACAAAAAGTAGTCTTTAAAAGTGTGTAAATGTACATCCACATCCACAGCCTGCTTCTGTTCTCTCCTCATCTGTGGGTCGCTTCGGGTAAAAGCGTCTGCGAAATGATTCAATGTAAATGTAAAAGTTACGAAAAATAAATAAATAAATAAAAAGTATTGAACAAAAATATATTATTGTTTATTAATATATTGATTTTACTGAAAATACAAATGTCAGGTGTTCGGTCACTCTTGACCGTGAACAACACTAACTCGCTCCCAAATGAACAACACTGGAGGGTTAAAGCCTGTGTCGATCATACACTGCAGTTCTGATGTCTGGACAGAAATGATTGTGTGTTTGTGAATGTGCTGATAGCAAACGGTGTGTGTGCTGGAGCTCCGAGGCTCTTCGTGTTCAGACTACATGTTTGTCAGTGGAGGGGATCCAGTAGACGGTTGTTCTGAAGCACTCGTCCCGTCACATATATACTCATCAGGAGATCGAGGTACTGCGCTCTGCTGCTGTCTTCCTGTAGTCATAAGCTGTATTTCCTTCTGCAACCCTTATAACTACATGTTGAACTTGTGTAAAACCTACTTGTGTACTTTCTGCGTAGTGTTATGTCGTCAGACTTTTGAGTCTGGTCCGCATTCTGTCAGAAATCAATTTGTATCAAAATGAAGGCCAAAAAAGTCTTAAATATCTTAATTGGTATAAGAGAAGTCTTAATTTATTAATCATTAGAAGTCTCAGGTTTCCCAAACACTCTCCTCTTCTCTCATTGGTTAGACATTCAGGTGATCCTTGCCCAAACTCACACCATTGGTCGAAACACAAAAAGCACTTTTTTGAGCTGTTATCCCTGATTTCCGTGTCTTTGTCATTTTTCCACAAACGTTGTGTAGACAGCAAGAGTTTGCTGCTGACTTTTGTGAGTGAATTTAAAGAGGGCAGAGCAGTCGCAGTCACACGCAAACTCCACGTGGGATGTGTCGTCGGCTCCAAACCACCCGCTAAAAAAGTAAGTGAACAGTTCATCTGAAGACTTAAAGGTACGCGTCCCAGATCGCACACTTGTGCACCATTCTACGCCATTTTGTAGTATAAATAGTGCATGTGTTCACACTGAAAATACCCAAAAGAAAAAGTGCACTTTTAATACCCGGATGATGATGCTCTTATTTAACGTGTAAAGGGTAGAACGTTGGACACTTCATGCACTCGACTGTCACTTTAAAGGGTAATTCACCCAAAAATGAAACTTCTGTCAGTAATTACTCTCCGTCATGTCGTTCCAACCCCGTCAGACTTTCGTTCATCTTCGGAACACAAATGAAGATATTCTGATTAAATCTGAGAGCTGTCTCACTCCTCCATAGGCTTCTCTGTTATTGAAACTTGCTGGCCCAGAAAGTTAGTAAAGACATCGTTAAAATAGTCCAAATGTCTACAGTGGCTCAACCTTAAGTTCATCAAGCGACGAGAATACTTTCTGTGCGCAAAAGTTTATTCAGCTCTTCATGTTCTTCTGTGTTTCTCTGAGTGAGCTCATGTAGTGTAACAGCGCAGCGCTTCTGGGTTATACGTCATAACCCAGAAGCGCTGCTGTTACACTACATGAGCTCACTCAGAGACACACAGAAGAAAATGAAGAGTTGAATAAAGTCGTTATTTTGTTTTTGTTTTTTGCGCACAAAAAGTATTCTCGTCGCTTGATGAACTTATGGTTGAGCCACTGTAGTCACTTGGACTATTTTAACGATGTCTTTACTAACTTTCTGGACCAGCAAGTTTCAATAACAGAGAAGCCTATGGAGGAGTGATCCAGCTCTCAGATTTAATCAGAAATATCTTCATTTGTGTTCTGAAGATGAACGAAAGTCTGACGGGGTTGAACATGAACAACATGAGGGTGAGTAATTACTGACAGAAGTTTCATTATTGGGTGAACTAGCCCTTTAATTACATAGCGGAGGAGGAGGGGCTGTCAGACTCCGATGTTGAAAGAAAAAATAAACGTATAAAGTTCATACACTACACGGTTGAGTGTGTAGTGTATAGTGCGTAGTGTGTAGTGCGTAGTGTATAGTGCGTAGTGTATAGTGCGTAGTGTATAGTGCGTAGTGTATAGTGCGTAGTGTATAGTGCGTAGTGTATAGTGCGTAGTGTATAGTGCGTAGTGTGTAGTGCATAGTGCGTAGTGCATAGTGCGTAGTGCGTAGTGCGTAGTGCATAGTGCGTAGTGTATAGTGCGTAGTGTATAGTGCGTAGTGTATAGTGCGTAGTGTATAGTGCGTAGTGTATAGTGCGTAGTGTGTAATGTATAGTGCATAGTGCGTAGTGTATAGTGCGTAGTGTATAGTGCGTAGTGTATAGTGCGTAGTGTATAGTGCGTAGTGTATAGTGCGTAGTGCGTAGTGCATAGTGCGTAGTGCATAGTGCGTAGTGTATAGTGCGTAGTGTGTAGTGCATAGTGTGTAGTGCGTAGTGTGTAGTGCGTAGTGCGTAGTGTATAGTGCGTAGTGTATAGTGCGTAGTGTATAGTGCGTAGTGTATAGTGCGTAGTGTATAGTGCGTAGTGTGTAGTGCGTAGTGCGTAGTGTGTAGTGCGTAGTGTATAGTGCGTAGTGTATAGTGCGTAGTGTATAGTGCGTAGTGCATAGTGCGTAGTGCATAGTGCGTAGTGTGTAGTGCGTAGTGTATAGTGCGTAGTGCATAGTGCGTAGTGCGTAGTGTGTAGTGCGTAGTGTATAGTGCGTAGTGTATAGTGCGTAGTGTATAGTGCGTAGTGTATAGTGCGTAGTGTATAGTGCGTAGTGTATAGTGCGTAGTGTATAGTGCGTGATCTGGGACACGGCTGTATTCCCCTGATCAGTCAGGACATGTCTGAAGTGGTTCCTGCTGATATCTCCTGTGTTCTGCTGTCAGACGCTGGAGTTCCTCTGGGAGAATCTCTCGGCGGTCGAGCAGCAGGGCTTCAGCGTGACGCCGGCGCAGGGAAGTGTGGATGCAGGACAGCGGCGTCCCATCACCCTCAGCTGGGTGCCGTCGGCTGGTCTCGCCGTGAGTGCTGAAATCAGAAACGTTCAGATAATGAGATGATATTGTGTGTAATCTGTGCTGTCGTGCCCACTGTGGCTATGTATGAACTGATGAACTGTGTACCTTATGTCTGGAAGCTTGTTTCCGCCACAGAATAAAACATTTTGAAAGATAATTGCGACTTTATCTCACAATTGCGGGTTTACATCTCACAATTCTGACGTTATTTCTCAGAATTGCGAGTTGTAAAGTCAGAATTGCGTGATATAATTAAATAAATCACACAATTCTGATGTAAACTTGCAATTCTGACTTTTTTTCTCGCAATTGTGAGTTTATATCTCACAATTCTGACTTTATTACACGCAATTGAGTCTTTATATCACGCAATTCTGAGATAAAAAGTCAGAATTGCAAGAGATAAAAAGTCGAAATTACCTTTTTTATTTTTTATACTGTGGCGGAAACAAGCTTCCATACTTGTGTGCAATGTACAGTAAGTCGCTTTGGATAAAAGCATCTGCCAAATGCATGAATGTAAATGCATGCACCGAATGCCTCTGACTTACCCTGGAACTACTGACTACTTACCCTAAAAGTTACCCAAGTTTTTGGAACCGTAAGTTGAGGTTATATATTTACTATTAAGTAAACTTACCTGGATAAGTCACTTAACCTGCTTTCTAGAATCAATGTACTTTTTACATGAAGGCCCAGATATACTTACGGCAAAGTTCTTTTTTGTACTTCACTTAGAGGTAATAAGACGTTCATAACACTTTTGCAGTGATTTACTGTTAGCGAACATCCCGACGCCGTCCACATTGCTGAGAGCAACGTTTAGATGAATATGTGAATATGTGCTGCACTTTCTTCTCAATAACACAATAAACACACAACTAACAGGCCAGCGGTGAGAAAACAGCCGTTCAGAAAGCATCTGATCATAGAGATGTGGATGTGAGATTCAGCACTCCGGTAAAGTCACGGCCCGTTTATTTATAAAGCGCTTTATACAGTAGATTGCTTTAAAGCTGCAGCTTTACAGTATTAAACATGAAAAAACAGTATCAGCGTCTCTTTTAAATAAAATTACAGCTTCAGTTTCTGCTAGAAAGCGGCTCTCAGTGTGTTCATGTCTTCACTCGCGTCTGTCCTCGACGGACTGAACAGAAGAAATTAATCTGAGAAGATTTACACCTCAAAGAAGGCGGAGCCTCAGAGCCACGCCCACCTATTACATCATCACCATACCGACCAATGGGTGTTCAATAGTGTTTAACAGCCGGAGTGAACTTTTCCAGAGAGTTTGCTTTAGCAAGCTGTTTCAGACTCCAGGAACAAACTCCAAACAACGTTCATTTAGCCTGATTTTGTTCGAAATGAAGTCACACCAGTTTGTTCTTCGATTTGACTCCAAATTCCTCTAGAGTTCATCTTTGTCTGTCCTCTGACAGCAACTTTTGCGAGCTCCTGGTTTTAGGTCTGATGTGTCATATTTTGTGTGAATATGTCGTTAAGTCATATGGTAATAAAGTAAGCTGTATTCACAGAACTGGAATTGCCCTGTAGGTTACAGGATAACTGGTGTAGTGTGTGTGTTTTACCTCGATCAGTCAGAAGTGTGTGTGTTTTTGTGTTCCAGCCGAACGCAGTGGTTGAAGCGTGTGCTTTGCTGACCGTCAGAGGAGACGAGACTACAGTTTACCGTGTCAATCTCATGGCCCATACAGACACGAGTACAGCCACCTAGAAATGCAGTCATTATTTATTATTATATAATTCACTGTTACTGAACCCTGATATATGAATCTAGTTGATCATTATTGATTTGATGATTTGAGTTCATGGTCTTTTTATGCTGTGTGTGTGTGTGTGGTTTCTGTGCAACAATAAATAATGATGTACAAATAATTTACACAGATGCCTTTTTTGTCAAAGGAGGAGAGGAGACACTTCTAAACATATCTGGCATATCCCATTACAGATAGAGCCTATACAACTCCCTCTTTATCCACATTAGAGCACCAGTAACAGACTGAAGGAGGTCTGCAGCACACATGACGTCTGTGAGGAACAGGCTCACGTTTCACTGAAGATCTTCTCACAAATCTCATTCACACTTGAACACGGCACATGAGTTTAAAGGGGTGGTTGATTATGATTTGACTTTTCTAACTTTAGTTAGTGTGTAATGTTGCCGTTTGAGCATTAACAACATCTGCAAAGTTCAATGTGAAGGGAGAGATTTTCTTTTACAGAAGTTGCTTTTTAAAGGGGTGGTATAATGCCCTTTTCACAAGTTGTAAAATAAGTCTGATGTCCCCAGAGTGTGTGTGTGAAGGTTTAGCTCAAAATACCCCACAGATATTTTTATATAGCATGTTAAAATTGTCACTTTTTGAGGGTGAGCAAAAGCGCACCGTTTTGTGTGTCTGTTCCTTTAAATGCAAATGAGCTGCTGCTCCCGGCACAGAGGGCGGAGCTTCAAGAACTGGCACTCACACAGACATGCACTGAAAATTTCAAAAACTTTTAGCCTTTTATGTTCAAACCGGAGTCAGACAATGATGGAGAGACTCGAGAAGAAGTGACAACATGTAGAAGCAACAGGACATTTCTGAATGGTTAGTTGATGAATTTATGAAGCTGATGTGTAGTTATCTTCTAGTCATTGATTAGCATATTCTGTCATGATAATCTATAAATCTTGTTCAGGGGGGGGGGGGGGGTTTATGTAAATTCTAGGGTTTGTGATGTCACTAACCCGGGAGGAATGTGGTGTAGTCTCTACCAGCCGTTTGTTGTAGTCCTTAAAAAGCGATTTCTTTAAAAGCAAATATCTCCCTTTGCTTTGAACTTTGAGCGTTGTAACTTTGCAGATGTTGTTTATGCTCAAACAGCAACATTACACACTAACTAAAGTTAGAAAAGTCAAATCATAATCAACCACCCCTTTAAGGACTACAACAAACGGCTGGTAGGGACTACAATGAGCTTCTTCACGGGTTAGTGACATCACCAACCCTAAAATTTACATAACCCCGCCCCCGGGAACACGCAACAGAAGGCTGCTGGTGGTGTAATGGTGTTATATACAGTATTTTCTTTCTTATTACCAACTGAGCTTTGTTTAAACGCCACAGTCTACATGAGTATTGATGCTGATCATGTCCAGCACTTAATGACCATCATCTGATGGATCGTCCAGCAGGATAACACACGTCAATCATCTCAAACTGGTGTCTTGAACATGACAGTGAGTTCACTAAACTCAAACGGCCTCCACGGTCTCCAGATCTCAGTCCAATAGAGCAGATTTGGGATGTAGTGGAACGGGAGATTCGGATCATGGATGTGCCGCTGATAAATCTGCAGTAACTGCGTGATGATATAACAATATGGACAAGAATCCCTGAGGAATGTTTCCAGCACTTGTTGAATCTCTGCCACGAAGAATTAAGGCAGTTCTGAAGGTCAAACGCGGTGCTGGAAACGTGTACCTAATAAAGTGTATGTGCATTGATCATGTGTGAACAAAATCCTCAATGAAATCTCTTCATAAAGTGAGAGCATGGTTTACACTGCTGGATTTATAGGGATCTGACGTCTTCATGAACTTTTTGAAGCTTGAACAGTTTGGTTGCGTGAACTTTCAATGGATGCACAGGAATAATGAGATAATATAAAAAATATCGGTTACACTTTATTTTAATGTGTCATTGTTACAGTATAATTATATATTTAAGTGCTGAGTAATATGAATTAACTACACGTACTTACTATAGGGTTAGGGTAGGATTAGGGTTTGGTTGAGGGTTAGTTGCATATAATTATGCATAATTTACTGTTATTATAGGCCTAAGCACATGTAACGTAACAAAGACACTAAAATAGTTTTATCAAAATATCTTCATTTCTGTTTCACAGTGTGTTACTCGTGACACGCTCCGACATCAGTAGTTGAAGAATACTGTAAATGCGGGGTAAATACGTCTAGATCTTAAACCTGTACAGTATGGGACTGTGGATGTATAGCTGGGACATTGCCTTGAGACTGATCTAATACTGAATGTCAGTATGACATGCTCCAGTTTCCAGCACACACGAGTAATGATGCGGCTCAGCCAATAGGAGCAGCCGGTTCGAGAGGCATACGGTCAGCATTTATGCCAGATTTGAGCAGATTACTCCAAATCAGATTACTGCATCCCAACCCTGCTATAAAAAGCAAGGTTATTAAAAGCTTAGTTGCATATAATGCCATTCTCTTTTATGAAATGCAGAATGTTAGATTTGTAGTTCTGGTATTTCACGTCCCTTTTAAAGCACTAATCTGATCTCTACCCTGATCATTCTTAAATGCCGAATGATACTACTACTCAAACACATCCATGTGGATAATCGGGGGAAATGTAAGTAACTTGCTGTGTCTCTGTTGGAAGAGATTAAATTACTTTGATGCATGATATCTTAAATGTTCCACGTGACATATTTGTGATTACTGAGAATAAAGTTTATATCTATTGTCTTCATTATGAACCCATTGAAGATTCATTATTAGGATCCAGTTTTAATAAATGAACACAAATGGCCCTGCCATGCATTAATGATTTCAAACACTGGATATGTGGCTGTACTTCTTCAAGTCAATTCAATTCACATTTATTTGTATACTATAGAGCTTTTCACACACACATCGTCTCAAAGCAGCTTTACTGAAAATGCATGAGTCCACATTACAATTTAGAGAGATCTGTTATCAGAGGATCTGTCTCTAAGTATTGTATTTCACAAATGTACATATAAAGCTAAGTCATGCAATAGAGCTTCATTGCTTTCAGGAAATAAATCAGCAGTGCTGAGTCGACGCTGTGATGATAATAACTGGTAAAAGTGATGCAGTGCATCATCTCTCGCGGGACGTTTTATGTTTGGTCGTACACACACTGTACAGAACGTCTCCAGGACGACTGATTCTCTAAAGGATCGGCGTTCACACCTGCTCCACCTGAGCCACATCACAACACTGAGTTCACATCAGAGAGCTGGCGTCGCCCTCCAACAATGAGCTCAAATACATTAGATTTTGCCTAGCAGTATTTTTCAGTTACAGTCTATATATAAAGCATTGTGTTTCTTCATCTACAAAGCCTATAGACTGAACATGAATAGTTGCAAAAAAAAACAGGGTTCATGCAATGTGCTTAAAGTGCTTATACTTGAATTTGAGTTTTTGACATTTAAGTCCTGGAAATCTGGAGTTATTAAGAGTTATTGAAAGACAAAATATGTGAAATTAGTGTTTAATTTTACTGATAAAACAATCTTTTCACGCAAAATAAACACTGCAGCCCGTCTGATGTAGATATAGAGATATTTCACATGGCTATGAGCGTGATATTGCTCATTTAACTATCCAAGTATATGATACAGCTTTCATTCTTCAGGAGAGAAAATTATAATATATTCATGAGAAAAAAAATCAGTTTGAATAAGGAAAGCAATATCTTTGTCATAGTATTCTACCATAGTTATAGCATGTGCTGCACTTTATTTGTACCGTTTTGTTTTATTAGTTTATTTTTATTTATCTATTTACCTTTTTTAGAATTTGAAGGAGAATAAAGATACTGTTAAATAAGTGAGATCTCTGATTGTAGTCCTAGAAAACCAAACAAGTAGTGCTTGAAAAGTCCTTGAAAGTCCTGGGATTTCATTTTACAGTATCTGTACGAACCCTCAAAATAATACAGTAAGCTTAATTTACCAAGAAAAAAAAAAAAAATCTTTACATTTTAGACCGGTAAACCCAACAGCTCTTTTCTGCTAAATTAGCAAGGCCACGCTGCTACTAAAATCTGTTTTGTGCCTTTAACACACACTGATAATCTGCATAATAATATTTCCAAGGGAAATACTGATATATTAAAGATGCACCATCATGGTAACATGCGTGACAGTAAAATAATACAACACTCATTTAACAACATAAGAATGGAACATAAAACCCTAATGTACATAACTGATAACAAACAAAAAACTAAGAAGAAACAATTATTCAAATTAAATTGGACTAAACAGACATTTAACAGTATTTTACTGTAAAATAACATGAAATGTAAGTTTAGATCTATTACAGATCTATTAGCTTACTGTTGACCAATCAACAGCTTTCTACTGTAGCATTTTACAGTTAAAATTACACAAATGTTTCTTACAGTGTGGCTTTTCTAATTTGATGCAGATTGTTATTCAACAAAGACATTGATCTGACTCCACATTCAGCTTCTCGTTTCAGAAGACCTGTAAGCTTCATGCACACAACAGAGCAAGCGAAACACAGTCTGTGAATGAACCTGTAGGATTTGTCCAACTCTTATATTTGCCATCATGTTGATATTAATAATAGGCTTATTATTATCTGTCCTTGACAAAAACAACACCGTAACTCCTCAAATACACACTTTAAAATAAAGTTTGAGTTTTCACAGTTGTCCAATATAGGAGCCATTGATTTAAAGCCCCCCTGTGGTGAAAATCCAGCTTTTAATGTTGTTTATGTGTCTATGTGGTGTTTTTAATCTGCTTTAAGACAAACCGTGTGTAAGTTCATAAGTCGACAGCATTGCTGAGTATTTTCTCCTTAAAACTGCAGTGAACCAAAGACAGTCTCAAAAACACGCTTTGAAATCGCTGGTGTTTCTGACGTCACAAACTACCTTGTAACCAATCAGATCAACGTGTGATCGTCAACCAGTGGATCTCTGAGCTGAGCGAGTGAGTGGAGGCGGGGCTCATTTGCATATTCATAGAACCGCGCATACTAAATGAGGCAAGGGTGTCGAGTTACATTCAAGATATTCAAAGGCATGAATAAAAAAATTTCAAGGAAATTCACTTAAATATGTCATTTTGGTGATCAAAGATGAGTTTTTAGGGATAAAACGATTGACTCAAAATCGATACAAATCTAAAGAATATTTTCCCACTAAGAACCTTTTGAGCAATGAAGTTTTTCTTGAACCATATATGCAGATAAAAACATTTATGTTTTATGTTTTGGAAGTGAATCTCCTGGGCTGGTACAGTACTTGTTTTTGGGATATTACACCTCCTCCTAGAGACGGATCTGCCGAGGCCACAGTCTCCCTGGTAAAGTCTGAGTTAGAGATGCAGGGGCCAATGAAGCCTGTGGGTAATTGATCAGGGTATATTGTGCTCTAGTCTCTAAGTAACAGTGAATCTCCACGGAGGAACATCTCAGTCAAGCTGCCGGTGATAATGAGCTGTGGGTTTGAGATCCTCCCTTTACTCCTCCTTTAGACAGTTTCTCGGTCCCTCGTCGGCTTGCCTTTCATTTGTTCCCCCTTTTTTCTTTGTGACAGGCCTCGCATGTCGCCTTGCTAAACTCAGTCCAGAGGGATTTGCTCTCGGTGAGTGTTGTTGAGAGATGAAGTAAACCAAAACAAGTGTATGATGCAACTAACATGCTGATGCTGAGAGATCAGATTTTAATGGCATTACTTTTAGCAGACTTCAATATTCATATGGAACTCAAGAGTAATTTCACCGGTGCACAAAATATGCCTAGAAATCATTGGAAAAACAAATTGTAGTTTTACTCTACATCGAGCTAAATTATTTCATCCCAGCCATTTTGTGTTTGTCTTGGAAACTTTTTTACCATGCTTTCATCATTTATTTTTGCTACTTTTAATGTTTTAGCCCAAACTTTTAATCTTAAATCATAAAACCCACCCTAAAAATATGATTTATTAAATGTCCAAAAGTATTTAATTTGGATTAATAATGAAATAATCACAAACCAGTTCAATATTTATTGTAAATATTAGTTGTTTAGTGGCAATTATGTATTTATTTTGATCAAAAATGCCCCGCAGCTGTGGCCCCATCTCCACCACACCGAACAGTATAGGTTTCTGTAAAGTTACTGTACTTGTTTTACCAGTGAGAGAACTCTATTAGTGAAGAAATTGAGATGATATGTGAGACATAATAAGGAAATAAAAAAAAAGGTAAATATCAATCATGAACAGAATCTAATCAAGCTGATATTTGGTCAAATTTGGCATAAAGTGTGAAACTATGTATAACTATTTAATTGTAATTTCACAAACTATATTAAAAACAACAGATATCGTTTGAAAAGTGGTGATTATATTTTTCACTACTTTCAGGAAAAGAAAATCTCCTGTGATTTATCTAGTGTTCTAGTAATAGTTCAGAGTAGTGTGTTTTAATGTCCAATTATGGAATTGATAAATAGTGATGTTTATCACTTTTAAAAAATGCTAAATAATAAGATATAAAGAATGCAGGCTTCAGTTTGCACAAGTGAATCTGAATGGATTAATTGAAAGTAATGGCATGAATAAAGGAGGAGGGCTGGAGTTCTGTGATCTGATGAGAAACCGGTAAATCTGGTGTAGGTTCTGGTATAGGCGTCGAGACTTTCCCATCAAACAAGGCGGTGTTTAACAATCACTCTCTGTGAGGAAGATCCTTGAGATGTTTTGAGGACAATGCTCACATTTACGCAACAGCTGCATCCCTGGTTGGACCACTTGTGCTTCAGGTAAGGACTCAGAATGATGTTTATGGACATTTTCTCCATGCAAACCTGCAAGGAGGAATATGGTGTATGCGAGTAGCCATTCCTGGTGTTAAGAGCCTGTGTCTGCATGTGATAGAGGAGAATCACACCAGGCGGCCGTTTAAAGGCCGTTCCAAAAGAAGTTTAATGCTTTAAAGGCAAGGAAGCCCAAAAGGTCCATACAACAGTGGATAAAACTGGAACAAACCATTTGCTGTAAAACTAACTCTGGTCCCTCAACACATTTCAGCAAGTTCAATGATAGTTAAGACAAATAAAAAAAACAATCAATCAATAAAACATACAGGCAAGACAAAAACTAATATTGTCATTTGCACAACTGATATTTCCTAAATTAGTTCAAACGAGCATTTCCCCGGGGTGTGCACACAGAGGTTAGGCCCACTCCTCCAACTACAGGAAATAAAACAGCAAAACCCACATGAACAATTACATTATAACTATTATTACATGCATGATACAAAAAACAGTAAGGACACAATTTTGAAGCAACACTGGCTCTCCTTCACAGTCAATTCACTGGGTCTTAGAAGATCTATAAGCTCATCTTCTTTATGGGTAACAGAAGAGAGAGAGAGAGAGATGTCAACGTTACCCTCACTCCCACAGCCACTGGTTTAGTTGCATTAGATTAATTGTATTAATTCACTGTATTAGAAACACCGGCTGCGATTGAAATCACACACTCTCTTGAGTAGGTAGGCCTATGTATTTTGAATAAGTAATTACTTCACGACCACTACAAAAGTATGTTCTATAGAACTGTGGTGTATGGACTTTCTGGGGATGAAACACCAACAATGAGAGTTTTGCGAGCATTCATTTTTGCTGACAAACAGTAGTTTTTGTTATTACTGTCTGTGACCTTGCCTCTTTTATGCTGTTCTTTTTATATTTACTACTATTACTCTTAAACTGTTCTAAATACTTGAACTTTTCTTCTACAGTACAATTACACTACAATTGATTATTACTGTGAGTATTTCTCTCACATGATATGTTATGCTCAAGATGTTGATGTAAATGCTTTGAAATGTTTTAAGATTTCAAATTCATATTTTCTTCAAAAGGTTAATTTTTCTGACTCATTTTTGCTGACAAACAGGTTATTACTGTCTGCGACCTTGCCTTTTATGCTGTTGTTCTTTTATATTTACTATTACTTCTAAATACATGTACTTTTCTTCTACAGTACAATTACTTCTTACTGAGTATTTCTCTCACATGATATCTTATGCTCAAGATCTTGATGTAAATGTTGTGAAATGTTTTTAGATTTCACTTCATATTTTCTTCAAGAAGTTATTTCAAGTCTTTCTGATATGGTTTCATGCATTTTCAATTTTCAGGGAAATTTTAAAAAAAAATGTATTCACAAATGGACAATTTTACTTGATAAAACAAAAATAAATTTTAGTCATTTTGATTACTAAAATTTCTAGTTTAAATTTCCAACACATTTTGGGTTACATTAACCCAGCACTGTAGTAATTTTTAACCCATAATTGGGTTAAATGTTCAACCCAGCATGCTGGGTCAAACATTTAACCCAACTAGTTGGGTTAAAACAACCCAGCGCTGGGTACGTCCCTTTTTGACCCAGCGCTGGGTTGCCAAAATAACCCAAATTGGGTTGTTTTTAACCCAGCATTTTTTAGAGTGTACACTCTAAAAACTGCTGGGTTGTGTTAACCCAATTTTGGGTCAAATATGGTCTCACCCAACGTTGGGTTAAAAAATGCAATTTAAAAATGGACAAATTGCATTTTGGACAAAATCAAAAATGGACAAAAATGCAATTTAAAAATGGACAAATTGCATTGGTTACATTAAAAATGTAAACCAACGGCTGGGTTTGTCCATTTTTAAATTGAATTTTTAACCCAACGTTGGGTGAGACCATATTTGACCCAAAATTGGGTTAACACAACCCAGCAGTTTTTAGAGTGTATATAGTCTGAGTCTGTGTAGGATGAATGTAATCTGGATGTACTTCATTGTCATTATCATGTGATCTACCAGTTGTGTCGCTTCACTGTCATTCATAAATCCTCTCCCGTGGCCTCATGGGATAGTAAAGTGTCCCATTCACACTTCTGAATCTCACCAGAAGTAGTAGATCACCCTAAAAGAAGAAACTGGATGAGAAAATAATTGATATTACAAAAAATAAAACAATGCGGATATTACAAAATGTGACATTAAAAAGTATAAAACAGACTCATTTTTATAAAGTAACCCTGTCCAACACATCACCCGCAGGTGAAGTCTCCATTGACTTAAAGCGTGTGGTGAGTTTGATGGGGGGTAATTGAGGATGAATGGGGGAAAGTCACGAGAGAGGAGGCAATACCTCCATCGCCATATGATCGGTTATGATTGGTCGTGATAAATCCTGCCTCTTGTTTTCGTGCACATTCTCTTCAGCCTGAATGAAGACATGGGATTAATGGGAAGACTAATAATGGGAATGACGTCACTATATAGGCCAACCGGCACAGTTCGCATCACACTGGTTTCCTCGAAAAAAACTCGAAAGGATTTTCCCATAGGCTTTTGGATTATCGCTATAAAAACAAGCTCTGTGATCAAGAAAAGTTTATGATACTTGCACGTTTTGTCCATCAAGATAATTATATCACAGATGAACACAACTTTTATGAATTTTGAAGCTAGGGTATAAACGAGCTACACCACGGTCCCACGAATTTAACGTCACCATCACTAAGCTTCCGACAAGTCTTTCAGTTTTTATCTAAAAACATTTTCCCAGAACGTTTGAGTCAGAACATAGTTTATAAGAGCACCATTATAAGCATAACGAGGCTGTAAAAACGGACTGAGTTTAGCTGTTCGACGTGATGACGTTTCGACAGCCTCTGTAGTCCCAATTAGCTATAGCAAAATTATTTTTGCTGCTTGTACAAATTGCTTAATTACAGTAAGTTTAAGCAACACAATTGCTATACATTTTGCCATAACCTAATTCGATTGTGTTCAATCTGCTTAAATATATGTAAAATTTCAGTTTACTTAATCCGTTTGTGTCGGATTACATGATTTGTGTTGCATTAACTGAAACTGGGCGGTGCTTGTTAGTTCCCAGCATGCTTTGCATATGGCTGAGTTAAGAATAAATGTTGAAATTACGTGTTATTTTATGTGTTTTTGAGAAAATGAGAAAAGGGGAGGACTTGGTAGTGTGTAATTGTGTTTAATGTTTAATTACATTGGTATTATTAGAACCATTTAAATTACAGTGGGCCATTGTGGAGAAGAGTGGAGCATTTGCTTAGGCTGTGGACTGATTCTACCCTTATAAGAGTTATATGGCTGATGGAGCATGCAAATGTTAGCAGTTAAGATGCTAATACAAATTATTGCTAGCTAATAGCAAGCTATAATCTGATAACTTAATTGTGTTGCATTAAAACCAATGAAGTCTAATTGATTGAATGAATATGTAAATTTGATTATCTGAATCATATCAGGGAGCCTTTTAAAAATCACTTTGAGACTATTTAATTGGGTCATTTAAAATTTCTTCATTCCATGAAGTTACATGAACAAATTATGTTTGTTTTACAATTTTTTTCAGTGATACTTGTCAGCAACCCTCTTATTCAAGACGCATAACAGCTTCAAAAAAATCACGAGTGGGGTACACTGAAAAATAGTGTGTTGGATTTACATGATTTAATAGTGTACATCGGTCCCACATGAATCAATTAAGTTAAACAAACATAATTTGTTCATGTAACTTCACTATCATGGAATGAGTCATTTTAAAATGAGCCAAATTAAGTAGTCTCAAAGTGATTTATAAAAGGCTCCCTGACACGATTCAGGTATTCAGATATTCAGATTCATATATTCATTCATCCAAAACAATTGCATATATTTTAGTGTCTGGGATGGCAGATATCATATGAAGGAGTGAGCCAGCTCTCAGATTTCATCAAAAATATCTTAATTTGTGTCTTACGGGGTTGGAACAACATGAGGGTGAGTGATTACTGACAGATTTTTCATTTTTGGGTGAACTAACCCTTTAAAATATCCAAAACGTGATTTGGCGCCAAAACAGTCGAATCCGTTGCGTGGTGACGCAGGCGCAGCGTGGGGTTTCCCAGCCCTGAGAGCAGGGTCACTCACCGCGCCCATCTCTGCTGTCTGATGGCCGGAGCGAGAGCCTGACACACGGAACGCAGAAGAACCACTCCAGCACCGGAGAACGACGCGCGTGGGACGTACAGAAAGGCTAAATTTGGACCGAGCGTTTGTTGGTCACGTTTACCACAAGGCGTTTGCGTGAAGCTTGCGCTATTTGGGCAAGAATCGGCGCGGTTGCAGCTGTCGCGGCTGCGGGTTCGGGGAGTGCCGCTCTCCGCTGACTGACTGACGGACTGTCTGCGGGTCGGGCAGCTGTGGAGCCCTCTTCGCTGTTTACAGTCAATGATACACACACAACGAACTGTTCCGACGAAACACAGGTCAGTGTTGATCTTCTCTTTAACGGTCGCCTGATTGCCTGTGTTCGGCTGTTGTGGGGTTCGGTTGGGGTGGGGGCCGCTGCTGCTGCTGGACTCACACAAACACATTTAACAGTCACTGTGGCTTTATTTGTCAATATGTGCTGCAAATATCAAATTACTAGGCCACATAAGTGGTTTAGTGTGTGTTAACTTCCTCAAATCACGGTCATGTGGCAGAGATGTGCTGTTAGCTGACTAGCAGCACTCATAATCGGGCTCCATATTCACGTTAAATACTGTCAGGTGATTCTGCCATCGGGCACTCGCATTTCCGTTACAACGGTGTCAAACCGTCTCTTCGTTTGAATATTTAAATGTAAACCCTGGTTTGCGGAGTATTTTAAGCCTGCATTGGTGCAGATGATGATGATGATGAAATGGACAGTGAAGATGGAGGATAAAGCCAAACTACCTCCCCCACTTCACTTCATCATGGAGTCGCACTGTTTGTGCGTTAAATATCATCTTTCTCCATGATAAATCCTCGATGAAGCACTCACACACCGGACTCTCGCGGGTGTGTGTGTGTGTGTGATCGAAGTGCTTCTTTGATTGGTTTTTAACCCTGAGCCTGTGCTTTTAACGACCTTAAACGGGAGTTAATGGGATTTTCTCGATCTGTTTAACGTGTGTGTGTGTTGTGTACGAGTGATTTATGGTTGTGTTCGTGGCGGAAATGTCAACGAGGAAGAGCAGCATCAGTGTGTTTCATCACAGTTCGCAATCATATTGCTGTGATTGTATGTAATAATGCCGGTGTCCGTTTAAAGCGCATCTACTGTCCTGCTGAAACATGTACGCGGACGCGCGCGCGTGTGTGTGTGTCAGCACTAGTGTGTTTATGTGCTCAGTGAGTGAGTGTGTGTGTGTGTGTTCACGGCCTACAGCTGCTGCAGCCAACAAGATGGCGACTGATGAAGACACAGCCCTGCCTCACACACACTCACACATCACGCATGCTCTCATACACTGCTAAAAAACATTACATACACGCTCAAATAGCCTCGGTTCTTATACAACTGACACTCACAACTCACTTGTACATCTTACCACACGCTACACACGTACTGTTATACATCTGAAACATTAATGCTCTCATATATTTTCTGTAAATCACAGTCACAGGGTTACCGTCCTGTATTTTCAGGAATCTTGACGATGTAATTGGCTGGTTTCAGTTTCGTTCAGTTTGGAGCTGAACTCTGCAGGGTGTACATGAATCACACTTCACACACCTGATTCTTAGTCACTATGAAATCAAAATGGACTGGTTTTTATGGAATATTGCAGTGTTTATTATATAAATGATTTATCCATGCACATCTTTTTATTTATTTATTATTTCATGTTCCTGGTAATGTTGAATCACAATCTTCCTCTTGCAGAGACATCTCTTCTTGTGGGCGGGGCAACCTGTCACTCACATGAGATCAGCCAATAGCAAACCACAACCATCCAATCAAAATCCCCACAGATAAAATCAAGCCCCGCCCTACATTTGTTCTTGTTCCAGAAGCGTTTCGCTCGGATATACACAATGGAGAAGAAAAGATGAGCGCAACTTCTGTTTCATGTGGACTTGAACACACAATCAATATGGTCATGGAAATTAATTAGGCCTATATTTCCAAATCCGTTGGGAAAAACAAAACAAAGTGATCTTGCAGGGTTGGAGGGTGCATTCAAACTGTCTAAAATATCTTTAATCTTGATCAATGTACAAGATGCACCATGAAAGACACATCATGTACTATAAGTTGTTATTTATTCCCATAATTCAGCACAGTGTGTTGGAGCAGATACACGGAAAACAAAGCTGTGTAGATGTAGTAAACTCACAGAATCTGCTGCTCAGTTTGACATTCACAAAATTTGACATGACAATATTTTTGCTAATTAGATGGTTTTCAGCTACCAATTTAGCTGCGTTTAATACATTTTAAATAGCAATTTTTGCAAAACAGTGTCTGAACATTGATGGACCTGCACATCCATCATATTTAGAGGGATTTGAGCTGTAAGGTGGGCTGCGCTTTGTGTCTTATGTAACAAAACGTCATCGTCAGAATGAAATAAAAGCCCTGCAAACATTCACAGGACTCATGAAAGAGAGCAAACAAAGTCTCAGAAGAAAACCTTTTCCTTTATAACTCACATCGCCTTACATCCCCCCAGGGCGCTTGATTGAGTCCACAGAAAGTGTCAAATATGGCATGAAGTTACTACACTGTAAAAAGTTAAAAAGATTATTAAAGTGCATTTTAGAAGAGAACTCTATTTCAGTCTTAAATTTACTAGCTATTTCTGAGTGAAAATCGTTTCTACGCCAAATTTTGCGTCCGGTCTCGTAAACCAGAAATGTAAATGTCTCGTAACCCAGTGCCACGTTCTCAGGGGGTTTTAGCGGGAACCTTGGTGCAAATGTTGTCTTTTATGGTTGATTTTCTCTTTTAGGTCAGCTTCTGTCATGGTGAAACAGCAGTCTAAAGTGAATCTTGCTGAGCAACTTGCCCGAATCAAGTTTAATATCAGCGGCAATTGAATATCACCATTGACTTGTTACTGCAAGACCAGCGCAAGAGCGTTCATCTGTATATTCAACCGGACCACATGTTGGCCATGTGCTCGCATACTTAAAGTATCTTTTCTACCCTTAAAGTCATTTGAAGCAGCTCAAGTGAATGAGACATTGTGTATTCCCGCTGTAGTCAATTTTATGCCTTAAAACTGATCTTTGATCACCAAAATGACATATTTTAGCCTTTTTTTCCTTGGAAAAAAACCTTCATTCCTTAAAATATCTTGAATGTAACTCGACACCCTCGCCTCATTTAGTATGCGCGGTTCTATGAATATGCAAATGAGCCCCGCCTCCACTCACTCACTCAGCTCAGAGATCCACTGGTTGACGATCACACGTTGATCTGATTGGTTACAAGGTAGTTTGTGACGTCAGAAACACCAGCGATTTCAAAGCGTGTTTTTGAGACTGTCTTTGGTTCACTGCAGTTTTAAGGAGGAAATACTCAGCAATGCTGTCGACTTATGAATTTACACATGGTTTGTCTTAAAGCATATTAAAAACACCACATAGACACATAAACAACATTAAAAGCTGGATTTTCACCACAGGTGGACTTTAAAAATGTTCAAATTGGCATCATTATAATATGCAAGAAGATGCAAAATGTGCGTAAAGCTCGTGGATATCTGTTGCTTTTGTTGTAATGCGTTTTTCCCCCTGATCTCTTTTTATCCCACTTCATGTTTTCAGCCGCGGCTCTGAATAGGATTAAATTGTTCCCGTCTGTAGATGGCGGCTTTCGGGATTATGGGTTTGGTCAGTGATAGTGCTGATTTGACTCGTGTCTGTTTTACCCAGCTGTCTCCACAGTTGACATGCCCTTTCAGCATATTTGATCTTTAATCCTTAAGTAAAGTTCATGCCACTGCGTGCTGTCATTTACTCTCATGGCATATTTTTGTTTGTGTCAGTATTTGTAGAGCGTCACGTAATCTAATCTGTATGAATGACGAGGTTGTAGCGCATCAGCTCATGTTTGCCTTCTGATGGGAGTAAAATCAATCCAGTCAGCTCACATTTCAGAGTTTAGCTCCACACACCTGGACCACCGTATTCAGTGTTTCAGGACTAAAAGGGCATGTGAATTAGGGCTGAACGATATTCTGTTTTAACATCGTCATCGCGATGTGCGAATGGGCGATAGTCACATCGCCGGAACATGCGATGTGAAGGGTAGTAGCACCCATGGTGTATTAAGAGAACGGTAGCACCAGGGTAGCACACAGTAAACACGAGTTTGTTGTATGGCTTTTTGCTGGGGTGACTTGCACGTTCCGCGTGCTTGCACAGTGATTGGTTCTCTGTGCCGCAGCTCACCGCGCTCACAGCCAACATTCACTGGCATCCTATAGCTAAAAATGGGCGACGAAGAGGATCCGCAGAAAAAAAATAAAATAATTGATTTCGTACCAAAAAGAAAGTCAAAATCAGCTATTTGGGACTATTTCGTCTACAAAAAGGATGTTGACCAAAAAGAGGTACTTTGCTGGAGTGTTATAAAGTTGTGGATGGTTGTCTTTTTAAAAAAGTGTTTTATTTTTCGTGTTCGCATTTATGAGGAAAAAACAGTTTACGTGACAGTTCTCCATTACGGACGCGACCGTTATGAAAGCGGCACTAAAAGAACTGCTTTAAAACTTTCACAGAGACCTCAAACAGAAAGCACAAAGCCTTTCTTTAAAGCAAATTTTGTTTTGTATTAACTGTATCTTAATTTTAATCAGTGTTTCGTTATCCAATTTCCTGGATTTAATAAATAAAAAGTAAATATAGCAGACATAATCACGACACGGAGGCGCCAGCGCCTGAATCCATGAACCGAAACTCTGCGTATAAGGTAGCCTACCTGCCTCACACACCTAAAAAAAATACATAAATATATCTATTATCTACAGAAATCTCTACTTTTAAACAGAACCATTCAAAACAAAATAAAACTATGTAATCCGTATGAAAAGTGCATTTCTCTCCCACGCGATCACTACTGCGAATATGAAGATCGTCAACTTCATCTTTACAGAAAACACTTGTTTATTAATAAACAATTAAAATGTCTCATTGTAATATTTTACATATTCATAATCATTACTTTCGCTGGTTCTTTGTGACAGCTTTTAAGTGCCGTTTACTTGAACGCGTCACTGCATCAGCACCGGAAACATAGAGAGACAGAGAGAGAGAGAATACGATTTTTTGACAGAAATATTTTTTTCGAATTCTGACAGAAATATGTTCTTGGAATATTATATTATATAAAATATAATTTTGGAATAAAATATTAAGTGGCCTTTTTGTCACTTATAATGAAGCTTGCTTAGTGAAATTATTAATACCATGGAATGGTAGGCTAATTATTGACTTTAGCCTGGATTGATGGCACGCAATATAGCAATATATATTGTTAGGGAAAAAATTAGGGCTGTGTTGAAAAAATCGATTCACCGATTCTGAATCGATTTTCATATTAATTTCTAAAGATCGATCCGTAACTCAGAGGATCGATTTTCCCCGTGAACTTTAACTTTCCGCGTCATTGAATTCACGCATGCGCGCGATGTGGAAGGACATTAAAACAACGTCAGTAACGTTAAGCAAGCGGTTGCTTTGAAAACTCCAGAAACGCTCAAAGCTGCGATCTGGCACCATTTCGGGTTCAGAAGCAATGCAGAGAACGAGCTTGACAAAAGCAAAGGTTTTGTAAGTTCAAATTTTATTTACATTCTGATAGAGATGCGCGGTTGGCGGTTACAGCCGCGGACTCCGCGGATAAACCGTGGATCGGGCGGATGACGTGACGAAAAATTATATTTTCGGATGGGTGGCGGGCGGTTAACCAATCAAATAAAAAATATATGCATACATTAAGCGGATGGCGGGCGGGTGCTGTTTTGAAAATTGGTCAAAAACGTTGGTGCGGACGGATGAGTTTTGTGATGCGGTTGAAATAATAGCCCATCCGCGCATCTCTACTGTGTTAATGTTGTCTGTTTACTGTGAAGCCAGTAACCAACAATCTGTTTACATTTGCACTGGCTTAGAACAAATGTGTTCTAAATGTTGATCATTAAAATAAAAAATAAAGGTGCATTTGCATCTGAACTGTAGCAGCTTTATGGAAAATTCTTAATGTCATTTTTAATAATAGGCCTACATCAGGTTCGCGTCTAAATAATCGGTCTACTGCTGCTGATATGGCCTACCTCTGCGTCCTCGGTCGTCTAGTGCAAGTTTGTGAAAGCAGTTGTATCAACACTCTGGAAGGGGGATTGTTCTTTACAACCACCAATACTCCATTAATTTGCAGTTGAATGTCTATAATAATAGTATCAATATGTTGCATAACTACAGTCCTGTAATTCAGGTAACAGCTGGAAAAAAATGCTTTTTTCAAAAACCATTATCTAAATCTCGAAGATCGGATCGGATCGAATCGGATCGGATCGAATCGAATAATGATAATCGATTCAAGATCTTGAGAATCGGAATCGAATCGATTCTTGAAATTTGAATCGAAACCCAGCCCTAGAAAAAATATCGCAATGTAATTTTTTTTCCAATATCGTGCAGCCCTAATGTGAATGCTGGACATCAGAAACACAAGCTCATGCAAAAAAGTATTTTCACTTAACTGCATTGCAAAGTTCAAGTTTGACGCACTTTGGACCTGCAAATTCGTATTATGCGAAAACACATCACCAATAGTTAGTATATTGAACATCAGTGCATCATATCTTAATTAAAAAAGCAAAAAATCCCGAAACTCTAAAGCTGCTGGTTTGCAGCATTGCATTACAGTGGAATAGATTGTATAATTTTACATTCGTTTTGTGTTGAATTTATGATTTTAAAAATGGCATCACGGAGCTTGACATATCTCGTTCATTACAATGTCCAAAGAAATTTTGCATGCTAAAGTCTAGGGCGATCACCCCTTTATACTTGAAACATGCAGAGGGGTGTGTTGAAGCAGGATTGGAACTGGAACTGAACTCAAAATTGCAGTTTGAAACTTAATTTGCAATCATTAAAAAAAAGTCATTTCTGTATAGTATGAATGTGTTTAGTTTAGGGTTGTCATGGTACCAAATTTCCAGTAGTCGGTACCAATACCAGTGAAATTTCACGGTTCTCTGTACCAATTTCGGTACATAAAAACTGAGAGTGGATTCTGACTAACTTAAACACCTCTGGTTGCCCATTGCGTTCATGCGCTCAACAGATATGTCTGATTGTCTGTGATTGGCTACAACGCTTAACTCTTCAAAAACACACACACGGGAGTGTTTGAAACAGCCGCCCTTCATATACTTTTTGTGCGCAAAAAAACAACTAAAAGCTCTCAGATTTCATCAAATATCTTCATTTGTGTTCTGAAGATGAACGATGGTCTTACGGGTTTGGAACGACATGAGGGTGAGTAATTAATGACCGAATTTAAATTTTTGTGTGAACAAACCCTTTAAGTGTTTCATAATGAGGAGTGGCAGTGTGATGAGCGGCTCGATCGGTTCAGTAAATGCTACTTCAGTTCTGCAAGTGCAAGTTTGATTCAGTACTGATGTGCATTTAAGAAGCAAAACATTACGTTTTTACTCAAATCACTTCATAAAGTCAGTCGAGTGTTTGAAATAACTTTGATTTTGGATCTGAAGTGGCTTCTCATCACAGAATGAGGCAGAAAATATAAATTTTTTAGTATTCTTTACAATAATTGTTATATCGATTAGCATTGCATTATAAAAAGGCCTATACTTTATTCTTATGAAAATACCTGAGAGTACAGATAAACTATATATTGTCGCAGTCGTGTGTTTATCGTCTTCATGTTTAATAAGTCAAAGCGTTTCTATCTTCTTTTTATTCAGCTACAGCGATAGCTGGATGCCTCTGTTCATATTAGGGATTTGCTGGAACATCATAAGTTATTAGCCTACATCTGTGAGGCATGGACAAAAGTTGTGGAGGTTTTTTTTGTTTTAGGTTAAAAATATGGAAAATGATGTCGGACTCCACCATAAACAGTGTTCCCTGCTCTGCCACTGCTGAATCTATAGTGTCAAGTCAAGCTAAATCAAATTTCATACGAAGTTGTAAATGTGAGATTGCTGTTTGAATTGAAGGCGGTGTAAAACAGTGTAGTGTGAAACACTGGCATGAAAGCACATCTTTCTATTGAGTCGTCCATACAGTGCGAGCAGTGTTGTCTGATTCACTAACAAATGACTCTTTAAAGAGTCTAAAAGAGTTAGTGGTTTAAATCAGTCTTCCTCTGAATGACCTGTCTGAATCAGAGCCGTTGCTGAGCTAACACCCAACTCACTTCATGAACTGTCCTGGGCATGTGTGAGTGCGATGGCACGGCTTCTCTATCTAACGTGTCGAGTGATGCTCACACTGGCTGACCCGTGCTGTCACACTCTTTTCCTCGCAGGTCGTTTGAATACGCGTCTGTTATCAGGCCGTCATGTGCTGCTTTGAATAAGCAAAGCGACCTGCAGGAGTGTAATACCGTAAACCGCTGGTTCTACGCTACTTTGCTTTTGCATGTGAAAACACACCATTTGCATTTTGAATAAAGGCTGTTGATCTTTCTAGCGTTGAACTGAACGGCGGCAGAAAAGTGTCCAATTCTGATGGAAAGCCGAGCAGCTGTCATGATTTCAGCAGTCTTCCACCAGGTCCTTGACCTCGAGTCAAACTAAGCCAGCTCCAGATGAATCGCAACATTACAAACTGTCTATTGAAGCAATATACAAAGATACAAAGCCATGAACTTCAGTTTGAGCACATGAACTACTCATCCTGCTAATGAATCAAAAACTCACAATACAATATGACACTATGAAGAGTTTTTTGATTTATATTACCAAATATTCAGATATACAAATGAGCAGAAGTAGTTTAATAGTGTTGAGATCCTCGATTAAGATGATGCTTCATAGGAGTGCACAGATCTTTAGTCGTGACTTGCTGACTTGGATTGGACAGATTTGGACTGTAAACAGTTGAGAGAAAAGGCATGTTGTGTAACACTATATTAGATTTGTGCATAAACTCCTAATAAACCTGCTGTTGTCTGTCATGGTAATCAAAGAAAAAAATCACTCTGCTCTTGACTGAATAACTTTTGTAACTTTAATTGTAAGCATTAATCTGCATTTCATTTTAACAATTAAAACTATCCAGTGTGGTTTTACATTTGATTAGCCAACATTAATTTCAGTAGTACTTCTGACCTGAATACTGTTAGACCCACCTGAAAAACTCAAGCTCTGTTTATTTTGTCTCTTTATTCTATTGTATTTATTTGTGCTATTAGTTGCCTTGGCTTTTAGCTTGCTTAGTTGGGGACATTTAATATTCAACAATATTATTGATCTGCCTTACTTAAGGTGGACGATGACGCAATTTTCTTCTAGAAACAAACTTTGTTGTATACTTTAACTTTTTTGTGTGTGTAAATGTAGCCCTATGATTCAAAGCCTCAGTGTGCTGTGTGTAAGCTATTGCAACCAAATCATCAAAAAATAATGAGATAACAAATTATCTCTATGGAGGTAGGCTATATACCAATGTACCGTATCGAAGTTGGAAATTCCAGTATCGTAAAACACTTGCGTCTGAGCTCACAGTACATCTGTTTTCAGAGGTTATACTGTATGGAGGAAATGCTTTAAATGAGCTGTGTAAAGATGTTGGATGCATGTGCCGTCGAACTGCTGTGTATTTCATGTGTGACTGAGTTGAGCATCCAGAGGAACCGGTTTGGTTGGAGGCAGATGCCGGCGCTGGTTTGCCGGAAGGATCTTTGGAGTTTGATGAGATCAAGTGTTAAATGTGTTGCATTCTGGCCTACAGTTGTTCAGTGGTAAACATGAGAAGTGAGCTTTGTTCCAAAACCTGCTGTGTGCTTTCTACATAAGCTACTACCTGCTAAGAAGACACCTCGTGCTTGTCTAGTTTTGAGCTCTGTGGATTCAGTAACATGCAATATCATTTTTTTTTAACATACATTTATAATGGACATTTTTGTCATCTGCCATCTTGAATGAACGTTTTCCCTGAGCTTGACATGGTGCATTCTGGGATTGCATTCTCCCTTAACAATACTTGTGATGCTGTCTTAGAACAGAGCAACAGAAGCGCGATCATATAATCATGCTGCTAACCTTTTGAAATGCTGTTTGCTCACCCATGTTGCCTGAACTGCCTATAGGAATACAGCTCTCAACATTTTGGAACGGAGCCACAGTCACATGACCTTTCTTGCTTTGTATTAACTCTTTCCCCCCGCCAGTGTTTTCTAAAAAGAAGTTGCCGGCCCGCACCAAACTTTCAAACAACTTTCATGGCCCCAAAAATGTTTGTTGTTTTGACAGTGTGTTTCCCACAGACTTACACACTATTTGCTTACTCCTACACTTACACACTATTTTTATTCTAATGCCCTTTCGTAAGGGAAGGCCTCTGGTTGTGGTCCATCTATGGAGATCCTCAGACATGAAGAGGTGTTCCACTTTAAGCTGATCTCTGAGGTGTGTTTTTACCTAAAGATAAAACAAAAACAAACTAAAATACCACAGCGTAATGTAAAGGAAATGTGTAATTATATGTTGTGCTTTTCAAAAGGATGCACTTACCTTGTTCATGGTTGAGAAATCGTTCAGAGTTAACAGTGGAAACCGGGATAACAAGTGCAATGCTCACAAGAAGGACCAGGAAGGGGAACAGAGTTCGGATTGAAGTGCTTGCATTTCGCTTTATGAAATGTAAGTCTTGGAAAACCATTGAAAACAGGCATATTTATGAAAAGGTACTTGAAAAGTGCATGAATTATGAAAGACAATATATGTGAAATTAGTGTTTATTTTTTTAAATAAAACAATCTTTTCACGCAAAATTAAAACTGCAGCCCGTCTGATGTAGATATAGAGCCTTTTCGCATACTTTTCATATACTTGAATAGCCATATGACTGTAATATTGCTCATAAGTATATGATACCGCTTTCATTCTTCAGGTCAATCATATATTCATGAGGAAAAAAAATCAGTTTGAATAAGGAAAGCGATATCTTTGTCATAGTATCCTTTAAATGGTTAAAATAAGCACAGTTATAGCATGTGCTGCACTTTATTGGTACCTTTTTTTTTTTTTTTTTTAATCTATTTACCTTTTTTAGAATTTGAAAGATAATAAAGATATTGTTTGATAAGTGAGGCCTCTGATTGTAATCCTAGAAAACCAAAGAAGTAGTGCTTAAAGTGTTTGAAAGTCCTAGAATTTCATTTGACAATATCTGTACGAACCCTGCAACCCTCTCTGCACACCTTGGCAATTGAATCACCATTGGCTAGTACGTTTTTTTGGGTTACTCGCCAGACCGATATACTGTTTTTCCACCAAATCAGCTTATCTTTGTAAAATGGCACAGCTTTTTAAATATCTAAATCTACACTCTTAAAATCAGTCAATCAAGTATTATATTATGAATGGAATTAATAAATAGATACATTTAGCATTTAGCGCCTTCATATGTAGAAAGTTGAAAGATTTTGGACAGGCGTACGAGGTGTGCAAACATGGGCCTGAAGGTGAACATCTGCCACACATCTGGACGTCTCCTCATCTCTGCGTCCTGATGAGGTGTTATGAATGGAGAAGATCACTATTAGGGTATCAGATAGAATGATTAGTTGTGAATGGGCAGAGGAAAACCACTGTTGTATTGATTTACTACTGCCTTTATTTTCAGGTCCCTGACACCCGTGCCGAGTGTTGCTGTACGGTTTGCACTGTTTCTGAAATATAAATAAAGTTCTTGAAGGTGGTCCCTGTGTTTTACATTGAGTCCTTGCAGCACAAGCCTACAGACACCATCTTTGGGAAGCTGCTTTGCAACCCCATTCGCACGGCCTGAATCTAAATACAGTTATTTAGTGACAAACATGAGACACGACAATCTTATCAGAGTAGGATCATGTACAATAATAATAAAATGAAGAGGAAGAAATGGTAATAAAGGAAAATAGAAAGAAAAGAAAGATAAATAAAAATATTATTTCTGAATATTTGTTCATGATGGCACAAATGATGCAGTTATTAAATTTACCATGCTTTGTGTCTTAAACCGAGGCATATCCACGCTTGTCGAGTCTACAAGGCAAATGGACATTTCAGGAAAATAGAAATGAGTCTCCTTTTCCTGAGAAACAAGCGTTCCTGACCTGTCCTGCTTGCCCATCTCCCCTGCTGCGTCTCTCTCTCTGGTCCCGACCCTGATTCAGCCTGGAAACTAGCAAATCAACCGGATAACCAGCTTCCCCGTCTGGAAGTTTCTAACTCAGTTTTGCTAAGACCTCGGTTTGAGACTCTTCTGGACATCTTTATATGTGGAAAATATCTTTCAATATTCATCTGGATTGAAGGAACAAACATTCTACGTCAGAGTTAAAGTTAACAATACAGTCGATATCGGTTAGCGTTAGCCTTTGTACAACCTTCTAGCATCGACCACCCGGCTGTATCCAACGTCAAACTTAGCTGTCCTTAGTTGCCCTTAATTACATGCTTGCAGAAAAGGTGCTAGAAGAGTTAGGTGTCCGCGTTCAGAACACACTCTTATCAGAGTTAGCTTTAGCGCAGGGGTTTTGGACAGATTTGTGCAGGTGAGCGTGTTCGTGATGCTTACCGTTGGACAGTCGTCTTCTCGGTCAGTAACATCTGTGAGTGATGACGCCAGTACACAGAGAGACGCATAGAAACACCCCGTGTTTTAATCTGTTCGTGTCATGTGAGAGAGAGATGCTCAGCCAGTCTTCTGTACACAAGATTTCACGCATTTTAAAATCTATTTGTGGCGCTCAGACTGGAGATTAAATGAATGTATGGGAAACATTGTATGGGTATAAGAATATCTCGCATATCAAAAGAAAGAACAGAACATCTGCTTTCAAACAAAACACCTTTTTCATTCATTCTTTATCAACACGTATCAGCAAGAGTTTTAACAAAAAGCTGAAAATCGAGTTTTTGTCATAGACTTTGTGTGGATCAGATTGAGAACTATGATCAAAACACAGATGGAGTAGATCGAGTCGTTTCCGTCTTCACGGTTTCGACGTTTCATTCAGATGACGATTTATAACATGTTTCATGATCACGTTAGCATACTTGTGTGTAAGCAACTTCTGGTGGCTCTGTGGATGAAAACAATCTTATGATGTGATATTCCTTAATATAGTTATTTATTTTAACAGTACATTGAGTTGGCCAATATATTTCTGTCTTCATTTCTTCAAGTTAAATCAAACTTTTATTTTGGCGTTTTGTTCGTGAAGTTCATCCATTATGAACCGTGTAAAACAATGCTCTAAACCCTTTCTCATAATTTATATTATATATTTATTATAATTTATATTTTTTTATATTTATATTTATTTATTTCCCATAATTTAAAGGCGTTTTTGTTGTCATAGTCTTGCATAGATTTTAGCTTCTAGGTTTTGATAAAAAACGTTTTGAAAGAATTTGTCTCACAGAAAAAATAACTTTAATTGAAAAATATAATGCACATGTATATTCTAAAATAAGTTTGTTACTCAAAAAATAGTGAAAGTATTTGCAGAATCTGAACGATACTGGCCCGACCGGACCGGCAGCATGAAGTAATGTAAAGCAGAACCTGAGATTACTCTTTAGTGCAGTTTTATCATGGCATTATGTGTGTTGTGTTGTGTTGTGTTATTGTGGTCACCACGATGGCTTAAAATAGACTAGGCTCATGTCAGTGGTCTGTAATGGCCCGTTAATGGACACGCCGGCAGAACGGTTCTCCTCATGTCATTATGTTCAATCACCAGAAATCTCTTTCAGTATGTCATGTGACCTACATACTTTTACATGCGCACTTCCCTCAAAACCAGAGCAAATATTAGTCACAGATGTTCACTCCTCCTGCAGTTTTGTAGATGTAGATTGAATGTCACTGTCCACACAACCACACTAATCACTAAGTTGACAGGAAGCTGTGACGGTTACAGTCTTCATCAGCGAATGAGTAAACACATGTGCTTGTGAATGTATTAAACCCACAGTATTGGCACCCATGTTCAGTGGACAATATCATTTACCTTAGACTAGAAGAGGAAGTGGATGCTGTGCGATCAGGCCGTCTTGAGTTCAGTGCTGCCCAAGAAAGTGTGTAGTAACCAGTGTTGGGTAATGCGTATGAATCAGTCTTGATCATCATGTCTTGATATTCAGGCTTTTGCTCTGAATTAAAATGGTAAAAATGATTGGATGATGTTTATTTATTTTATTGCTGATGTCTTGGGAGAGCAGGGTGACCAATATCACACTATTTACTTCACACATAGTAAATAGCACACGCATAACTTTCTGAGATGACATGCATAGTTACTAGAATTAGAAATAAATAATAAGTACAGTATGCAGTGAATGTGTTAGGAATATGACAGCAGCAAACTGGATATAGCGCCACATAGTTTGAAATCAAGTGTGTCCAGTGACAGCCGAACTCTCCTGTCCACACACACATCATGCACAGAACACATGCGTTTTTATGCATTGAAATATCAATGTGACCTATTCAAAGACTCATTTAAATGATATAAATGCATATTTGCCGACAGTATATGAGAGAAGCATTACGGGGTCATAAAGGGGTCATATGATGCTTTTTAATGTTTTCCTTTTTCTTTAGTGTGTTTGTGTATGATCAGGAAAGTTACAAAGCTCATAGTCTCCCACAAAGGGATTTATTCAATGTAACACAGATTGCCTAAAACGCCTTAGAGTCAGAGTCCAGATATTACTTCCTCAAACGTCCACGGCACAATGTGAAATATTAGCATAATGCCATAATTTCAGTGAATTAAAACGATCTGCTCAAGTCGTGCTGGAAAACCGACGACATTATTATTAATTGTGTTTAAAAATGCTTTATAAGCTTTGGATGCTGAAGCTCGCGATTATGGAAAGTGGTCGTTACATTCCTGAGATGCACTTAAGGTGTTTGGCCAATCACAACGCACCCGGTCTGCTGGCCAATCAGAGCACTCTGAGCTTTTCAGAAGAAGGGACGTTGTAGAAATCAGCGCATTTCAGACAGTCTGGGTGTAGAGGAACTACAATAATGTACAGTATGTGAAAAATGTGTTTTTTAAACATTAAAGCATGTTAACTTATTTCATTACACCCAATAATCAAAAGAATTAACTTTTAAAATAGCATCATATGACCATATTTTAAATATCATATTTTAAAATAGCATCATGTTTAGTTTTCTTCTGAGATCTAAATCAGAGATGCTATTAAAAACTTCAAGTGTGACAGAACAGGTCAACATGGTCTATAGGCAATTTATACAATATTATTATTATTATTATTGAATAATACTGCAAATATTTGATCTACTCCTCAATCTAGTGTCAGTTTTTACCTTGCACTCAGTATTGGTGATTCATATTTAGTTGGATTGCATTGGGGCTTTTATTGCGCTGTTGCACCAGCTCTTCATTTTCCACTGCAGGCTCTCAGAGCGAGACTGTGATCGCAGCGCTGCTTGTCCTCTACAATGGCAGGTTATAAATAGATGTGCCATTGACAGCACAGGAAAACTCTCCTCTCCTGGACGCGTGACGACTCTAATGTGTAGGTGTGTGGAGGGGAAAAATCGATTCACATATGAATCGCGATTCTATTTTCCACCGATTCAAATCGATTCATACATTTCAAAAATGTATTTTTACAAAGAAGGCGGAAGCTAAGCTTACTTGACACTTACACACAAGAAGCGTGTTCGTGTAACGAGCAATACCTGTTGTAAAAGCAAATGATCATATCCTGGATCTGAGGCTAAATCACTAAATATTGAGAACGCAATGGCATGTATTATTTTTCTAACTCCAAACTGATCGGAACCAGCTGATAATCACGTGACTCGATACGTCTCTCAACTTAACACTCACTAATCCATCACATTTTAATGCTGTAAAAGACTGAGAGGTGAATGGCTGAGCAGCGGTGGCCTTGAGGACACTCATCGCACTTACAAGTTGTGTGTAATTGTGCTTTATTAAATGACTCCAGACTAATCAGCACTATCAGTAGCTGGTGTTCAGTTTGCACACCGCTGCTTTCCTTCTGCTCCTCTGAACTCTTCATGTTCTTCACTAAAGCTCCAGCTGAAGAGTTGCCAGATATCACAAGCAAAACCAGCGCCTTAAAACACCATATACTAAGCAGACATGGCTGCACTAAACTAGCAGGGCAACACATTTAAAAAGTAGAACTAGTATTACCAATATCCTATAAAATGTTCTAAAAGTAGATATAAAAGTATTTATTCAAATATTCAAAACCACACAAAATGATGTGAAAATTCGGGTCTTGGCTAGTGTCCTCGTAAATACAGAAACACGTGACAGTGATGGACACGTGCACTTAAATTAAGTTGATTGTAATTAAAATTAAAATAAAAAAATCTAAAATTTAGAATTCCCCCACATTTTCCAAAATGAAATTCAGGCCCTGAATATATTTAGATAAATTGATTGAAGTAAAACCAATAACATGAGATTGAAAAATAATAATTCAACAAAACTTTAATTAAATCTAATTACAGTTATGACTTGTATTTAATATTAATCAGTTGGGGGCACAGATTTTGCCTTGTGACGTGCTTTTAGATTTACACATGGTCAATACAGGATAACATCACAACATTTATTTGGTGAATTAATTTTTGGTCCGTTTTTGACAACGCAAGATTGTTTCTTGATTCTGTTAGTGGTTGTATATGGAGTATGTGTTAATGTGTAGAAGGATTGTAGAGCAGCAGTGCTCTGAGGATGGAGGCCAGGTGATGACGCTCGTTTCTTTGAAAGGGCAGAGTGGAGTCAAAGATTCAGGCTTTTAAGACGTGCCCTCCAGCATCTTCATCCTCATCTCCCTCCTCCTCCTGCATTGTGCGTCTGCTCCACGCATGAGTGCTGAGGAATATTGCATACTCCATCCCTAGTGCATGACTGCAGGCACACACACACACAGAAGCGGCCAGGCCTATTCAGTGTGTGCATTAATGCTCTGGACACTCAATGCTTCACACACTTCATCACTTCAGGCTACAGACAGACACAAAGCGCTGTGTGAGAGAGGCGGCCGGTGTGTGTGTGTGTGTGTGTTAGGATTGTGTGACCAGTGGCGGCACTCAGAGAGAGTGGACATGCTTTCAGAGAGTGTTTTTTATTTATTTATATGAATCTGTGCCATCAGATGACAGCTTTACTTCTGAATTTAGTACAGTGAGGCGCACACACTGATTCTGTCCTCCCCATCAACACTGGATCAGATTCACCAATTTGTGCTGGATCTAGATTTGCAGATGGCCAATAAGTATTATCACACAATTTAATTGAAATACAAAAAAGAACACATCTACAACATTGCTGCAATAATATGTGTTTTACATGATTAATTTTAAAAAATTGAACACAAGATTGACGTAAAAAACATGTTTACTCACCCTCAAGTCGCTTCAAACCTGTATGAATTTTTCTTCTGCGAACACAAAGGAAGATATTGTGAATAATGTCGATAACCAGACATTTTTGACCCCATTGCCTTCCATGGTAGGAGGAAAAGAAAAAAAAACATTCTTCAAAATATCATCGTTTTCAGGAGGAAATTAATACAGGTTTAAAACGACTTGAGGGTGAGTAAATGATGACATCATTTTCATTTTGAAGTGAACTCTTCCTTTAACCATGTAAATATTTGGTACAATGTGCTTGTTCATTTTGTATTGCAAACCACCTTTTGTAAACCACAGGTAAGGTTAGAGACCGGTAGACTGATGTGAGGAAAATAAACTGCCGCATAACAAAATGTGGAAACATGAAGGGGCTTGAATACTTTCTGAATGGTCTTTAGGACGACATCTACCGCCAAAATCGCTGTTACCAGTCACAAATCCAGTGTTTTGCTCAGGGAAGCCTGACACAACAGTCTGCTGTTGCTAATATTTTAATTTCACAGCTTAAAGTGATGATTATTCCTCATATGTGTCATAACGTGAACTTCTAGAGAAAGGAATGACTTTACACTGAAAAACCCCCACATTTGAAGAGCAATATGTTTAGTTACTTGCATCACACATCACTTCAGGAAGGTCAGACTTCAGTGTCGGCCAGTGTTGTGTTTCAGTGCTGATAGTGTTACTGGCTGAAGCCTGTTTAACACATTGAGTGTTTGTTTTGGACCCTGGGTTCAACTCTGAGTTCATGTCTTATTGTGGAATGGCCTTGTCTCTTTCAGCCATCTCGACTAGGCAGTTTTACTGCAGTTATACTCAGAAGTGAACATATGACATTAATCAGTCGTTTCTTTGAGTATCTGAATGTGTGTGAGCTGTAGTTGAGTGTGTGTGTCTGTTCTAGTTTTGCGGCTCACCCCACCCTCCATTTCCTGTTTGTAACACATGCTCTCAGCTGACTCGCGAGGTCATGTGACAATACTGGTGTGCCATATAACAATCGATGCATTTGCCTCCAGATATCACACGCTTTATTACAGCTCTGTGATATAAAGCCCAAAAAACTAAAGATATTTTTAGATATGGCTAAAAATATCTTTAGTTTGTTGGGCTTTAGACAGTGTTCAGTTATAGGGCTGCATCTAGCTATTTTGATAATCGATTCATTTTATATCTTTGGTTAAATCATTTCATTTCTTTCCCCATTTTTCTGTATTTTTATAAAAAAAAAAAAAAAAAGTAGTTCAACATCCTGCCCAATGTTTTCTGCCAAACAATGTGTAAATTCAAAGCTTTGAAAACAAGTATTGTGAGTGTATCTATGTAGGCTATGTCATACATTATGTGCAAACAACTGGCTAAAACATAAACGCTACAACTCCTCGCCCACAGTTAAAGCAAAGCTCACTCTGACATCATACATCATAGCAACTCGTGTGAAATGAGTGCGAGATGGCAGCTGGTATCTTCTGTCCAGTGCATATATGATTATATGATAGCCTATATGATTGAGTCGGTTATTTCTTTGTGCCGTTTTGATCCTTTCTCAACGATGGATACTTGTTCAGTCGGTTCAGGCTGGCTTTGAGCTGTGCTTTTGTTAGTTTCGATGGACTTTGTCGACATGTATTGATCATACAGTTTATTTTTATGGCGCTGTTTGAAGTGTTGGAACAGGTTTGTACAGGTTTCTCTGCTGGAGAAACTACGTACAATTTACAAGCATTTTACCCGCGTTATATGTTCTGTAAAAAAAATCATATCTGCGGCATATACGCCGATACCGATATATCTGCGACAGGCTCATATCGGCTTACAAAATCGTCAGACCGATAAATCAGTTGGGCTCTAATTTAAAGAGTTAATGCACAGATCTAATATACTGTTACACAACATGCGTTAGCTTTCTCAAGTAAATGGGTCCCAAAACAGAAGAGAGCGAGAACGCGAAGCTGATGTTTATTGCCTGTGCCTCTGGCAACAAAACGATCCGGCTCGGAATCGTAAAGACGTGAGACTGACCGGCGGGTCACCGGTCCAGGCCGATCATGCGGAAAATAGGCAGATTCCAGTCCCTGGCCGGTCGATCGGTTTTATTTCTTGATTAAATTATAAAGTTATTTGAAAAAATTCTCAAACGCATTAAAAATAAATAGATAAATATATATTTATAAATACGCTATAAAAAATCAATTAAATTATCTGGAAATAACAATGCAGTCGTGCAAATTCATATTAGTATCACATCATTCTTCAAACCAGTAACTGCTGGTCAGTTGTCTTCTGTAATGTAGTCAGTTAAATCACTCATGAGTCAAAGACATTGACTGATGAAAACTGATAAAACTGTCCAGGATGCTAACATCAATCTTTACTATGTCAAGAACGGTTTCTCATCCTAGTTGGATGCAGTGGTGTGGGAATCTGTGACGCTTGTGCATATTTGTCGGTTGTCATGGTCAGTCAATGTGAAAACAGAGCCAGATCTTTGAAGTGAACTCACTGCGAGTGGTCTGATGCTGTGCACTTTTGTGTGTGTTTATAGCCCTCGGCACCATTACACTGTTGCACCTGTACACCTCACTTTAGAAGTAATAAATGATTCCTTCTGTTGCACTATATATATATATATATATATATATATATATATATATATATATATATATATATATATATATATATATATATATATATATATATATATATATATATATATATATTGTGAAAAGCGCTATACATATAAAAGTGAAGTGAATTGAATATATTCATCTGGGTTTGTGGTCTCTTTGTACAGCACAATACTTTTTTTTTCCCATTTCAATTTGCATGTTATACCCCTGAACCCCCAGTCCATGTCAGGGTCATGTATTCATTGAGGCTCGTCCGTGATCTAAAACACCTATCCTGAGACCTTGGGGAAAAAGCAATGCTTTGTGAATGAATCGTATCTCTCCGCCAGTGGAAGTTGCGCAGTCAGTCTGCACTGCAAGCGGCGCGCGCACATTAGAAACGCTTGGAGAGTAGGCAGCTCTGCTGGTAATTGGAGCACATATCTATTTTTGTGGCGTTGCGTCACGGCGCTACGGTCTCCGCTCGCTCCTGCCGCGCACACAGCTCTCTCCACTACAGCAGCCTTCTGATCAATGAAAGACACTAACTTTACCAGTACAGGGTGGAGTTTGCTCCCTTAAATTGATTTACCGGACCATCTTTGACCTTTATAAGGGCAGTTTTTTTTCCCTAACCTTATTAAATGTATGTCTCAGATTTAAAAACTAAAATGATAAAATCAATTAGAAAAAGACAAATCTTTGTTACCATTCAAATGAACTGAAATCAGCAAAATCCATCTTTGCACTGCAGAGGCTTTGTGTTTTTATGCATTTACACGAGACAGTTTAACGCAGCTCAGAGGTGGCATTTACACTGCATAAAAATGTTCTGAAATTAAAGGGTAACTAAACCCTAAACCAACTTTTTTTTTAGTTAATGATCTGTAAGAATGGGGCTTTGTTAGTGCTGTTCATTGATTCGAGTAACTTTTTTGACATTTGGGTATAAAGTGTTTTAATTCTACAATATATGGTGTAAAAACGTCTGAGTGCTGCCCTCTTCAGGTTGAACGGTGGCTACTGCAGTTGAATTTTCCTATTGGATGTTTGCGGTACTACGTGACGTAAGCAGGTTCCAGCTCACCACGCCCTCCCTTGGTACGAGCTACCACGCCCCTGGTATGAGCTAGCGTAGATTTATCTGTATTGTACTGTGGTCAGGAGGGTACGGAGGTGTAGTGTTGCTGGTTGCAACAGCACTGCTGGACTGCATAGCTTTCCAGCTGACTTGGAAATTAGGCGCCAGTGTTTGCATGCACTTGGCCTGGAAGACCGTGAGTGTGAAACCTGCATTTTACACGGGATTGCTTCTCCAACGCAATAGAGGTGGGAATGGGCTTCTCCACACAGCTCGCGCTGAAAAGCGAGTGCCAAACGCTGCTCCTCCTGCATGGACTCCACCACCGCAGCGGCGTCTTGATGTGAGTGATCTTATATATTATCACAATTTATGGTTAGGCTAAAGTTAATCCTCTGGGGTCGACAAACGCGCCGGCGCATTTTGCTGGATTTTTTCACATAGCGGCAAAATATGAATATGCCTACAGAAAGCGCGCGCTACTGACATCAACTCGATAAAACTCATCAGATGCATGTACTTTACGTCCGACCCTGTGAGTCACTCTCCATTTTAGAGAGTCTGACACATAGACTGTAAAAAAAATAGGTGCACGCCCCCCGCTCACGGTTCGTCCCCTCTATCTCCGCTGGGGTCTGCCCACTTTTCTCGCATTTTTCAAATATAGTTACCCTTTATTAAGGTATACATTTTTGATTATGAAATATGAAACTAAAACCGCCTGTATGTGGCAGCAAAGTCCAGTCATTGATTCAATCGTTTCATTCCAGATGACTCTTTCTGAATGGGTTCATTGAATCACTAACTCACCCAATTAGTTCAGAAACACAGATTTATTCCGTGTCTGTGTGTTGCTCAGATGTACAGACAATGTAGTCTTTAAAATGTAGTCTTTAAAATCACATTTGCAGTCATGATGATATTTGGCACGGCAGTCTTGCCTGTGTGATATTGCTTAACTATGTTATAAATATTGAAAGCAAGAACTCGTTCAGTGGCATTGCCCTTATACCTAGAATTTCGCTTGCATTTTTATTAATTGAATGCCCGCAAGCCTATAAGTTCCTGCCCTGCTTCTGATCATTCAGATGTAATATTTTCAGTTGACAGGCTCATGTGAACCGGTTTCACCTCATAAACATAAATAAACAAAAAGACAATGTTCAATGTCTGAAATGTAATCAGTCGCTCACAACTTGCTTTTGCTCTTTTGACTGAAGGCATGAAAACTTGCCGCATGCATTTTGAGTTATAGTTATTATTCAGATTGTATTATACAACTACTCATGAGCTGTGATTTGGTGTAAATATATATTTTTAGTGCTATGGCAACGATTACTCTTGATTAATCGCATCCAAAATAAAAGTTTGTGTTTACATAATACGTGTGTGTGTGTAATTATTGTACATAAGCACACCTGCATGTATACATACTAGGGCTGGGTTTCGATTCAAATTTCAAGAATCGATTCGATTCCGATTCTCAAGATCTTGAATCGATTATCATTATTCGATTCGATCCGATCCGATCTTCGAGATTTAGATAATGGTTTTTGAAAAAAGCATTTTTTTCCAGCTGTTACCTGAATTACAGGACTGTAGTTATGCAACATATTGATACTATTATTATAGACATTCAACTGCAAATTAATGGAGTATTGGTGGTTGTAAAGAACAATCCCCCTTCCAGAGTGTTGATACAACTGCTTTCACAAACTTGCACTGGTGTAGACGACCAAGGACGCAGAGGTATATCAGCAGCAGTAGACCGATTATTTAGACGCGAACCTGATGTAGGCCTATTATTAAAAATGACATTAAGAATTTTCCAAAAAGCTGCTACAGTTCAGATGCAAATGCACCTTTATTTTTTATTTTAATGATCAACATTTAGAACACATTTGTTCTAAGCCAGTGCAAATGTAAACAGATTGTTGGTTACTGGCTTCACAGTAAACAGACAACATTAACACAGTAGAGATGCGCGGATGGGCTATTATTTCAACCGCATCACAAAACTCATCTGTCCGCACCAACGTTTTTGACCAATTTTCAAAACAGCACCCGCCCGCCATCCGCTTAATGTATGCATATATTTTTTATTTGATTGGTTAACCGCCCGCCACCCATCCGAAAATATAATTTTTCGTCACGTCATCCGCCCGATCCACGGTTTATCCGCGGAGTCCGCGGCTGTAACCGCCAACCGCGCATCTCTATCAGAATGTAAATAAAATTTGAACTTACAAAACCTTTGCTTTTGTCAAGCTCGTTCTCTGCATTGCTTCTGAACCCGAAATGGTGCCAGATCGCAGCTTTGAGCGTTTCTGGAGTTTTCAAAGCAACCGCTTGCTTAACGTTACTGACGTTGTTTTAATGTCCTTCCACCTCGCGCGCATGCGTGAATTCAATGACGCGGAAAGTTAACGTTCCCGGGGAAAATCGATCCTCTGAGTTACGGATCGATCTTTAGAAATTAATATGAAAATCGATTCAGAATCGGTGAATCGATTTTTTCAACACAGCCCTAATACATACATACATACATATATATATATATATATATACATACATACATACATACATACATACATACATACATACATACATACATACAGTACATGCAAATATGTGTATTTATATATACAAAAGAATTATACACACTACACACATAGCACAAACTTTTATTTTTGATGCGATTTAATCGTTGCCCAGCACTAATATTTTTACATTGACGTAGTAATTTTCATCTGCAAAGCGACTGCACTGGTGGCATTGTAGATCCTGCCGTGTGTATGGTGGATCTGTGAAGCCTCTGAGTTCATGTTCAGATTAGATGTTTAATGTGACCTCAAGCCGGGAGGAAATCAACATTTCCATTCAGAAGTGTCACAGTAGGAACAGACAGGAGTGCATTGACTTCTTCAGGACTCAGGTTCTGCTGAGATCTGTTTGACGCTGCTCGCTCTGCTTCAGCAGGAACTGTGTCGGAGATCACGTCGAGCTGATGTTATCTGCTGCGGCGAGGCCTGTGCAGAGAGGAAGGAGTTAACGGCCTGCAGCTCGTGCTGGTCTTACATTATTAAACCCCACAGAAACAGGGCAGCGTGTAATAAACCAGTGCCCTGCTCACCTCCTGTACCGCACAGATTTAGCTGCTCATCTTCGTGGACACGGTCACATCATTTCCAGGAGGACTCCGCTGTGGCATGTTTAAAGGAGACCTTCTTTCCTTGCCTGAACTGCTAGGCATTATGTGTGTTATGAACAGGTTCAGCTTCTTTGAAACAATGGGTGTTGTGAAAAATACATTTAATTTGACTTGACTTTCCTAAAAAAAAATTGATTTTTTTTTTTCTTCAGTCAAAAATTGACACACTGTCTGGTAAAAGTAACATTAGATGAAGTATGTTTGCAATTGCACATGTAAATAAAGTCTCTGGCTGAGCAAATATTTGCTTTGCTTTTCTCTTGGCATGTGCTGTGGTTCGCAGTTGCATCCTTGATGTTTATGTAGCTGGTTAGTTTGTGCATGCGTGGTTCATTGCTGAAACTCTACAAGACAAGCTAGCATGCATTAGTGCAAACAAATGTGTCTGAGCAAGATGTAGATGCAGATTTATCTGTATTAATAACATCAAAAAAGTGTAAAAAATAAATAAATCTGCAAGCTGATAAATGGCCCGTGTGGTTCAATCGAGCAGCGCCAAGTCTGTCCTGCTTTTGGAGTGTTTCCAGTGGGTGTTTCTCGTAGGGCGGGATTCATGTTAAGTGGGACAGTTTTTGCCATTGAGATCGATTGGGGAAAAGTGTCCCAATAAACCTGAGTTCACCCCCACATAACAGAAATGGCTACACATAATTGAACAGAGTTTGTGCGACCACTAACAGAATGTAGTTGTGATCTTATACGTTACCATTCAAAAGTTTTGGAAATAATTAGTCCGAAATTAATACTTTTATTCAGCAAGGATGCGTTAAATTGATCAAAACTGACAGTAAAGACGTTTTATGATGTTACAAAAGATTAAATTTCAGATAAATGCTGTTCTTTTGAACTTTCTATTCATCAAAGAATCCTAAAAATGTACACAACTGTTTTAACATTGAGAATCAGAACTTTTTCTTGATCATCAAATCATCATATTAGAGTGATTTCTGAAGGATCATGTGACACTGACGACTGGAGTAATGATGCTGAAAATTCAGCTTTGATAGAATAAATTACACTACTGTATATTCACATAGAAAACAGCTGATTTACATTGTAAAATATTTCACAATATTACTGTGTTTACTGCATTTTGATCAAATAAATACAGCCTTGGTGAGCAGAAGAGACTTCTTTCAAACACATGTTAAATGTTTGAACAGTAGTGTGTGTGTGCATATATTTGCTATTATTAATATTATTATTTCCTGTTTCATCTTTAGTGCTTCACACATAAACCAGCGCTGTTGAGATGCACATAATGCACCCAAATAATGGAGCAATGGTACATTTAATAAGAGTAATTATTAAAATTACTTGAAAAATTTAAAAAATACTTTTTTGCTCATTATTGTTGTTAATTTCATCTTAAAGCTCAATGCTTTACTGTTAAATTTCCACTAAATACACATTTAATATAATTTGTAACTGCACTTACTAATGTAAAACAATAGTAATTTTATGATTAATTAACTTCCCCAGCGCTACCAAATCAGGTGCTGGCGTCTCTATCTGATATACATGTAAAATGCGAACCTGTTTTGTGGTTCATTGCTTCTTCCCTGCTGTTCTCACTTCATTCTCTATAACATTTGAGCATAATATCCACATCTCTGATTCACAGACTGTTACTTCTATCCTATGATTGATATCAGCTCTGCTTTCTTGGCTCCGGTGTTGCTTTAAATGCCTGTTGTGTGCTCATGTCCAGTGGTTTTGTCATATTCATCACATGTAGAATGTTTTTGTGAAACTTAGGCTATACTGCGAACAGACTGCTTATTTTAAAGGTACAGTTGTGTGGTGTTGGAGAGCAGTGTTGAGGTGAAGCTAAAGCTGTCTCCAGGTTGAAGCGGCCGCTGACCCCGTATTAGCAATATTAACGTGACACTTTATCAGCTGGATTATGTGAGGCTTAAACCGCATCTCTGTGTCTAAACGTGGAGCCGGCCAATCAGCCGTTAGCGTTCAGGTGAAGGTGTTCATCCAGTGTAGATCCACACAGAAGGTCTTTGGTCGCTGGAGACACAGGAGCTGTGTCTGGGAATACAGAATCCAGGTAAGGCTTTACTTTCCTCTAGAAATAAGACGGCTCACCTGAGGGAATGGTCATGCGAGGGAATCGTGAGCTAAATCGTGTGCTTCTTTTGTGGGACCTCTGATGGCTTTTTGTGCTTTTAGATGGATGTTTTGTAGTGACTAGAGCCTGTGCTGAATAAGGCGAGATGTTTCTACTGTAGGAGTGTGTCCTCACACTAGTCGTCACTATTGTTGGTCAGAGGTTTGTGTTCTTGTTCATCTCGATGTGAGATGCGAGTGAAAGTGTCTGCAGTGGATTTGGGTCAGCTGGAGAGTTCATCAGCAGATTTGGTGTTAACCGGATTTGTGCGTACGCGCTGAATCAACTGTGTCCCTGGATTACAGGAGTGACATTGAGAACGGGACGAGCTCTGTGTCTATGTCCACTCGCACTCTACTCTAGCGTCTCTGACCAACCAACCAACTCTTGACCCACATAATTCAACAAGCTTTTACCTTTGGATTGATTTCTTTCAGTGAAATACAGAAAGTACGGAACTTATATCGCCAGGTATGGGTATCTTTTTTTATGAATACGGTATATTTTTGTTATGGCTTTTAATAATTTGACTTGTATAGGGCTAAGCGTAATACCTATTTGGAAAAAGAAAAAAAGGTAATTTTATATCTCTGAATTTATGCGTGTCTTACAAATTAGGTTCAATAGGTTTAATGCGAGAAAACTGAAAATCTGATCAAGGAATGTTCTGCACAGTTTTTCTTGCGGCAAGATGACCATATATAGAGAGATGGGAATAAACAGCAATATTTACCGACGTGTAATTTTAGCTAAATATTTTAATATTTAAAACAATGCAACATATCTGAACATATTGGCATTGTGGCAGAGTTTGTAAATGGTTCAAGGAAATCAGCGTATCAACTCTAGCATTGCTTGACGTTTTAACGAGACTCTAGTAAAACATCTGTCTTTACACTCATACCCACGAGTCAAGAAGAGATCATTAAACTACTTACACTTTCTGTCATGATTGTCATGTGTTAACAAGACAACAGCTTACTCCAGGGTTTCTATTGAAATCAGCGTTCTGAAACATGTTGACGTGAACAGGTTTTTTTTCGCCGTTGAAGCCATTAAGAGAAAGCTCTTCTTTTTTTCTTTTTTTTTTTGCCAAAGTGTAGTCGTTCATGCCAACACGAATGTTCAGCACGAAAATTCAGTCCATTTTTTGAGTTTTTTTTTTAATTCAGCACAACTTTCAGTTTCTGACACACTTGAAAAAAGAAAAAAGTTGTCAAATTAGTCCTTTTAAATGGAAATTGTCATGTGATGTTCTGTAATGAGTTTGTACTACAGCCATTCAGATTTTTGTATTCACTATGGTGTTTGCCAAACAATATTAAATGCAAGAGAATCGAGACGAGAGTAGGAAACAGCAGCGGCTCTGAGCATGTGACCCAAAGCACGAATCTCATTGGCTGGCCGGTTTTCTTCAACAGTGTGATGAAAAGGTTAGATCACCTCTCAGAAAAAAAAATCCATTGCATTGTCGGCATGCAAATGTTTTTGTCAATAGTCACCACAGGATATACTCAGTAGATCATCCCTGATTTTTTAGGAATGTGTATCCGATCGTAGGGTCTAATTAAACGGCAGCGTATCATATTCACTATACAGTAATGCAATTATCTGTGCTCGGGCGCTGAAGTGTTTGTGTAGTTGTGTGATTGTGTTGGAGACACACAGTAATGGTGATCTTTAGCACCGGCTCGCTGCACAACACTGTTGCTAAGCAACGGCTTCACGGGTTGGCAAGGACACAGGCGGAGAAAGAGACGTGCTCGCATCCCTTCATTAGTGTTGGAAATGTCTTTTCTCACTGTGTCCAGTGGTAACGGGGCTCTAACTATAGCGCTGATGTCAGCTGTGCTTGTGCATGTTGTGGGTTGAACGACTCCGGTGTATAATGAGGCTTGGTGTCTCCATCACGGCGATCAGACGGGGTTGGTGTGCGCTGTTCCCAAACAGCTGGACCTGATCATGCAAAAACAGACCTTTTATATTGAAATTAGCATCAACTAAGATTGTTACACGGCTCTGTGGAGTACTTGATTTTGATTGGTCAATAGCGGCATCCAGCGGTGTGTTATTCCCAGATAACAGCCGCTGAACACAGAAACACAGGCTCATCCGGGTCACTGGAGTCAGCAGTGCTATACACTCACTAGGAACGCTTTTTCCTCATGGAAGTTTTGCGTTTGGTGAGCTAATAAAATATTAAAACTCAGTCAAATCAATATTTTGTGTACAGTTATTTAATTATGCCATCCAGTATCGTGGACTCGCTCTCTCTTGTTTCATATAAACACAGCTGCTGACATTTTTTGACTATTGTTTTGCACATTTTATAAGATACAAACAGGTCAGATTTTAAAACAGTTTAATCTGAAATCAATATCTCTTTTCTCCATAATTATTAATGTGGTGAAATGCTGAGTAATAAGAGTTATGACTGTATACCGTATCCCTTAAATGTCTGTCTAGTTTGAACTTGCCGCTGAAACTGCTCAATATTTCAACTCGGATCAATATTTTGTGTCCAATTATTTACTTTTGTGGAAGTATCCGTGTAACAAGCGGTATAATGTACATCCAGCCGGTTGTTATCTCAGAATAAACCCCTTCAGGCTGATGAAGACCTGATCCTGATCACCCTGTCGGGTTTATTCTGCGATAACCGGCTGGATGTACATTATTCCTTAGTTCATGTTAACCAACAAATCCTAAATTTGTTTTGATGGCAGTTCATTAACTTGAGGAGGTTGCATCTTTAAATGCACTGCCACGCAATGTACATACATGTAAATCAATTGTTTAGTAATATGCAGTCAATAGAGTAATGTTGTTTGTGTGTTTTTCAGATCAGTGCGAGCGGCAGTAAGCGGACGGAGTGAAGCCCATCGTCTAGCAGAAGAAAATGAGCGAACTCGACCAGTTGCGTCAGGAGGCTGAACAGCTGAAAAACCAGATCAGAGTCAGTCGCTGCATGCAAAACACGTCACACACACACACACACACACACACACACACGCTCAACACTTTACCATATCATATCGTAATAGGCTACATATACATTAATCTGGATACATTTGAAAATAGTGTTTTCTTTTCAAAACGCTCTGTGCACACTAGGGCTGTCAAAATGGCTGAAAAGTTAAATTCGAAATTCTTAAATATTTGCAAAATTTGAATTATATTCAAATTCTAAAGGCAATACTTAATGTTAGAGGAAAAAAATCCTGTATTGTCTCCTATGCCCACAAGAGGGCGCAAGCAATAAGCAAATATAAACCAAATCTAGCATCGCATCTTTTATTGAAATGAAATGACACTTTTTAAAGTACATTAACTTTTGAAACAATTATTCTTAAAATATAGATTCCTTAATGTACATGCAAGGAAAATTAGGGTACAATAGTGCATAAAACTGTGTTCAAACACTCTTCAACACACAGCGTAATGAACTACATGAACACACAATAGCAAACTGCCGTTCAGAAACACACCACTTCTAGTCACTACTCACATCTACATACTGTTCGTCAAAAACAACAGACGCGCGACTTGATCTTCAGCGAGTGCTGAGTGCCTTTTGTTGACAATGTTTCCAGCTGATGAAAACACACACACACTCAGCTCTGACCTATGTGCGAGTATGGTCAAGTGTGTCGTTGCACGATTTTTGCCACCAACTGAGAGGGTTTTCGTCAGCAGGAAGAGCCCTTTTACGACATTTTATGAATTAACTGGATAAACTAACAAAAACAAACCGCGTCAGTTACGTAATCTAATGGCACACCAAAAATTCTAATGCACGTTTTTTTCGTTTGAATGTGCAGTTTTCTTTTTAAATTTGACAAATATTCCAAATTCTAATTTTTATTTGACAGCCCTAGTCCACACCAGCGTTTTCAAGCTTTTTCCAAAAGTGAACACTGAAATGTTGGAAAATGCTAAAATGATCTTACTCTGAGTGCATGAAACGTAACAAAAGATTATGAGATGATACCAGACATGATAAAATTCAATCATTTCATTGGCAAAATATCCCATCACTCACTTGTGATCAATCGCCACTCCATGTCTGGTCTAAAACACAATCGCCCTCATGTTTTTTGACGCCGGACTGTTTTCTGTCATCTTTGCAGGAATGTAATATGAAGATTGTACAAAGTAACATTTATCCTCAGCAACGCTCATTACACACATTTGTTTTTGTTTTTACTCAAACACTGACATGCAGTGTCATAACCAGTTTTTCCTCCTGTTTTTATCTTAACGAACTGCCGCAGGCAACAAGACATTTTACCAGTCACTCTGTGACGTTGCTATAGGCTTATTGGCACAAAATCCACGAGATCGAAAACCAAAGCGTACTTTGGGCTTGCCGCTTTCTGTATGATGCCTGGTTATGACACTTCTTTGCATCTTGACTTCTGCATCTGTCTGAAGTTTTGTGTTTGTGAATGTGGCTTTATCTGTGTTTTTCTTCTCAAGGATGCACGGAAAGCATGTGCGGATGCCACCCTCTCTCAGGTAGGACTCTTTAAACATCAAATAAACGTCTCAAATCATGTTGTTGTATTGAAGATGGAGTTTTATATGGGTGTCTCTTGAACTAGGTTTTGTTCTCATGTGTTTCTGGCAGATCACAGCCAATATTGAGCCTGTGGGGCGGATTCAGATGCGCACTAGACGGACACTGAGGGGACACTTGGCAAAGATCTACGCCATGCACTGGGGCACTGACTCAAGGTGATCCATCGAGCCCTGTGCCATGAACTAGTACAGCTGTGGTTAATGTACAGAGGAGTCATGTGTGTGATCATCTCACCTCAAAGAAGATTTTCACTAAAACACAGCCGCGCATTGACGACGACACGCCTGCTGAAGCAATGAAAAGCCCAAAAAAAAAAAAACGCTTCATATGATACACAATAGCTTTGTTTCTGAATCTGCTAGGTCACATGACTGGATCACATTTACTGCAAAATTATTTTGCAAAAAGAAAAATTATTTGTTTTAGGACCATACAGATTTTTTCATTGTGACATTGTTATATTCATGACAATTCATCCAAAAGTTCAGCCATAAAAGAAAATTGTCATTTACTCGTCCTTATGTCGTTCCAAACCCATAAGACTTTGGTTAATCTTCGAAACACCAATCAAGGTATTTTTAGTGAAACCTGGGAGGTTTCTGTCTCCCCACTGAAAGTCTGGGTGCCAAAACTTAGATTCAAAAAAAGGTTATAAATTCCTCATAAAAACAAATCCATAGTCATGAAAATGATGTCATTGTGCAAAAGCTTTTAATGGCTGATATGCCTTGCTAAGATTACATGTTGATTATGCGCATGCGGTAACTCTAGATAACTCTAGGAGTGCTAGAGTTGAAAAATGACTTGAAAAATATTCCATATCAGCAAAAATCCAAAATCATGCATATCCCTAATCCAATCACAACAGCCTCTGGGCTGGGCGGTAAACTGATAATCATAACAATCGAAACGATCGGCTACATATAATTATCATGAGAACATTATAATTGTGTGTTTGGGACATGGATTTTGATGATGAGACTTTTGCTTTTGTAATCATGCTCTCAAAAATTATATACAATTTTTTATTTAGATTTAGCTAGTCTATCCAGTTGAACCCACTCGATGTGGCGCTGTCGCGTTGGTCATTCAAAACATTGTAGAAATAGAGAAGCTCAATGCAGAGAAGAACCGTAACCAAGCCGTTCACACAGAACACATTTTCTGCGCTGCTTTTCCATTGTTTTATATGTAAACATGAGCTTGACGGCCATATTTGACCGCTGCACTCTGGTCTCGCAACAAAGAGACGCATATTTACATGCTTTCAGAAAGTTCAGCTAACAAGAGTAGAATGCAAACAACATGTACAATATAAAATAATAGTGGAACTGGATATGCTGAATATTACACGTTATTTTAAGGCGGTCTGATTAAACACAAGCGTCTTCGTTTGGCATTAAGGAAATCCTCCGAGGATCCGTGTGTATTTCAGTGCCTGTATTCTTCATAGAAATAGAAGCAGCAGCTCGTCTCAGCTCATCTGTGTCACTGCGTGTCATTTAACTTTGTGTGAAGCTGTAACTACCAAGAACATTTCTAATTACATAAATCAGTTGCATTGAATCCGGAGCACTTTGCGTTCACCATGCGTGTGTGTTTGTTCATGGTGCACAAACGAGGACGCTCAACAACAGAAGAGTGTAGTCTTCACACACTGAAGTGTTTAGCTGTGGTCTGACATCATTTGAAGCGCTCACATAATGCATGGCATTTCTGTGTGCATGCACATATGCCTAACAACACAGCCTTTAGCCGTGACTATATATCCACAATAACACAATCTCCCGAAACTGTGTTTTAGAATATGACTCTCGTATGTCTACAAGCGAGTTTTCTGCTGGATTATTCTCAAGACTCTTGAAAAGTGCGAGTGCTTTTCTTCTGATGTGATTATTAGTGTATGGACATCATGTGAATGCTGTTTTCTTTTGAAGGGTTATTTGACTACTCTACTCTTAAAATAGTTCAGATAGAACAGGACTTCCTCTGTATGCAGATCATGTCACACATCTGCAGTCGGCATGTTTTATATCCATTTGATAATCATCAGACTGTTTTCTTATCACAGATTTCGGTTCATTTTAATTTAATTATTCTTTTTAATATTTTTATTTATTTATTTGACCGACATCCGCCGCTCGTTATCCGAGTATTGACCGTTAACTAATAAGATTCTAATACTGAATTGGCCTTAAATAAAATTAAAATGGACGAGTGTTTGTGACCCCTTAAAAATACACACACAAAAAATTCAGGGGTTTATTTTAACGTGCAAACAGAACAATCAACAACAGAACCTGGATTCACATCACATTCTCACGCACCTGCAGCATTTCTGACAGTGACAACAGAATAAAATAATATAAATAAAAAACATAAAATAGGCCTACACTAAATATGTTTTTTAACTTAAATGAACTAATTAAGATGACGAAAAGAAAACACTGAATCCGTTTGAAGCTTTGAAAAAACGGCAATTTTTTTTTTCCCATCAGACTGTTTTTTTTTCGTCAATAAAAATAGCAGGAATACCTCAATCCACACCTTGTCTAGTTTTTATTTAAAAAAAGTAACATGTCTCCATGATGTGGGTTTAGTCTGGAGCGCAGCCTGTGGACAGAAACACCCTCTCCGATGGCTTAGGGATAACGTCTCGCTGGAGTGGCCAGCTTCGGGAAGCACCTTTCATTTGCTTTTGCGTGTTTGCTTCGCGAGTGATATTGCATTGTACTTGTACTACTGCTGTGTTTTAATACCGCGTTGCATACTTTGCAAGTAACTTCGGCGCCCTTTCTGTCGTAATGGTCCCACACAGTACTTCTTTTCACTCGCTTCATTTTGCTTGCTCAGCTTATGTCTGTAGGCTCGCGTGGTTGCGTGTCAACGCGCCCCGTGAGTTAACAAATATAGGCTATATAGTATTTTTTATAGTTTTTTTTTTTTTTAACCATGCAGTGCAGCAAACTAAAATAAAAGCTTTAAAAAAAAAACATTTTAACTTTTAAACTGTTTAACTGATAGTAATAATTGGTCAATTTTTACTTTTGGTTAACGGTTAAACGGTCAATGTGAGCATCACTAGTTCAGACTGAGTTGAGATGATCATTGTGCTCATTGTTCTCGGTTTCTTAATTTCCACCCTCTCTCTGTGTGTTTTTTTTCAGGCTTCTTGTTAGTGCTTCCCAGGATGGAAAACTTATTATCTGGGACAGCTATACTACAAACAAGGTAAAAGTGAAAGCCAATGCCATGTGTGAACTGATGGTGTCATTTAGTTGACATGACATGTTAAATAACTTCTTAGCCTGGATTCTCTCAACTGATTTCATGAGGCTTTTAAAACTGTATTAACGATGGAACTGTACCAATTTCAGTTGCAAAAACGATAGATAGATAGATAGATAGATAGATAGATAGATAGATAGATAGATAGATAGATAGATAGATAGATGTCTTATTTACATTGTCCAACCCCTGTATAAACACAATGAAACTGAAACACTAGCTAATAAAGAATTGGAGGTTGAATTAGCAGAGCAAAAGCACAGCTGTACTTCAAATATTGCAATCCACAAAACATAATGGGAGACATCAGAATTGAGAAGAGGACAAATTGTTGGTGCTCGTCTCGTCATCAAGTCTGTGGTGTATGGAGAGCTCTGGTGTCCAGAGTAATGTCAGACGAACCGCTTCCAACAGGAGTCGCTGTCGATGCTAGAGGAAGCTGTGTGAAAGGCATGTCCCAGTACCAACCAATGTATCCAAAAAACATAAAACCACAGTAAATGCACACCTCGACTCTCCGGTTTCCACCAAAACTGTTGATCTGGAGCTCCACAGTCAATATTCATGCTCATGCCAATGCCAAACATTGGTTTCATTGGTGCAAACTGAGGGAATCTTGGGCTGTGGACAGTGTGGAACACATTGTTCTCTGATGAGTCCATCTTCACTGTCCTTCACTGTGGAGACGCCCAAAGAAGCTCAACACCCGATGGCTCATGTGAACCCTGAAGATGGGGCCGTGCATTAGGATGATAATGCACTAACACACACAGCAAGACTTGTGACAGAGTGGTTTGATGAACATGAAAGTGAAGTTGAACATCTCCCATGCTCTGCACAGTCACCAGATCTGAGGATTATTGAGCCACTTTGAGGTGTTTTGGAGGAGCGAGTCCGAAAACATTTCCCTCTACCAGCATCATATAGTGACTTGGACCGTGTTCTGGAAGAGGAACGGCTCAAAATGTGAAGGCTAAACACTGTGAAGGACTTGTGTCTGTAATTCCTAAGATGAATTGATGCTATATTGGCTGCAAAGGAGGTGCTTCACCATAACACAGTGTCCTAACCAGACGCGATAAGATTCCAGCGACAAATAATTACTCTGTCCACACTAGACGCGACTGCGAGATGCGTCAAAATCAATCAAAACCCACAGCCAATCAGAACAGTGTGTGGGCGGAGTCAGCCAATCAGAACAGTGTGTGGGCGGAGTCAGCCAATCAGAACAGTGTGTGGGCAGAGTCAGCCAATCAGAACAGTGTGTGGGCGGAGTCAGCCCATCAGAACAGTGTGTGGGCGGAGTCAGCCCATCAGAACAGTGTGTGGGCGGAGTCTCACAGCACCAGAGAGTAATCTTGACACTCGCAAGAAAATGGATCAGTCGCTACATAATCAAATTCACAAATATTACACCATTTAAACATTATTAAAAACACATAGGTCACTGAGTTACTAAAACAATCTTTGTCAAAGAATACACTTGTTTGTTCACAGTTTGAACGTTCTTGTTTTCATTTGTTTAATTTCAAGATCTGAGGTGAATTATCCATTGTTGCTTTTACAGCCACAAAGCTGGAGCACTAAATGATATTCAAAGTCACATTACACGCTTTTAACATTAAATAAAGCACATAAACAGTTCCTGAGATTATCATCGCCACACTTTGTGTTTGTTGCTCCAGCGCGACGTCGCAGAAAAATATAAAAAAAAATTCTAAAATCGAATCGTCGCGTGTCGCCGCCACGGCTGGTCAGGACAAACACTCTGATTAACATGGAAAATAACCTTTTATCGTGCGGCGCGTGTAGTTAGGACACGGTGTAATGATAAATGATTGTGGTGTAAAACCAGGTGTTTCATTGTCCAACCGCTGTACTTTGATGGTTGTAATCAACAGATTTTGGTCAATTCATGCGCTCAATGATTGGCTTCAGTGATCACTGCTTTGAGAAATGCACTGTAAAAGGAAGCCTTAGACACACACACATCAGCAGGCACTGAATTGTGTCAGAGCTAAAGAAAGGCTGGCGTTTTATTTTTTATCATTTCAGTATCTATTGGCAACTTTTAAATGGGGGTGTGATCTCAGTGTTTGGCAGAGCTGATTTGCATTGCCTTCAAATATTTCTTCCTCATAGCTTCTAGAAGGAACATGAAAGGTACCAGAATTGCTTGGAGGAATCAGAACCACGATCGAAATTCCGTTCGTTCTTGTGATGATTGTGCAATGACACAAGTAGAGCCGGCAAGCCTGTTCTTACAGTCTCATTAATCTGTCAACTACTGAAGTCAACATTTGAAGTGGATCAAAAAACTGATGAACGGTTTTGATCCACTTCAAATGTTGACGTATGCAGATTCAGAACCACGAGATTCAACGTGTCCCATGAAAGCTAAATCTGTTTGACGTGTTTGTGTAGGTGCACGCTATTCCCCTGCGCTCCTCGTGGGTGATGACCTGTGCTTACGCCCCGTCTGGGAACTACGTGGCCTGCGGAGGCTTGGACAACATCTGCTCCATCTACAACCTAAAGACCCGTGAGGGGAACGTGCGTGTCAGCCGTGAGTTGGCTGGACACACAGGTAACTGTTCTCACACAATCATGTCTCCACTTGAGCCTCAGTGTGTGTGTGTGTGTGGTGTTCTCTCCGTCCTGATGTTGAACTGCTGTCTTTACTCAGGCTATCTGTCCTGCTGCCGTTTTCTGGATGATAACCAGATCGTCACCAGCTCTGGCGACACCACCTGGTGAGTGAGGGCACTGCTTAAGGCTGAAACACTCGTGATTATCAGCATTATAGTTCATCTATGGAGTTGTCACTGATCACACACTTGAATATATGTTCGGCCAGTGCATATATAGAGACTATAGGTCGAAACTGATGTTCCTGTAAATTCGTCTGCTTTGTTTCACAAGAGCTGTTTTTAATCTTATAGTAGCATTCAGTTATTTTGCTGGATCAGATCTGTCAACAGGCCATATTTCAAGACAAATAATCATAAATGGAAATAAATACTTGAACTGGAAGCTTGTTTCTGCCATGGAATTAAAAAAAAAATACTTTTTGTCCTTACAATGGCAAGTTTATATCTTGCAGTATCGACTTTATAACTCACAATTCTGACTTTTCCACAATCGCGAGTTTATCGTGCATTCTGACTTTTTCTTACAATCGTGAGTTAATAACACACAATTTAGATTTTTTTTCCCCTCGCAATTTAGTTTATAACTTTCTTTATAGTTAATAACACAATTCTAACTTTTTGTTTAAAAAGTTGTGAGTTTATCGTTCAATTCTGACTTATTTCTTGCAATTTAAAGTTTATATCTCCTTTTTTTTTTCTTTTTTTTTTCACTCGCAATCTCAAGTCTGACTTTTCTGACAATTCTGAGCCAATAATCAGTAATTTTCTCACAATTCAATTTATAACTCTCAATTTTGATTTTTCCCCTCGCAATCGGGAGTTTGCCACAATTGTGTCTTTATTTCTCACAATTCTTAGTATATATCTTAAAATTTTTAGTTTTTATCTAAACTAAAAAAGTAATTGAGACTTTGTTTCGCAATTGCGAGTCAAGTCACTTTTATTTATATAGCGCTTTTATACAATACAGATTGTTTCAAAGAAGCTTTACAGAGATAACAGGAAAATAATGCATTTCGACTGTTGTTCAGTTTCATTGTAAAGATCGGCAATTTAAAAAAAAAAAAATAATTCCAAGGCAGAAACAAGCTTCCATATTAAACAAATGAAATCATATAAAACCGTATTGAAAGGTGTAATTTAATTATTATTAGCTTTTCATTTCACAATACTAATAACAATGACTGGAACAGTGTTCATGCGTTGGTTTGTGTGTTGCTCGTTTCAGTGCTCTGTGGGACATCGAGACCGGGCAGCAGACGACCACGTTCGCAGGTCACACCGGTGATGTGATGTCACTGTCTCTGGCCCCAGACACCCGTCTGTTTGTGTCGGGCGCGTGTGACGCCTCTGCTAAGCTGTGGGACGTCAGAGAAGGCATGTGCAGACAAACCTTCACCGGCCACGAGTCCGACATCAACGCTATCTGTGTAAGCGACTCCCGCGTGCACTCGCTGAAATACACACACACACACATACACACACACACACACACACACACACACACACACACACACACACACGTTTCACCTGATGTTAGTAACCTGGTTTTCTCCTCTCAGTTTTTCCCCAACGGAAATGCATTCGCCACGGGCTCGGACGACGCCACCTGCAGGCTGTTTGACCTGCGTGCCGATCAGGAGCTGATGGTTTATTCTCACGACAACATCATCTGTGGGATCACCTCCGTGGCCTTTTCCAAAAGCGGACGCCTGCTGCTCGCCGGCTACGACGATTTCAACTGCAACGTGTGGGATGCTCTCAAAGCCGACCGCGCAGGTCAGTGTGAGAGAGGTTCTGCACAGATCCTAATGCACGGACAACCCAACTTTAGAATTACTGATGATGATGATGATGATGATGATGATGATGAAGCCAATTAGGGTCTTAAAAAGGTCTTGAAATGTCTTAATTCACCCTTAAAGAGTCTTAATTCACCCTTACACAATTGAAGGCCTTAAAAAGTCTTAATTTGACCTTAAAAAGTCTTAATTCATCCTTAAAAAGTCTTAATTCGTCCTTAAAAAGTCTTAATTCACCCTTACACAATTGAAGGCCTTAAAAAGTCTTAATTTGACCTTAAAAAGTCTTAATTCGTCCTTAAGTCTTAATTCACCCTTACACAATTGAAGGCCTTAAAAAGTCTTAATTTGACCTTAAAAAGTCTTAATTCACCCTTACACAATTGAAGGCCTTAAAAAGTCTTAATTTGACCTTAAAAAGTCTTAATTCGTCCTTAAAAAGTCTTAATTCACCCTTACACAATTGAAGGCCATAAAAAGTCTTAATTTGACCTTAAAAAGTCTTAATTCACCCTTAAAAAGTCTTAATTCACCCTTACACAATTGAAGGCCTTAAAAAGTCTTAATTTGACCTTAAAAAGTCTTAATTCACCCTTAAAAAGTCTTAATTCACCCTTACACAATTGAAGGCCTTAAAAAGTCTTAATTTGACCTTAAAAAGTCTTAATTCACCCTTAAAAAGTCTTAATTCACCCTTACACAATTGAAGGCCTTAAAAAGTCTTAATTTGACCTTAAGTCTTAATTCATCCTTAAAAAGTCTTAATTCACCCTTACACAATTGAAGGCCTTAAAAAGTCTTAATTTGACCTTAAAAAGTCTTAATTCACCCTTAAAAAGTCTTAATTCACCCTTACACAATTGAAGGCCTTAAAAAGTCTTAATTTGACCTTAAGTCTTAATTCATCCTTAAAAAGTCTTAATTCACCCTTACACAATTGAAGGCCATAAAAAGTTTTAATTTGACCTTAAAAAGTCTTAATTCACCCTTACACAATTGAAGGCCTTAAAAAGTCTTAATTCATCCTTAAAAAGTCTTAATTCGTCCTTAAGTCTTAATTCACCCTTACACAATTGAAGGCCTTAAAAAGTCTTAATTTGACCTTAAGTCTTAATTCATCCTTAAAAAGTCTTAATTCACCCTTACACAATTGAAGGCCTTAAAAAGTCTTAATTCATCCTTAAAAAGTCTTAATTCGTCCTTAAGTCTTAATTCACCCTTACACAATTGAAGGCCTTAAAAAGTCTTAATTTGACCTTAAGTCTTAATTCATCCTTAAAAAGTCTTAATTCACCCTTACACAATTGAAGGCCTTAAAAAGTCTTAATTTGACCTTAAAAAGTCTTAATTCACCCTTACACAATTGAAGGCCTTAAAAAGTCTTAATTTGACCTTTAAAAAGTCTTAATTCACCCTTACACAATTGAAGGCCTTAAAAAGTCTTAATTCATCCTTAAAAAGTCTTAATTCGTCCTTAAGTCTTAATTCACCCTTACACAATTGAAGGCCTTAAAAAGGTCTGAAATCAGAGCAGAAAGTCTTCATAAGTTAAATTAATATATTAAACTTACAGTATACAGTTGTGCTGCTTCAGATTTTTGAGGAAACTGAACTGTATTCATCAAAGACTCCTGAAAAATGTATCATGTTTTCCACAAAAATATGAAGCAGCACAACTGTTTTCAACATCGATAATAATCATAAATGTTTCTTGAGCATCAAATCATCATATTACAGTGATTTCGGTAAAACAGCTGTTTTACATTGTAATAATATTTCACAATTTTTACTGAATTTTTGATCAAATAAATGCAGCCTTGGTGAGCAGAACTTTCAAAAACAAAAGAAAATCGTAATTATTTCAAGCTTTTGACCGGCAGTGTATATATCGCCCTGCATGAGTATACTGTATACTTATACATTTAATACTTTTATATTTAATATAAACTTTATATAAAGAAGAGCGGAGCAATGATATAGTTGCATTTGTTGGTGAGAAGAAGAGACTCTTTCAAAAGAAATGGTTTAGCCGGTAGTGTATTTATGCATGACATTGTTTTATAATCCAAGCATCATTATGAGAGTTGCATCCTTTGATGTGAAATGAGTGTGAAGCTGTGGGAGAAACCCGTCAGATGTGTGTGTGCCGGTAAGTGACGTGTGCATGTTGTGTGTTTGCAGGGGTTTTGGCGGGTCACGATAACCGCGTCAGCTGCTTGGGCGTCACTGATGATGGGATGGCTGTGGCTACTGGCTCCTGGGATAGTTTCCTGAAGATCTGGAATTAAAGCCGCAAGGTAAACGGATCATCTCAGTTAACGGGCGACAGAGTTCATGAGTAAACGCACAAGCTTTGCCTTTCCACACGCGATCCTTCTCTGATCTTTATGACGTGAAACAAGCAGCACATTCGTTTGTGAAGACCAGAATCAGCTTCAGAAACCCTGTCGATGTCCTCTGAGGAGGAGCCGGGTCATTCTTTAAGGCTCCAGTGATGTCAGATTTGCAAATAAATGGCTGTAATGATGCCTCAGAAAATCAGTCTCCATCATCTGCACACACACACACACACACACACACACACACACACACACACACACACACACACACACACACACACACACGCATCTCTACTGCCCTCTGCTGTTAGGGATGATCAGCTGATCATGAAAAACATCAGTTCAGTTCCATCCAATTAAAAGCCTTAACTGGTGTAAGAAAAGTCTGAATTGTTTGAGATGTCTTCAGTTTAGGACTAAAAAACAGGAAATGAAGATATAACCTAATTTGATTATTGACATCAAAAGGTAATATATTGAGGACCAGTGATTGTCTGTAGTGTGTTTGAACATGATATAGTTCTTCTCTATATCAGTGTCAGTGTTTCTGAACTCCTGAAACGCCTCCACTGTAGTCTTGAGATTCTCCCGGGAACACGCCACAATATTCCTCATTATAATAATTAATATGCAGAATAAAGGGGCGGGGCCTGGTTGAGTTAGTCAGTAGTGTGTTAAACTGGTGGTTATGGTAAGGGGCGGGACATTTCCCAAAAACACTCGAAGCGCTCGACCAATCACAACACACTGCTCCAGCTGACCAATCAGAGCACAGTGTGCTTTTCAGAAGGAGGGGCTTCATAGAGACAGGAAGTAAACAGAGCGTTACTGACAGACTGGGAAGAGAGGAGCCGCAACAATGGAGAATATGAGGAGAATAATCAACATTCAAGCAGGAAAACCTGTTCTAGTAGAGCCTGAAACAACATCAGGAGTGTGTGAAAGGGCAGAATAGAGCCACTTTAAGAAATGTGGCTCGCAGTAAATGAAAACCATGCATTTATGCCAAGCTGTCGCTTATGATCCTACTGTTGATGAATTATGACTTTGTTTACTTATGGTGTTTGTGTTGTAATATGTTGTAGATGTCCTCTGTCTGAATGAGTGGGAGTGGTAACACATATACAGTCGACCTGTAATTCATATGCATTGATATATCAGAACATAAACCACTCAGTACTGTGTGTGTGTGTGTGTTGAATAAAGCATCCCGCGTCTCTGATAATCAGTGTTAATCCAGTCTGTGTACTGAAGTAAAAAAAGAAAAGAAAAAGTCTTAAGTTGTGAATTTGCTTGTAAGTAAATGTTTCCTTTCCTTTCTTCCCAGATCGCATCCGGACTCTAAGGTTGACTGGAAGACCATTCCAAAATGAAAATGTTCGATGATTTTATTCTCCTCTCTCCTTCTCAAACACAACAGAACTGACCCCCAACATCTATAAACGGCAAAAGAGCAAAAATCTCTCCTTTGGAAAAGAAAAGAAAAAAAGAGCACAATTGTTACACTCGGCTAGATTGTAGTGGGCAAGGGGATAAAAGTTGCTAATTGTGCAAATCCTTCTGGGACCATTTCTGAGAACATAAAGACACTCATTCCACTGCTATGTCATTATGCTAACGTCATCTCTCTTAACGTGAAGCAGGCGCGTGTTCCTCACCGAAACGTGCGCTCGATAGCTTTATGGGCCGTTTTTGGACCTCTTTCCCCCAGTCAGGATCGCAGATGTGCTTTTCTCTTCCAGTTTTTAAATATTTTGGGATCAAATTGGTAGTTAAAACTGTCAAAATCCGTCTTTACGTAAAGGATTTGATCAGGGGTCCATTAGCTGCTATCAGGCCTGTATATTTAATCCCGGGAAATTTGATTAACGCAATTCTTTTTTTTTTTTTTTTTGGTCTACTTGCAATTTTTTGTTTGCAAAAGTAATAAAATTTTTCAAAAACGTTAACTAACCAAGCACGTGCTGTTCACGATGACGAACGCTTGATTTCCGAAGATGAAACCATGTCAATTTTAACCATTCTTCCGCTCATGCTTTTTTTTGTGTGTGTGGAAAATGACGAGTAATTCAGTGAAGATTAACCAATCATTTTAATAATTTTCTTTTGTCTTTTTCTCTCTTTGATGTGGAGGATGTTGAAGGAGGGGTGGGCGGTTCTTCATTTCTTTTGTTCGGTTTCGACAGAGGTGCCCGTTTTGTGCTTGGAAAACAGTTACTACTCTGTGAATGACATGTTGTATAAATCAATGTTTGAAAATAATGATATTGAAAACTTTTTAAGTTAAAAAATTCAAAAAAAAAACTCTTATTTTGGTTGTCTGCCATGGGTGGGAAACTCGTAGAATCGCATGCTGTAGAATTGCTTAAAGAGGTGCATATGGAACTAAGTCCTTGATGTTTTTTTTTTTTTTTTTAATAACCTGTTTAATAGATCACCACAGTATTTATTTTACTTTTTTCTTTTGCTACTCTGTGCATACACAACTTAGTTTAACTTTCAAAGCTATGCACTTAAGAGAAGCAAACATGTTGATCACAAAAATGAATGGTGAGTTGTTCTGTCCATGGAGAGTTTGTGAATCCCCACACACACACACACACACACACACACACACACACTGACCCTGTACAAAAACACACTCTCAAATAACTAGAACAAAGAAATCTCTCTCTCTCTGTAGCAAAAGAAAAATTTCAGATACAAAGACAGTGCTAGAGACATTTTGTAACAAACAGGTTTTCTGTTCTTTAATAAAAAAGGAAAACAGTAACGCAGCATCTGAATGGCAGGAGTTGGTCGTTTCCTCTCGACATGTATCAAGAAAAGCTCTTTCCTTCGCTGTAGTGGCATTTCTTCCATTCTGTTATTTCTCTGCAACATTCTGTACAAAAACAAAACAGTGCTGTCGTTGTGCGTTAGGCCTGGAGTCGGCAAGAAAAATAAAAGACTAAAAAAGAACTAAATTTGCTTTTCTTTCTCCCTCTCTTCTCTTCCCTGTCCTCTCTCCATACGGATAACCCCCCCCACCCCCCCACCGTTCCCTTATCCATCTTTTGTATTTAATTTTAAAGTCAGTGTACAACAGAAAGCTGGATGCAAGATAGAAACTATATTAAAATGTACTGTTATTTAAGATGTAATAAAAGCAGTTTGAGACGATCTTACGTGTTTTCTCCTCTTTTTTAATGAATTGATGATTTTCTGCAGGATTCCTGAGAGGAGGAGAGAAATGGAACAGTGCATTAAAGCACAAAGGAGAGTAACGTGTGTGTTATGGCAAACTCTGAAGGATATGCACAGGTTTGGTCTATAGGTGGAGCTGTGAACAAACCTTTACTGTGTTCTTAGTGCATGAGGTCACATGCTAATGCTAATGCTAATCTATAATAATGTGATCAGAAGACAGTTGTACCAAATTTATCCATCCATGATCTTACTGCATCATCCATCCACCCATCCATCCATGACCTTACAGCATCATCCACCCATCCATCTATGATCTTACAGCATCATCCACCCATCCATCCATGACCTTACAGCATCATCCATCCATCTATGACCTTACAGCATCCATCCATCCATCCATCCATGATCTTACTGCATCCATCCATCCACCCACCCATCCATCCATGATCTTACTGCATCATCCACCCATCCATCTATGACCTTACAGCATCATCCATCCATCCATCTATGACCTTACAGCATCATCCACCCATCCATCCATGACCTTACAGCATCCATACATCCATCCATCCATGATCTTACTGCATCCATCCAGCCACCCACCCATCCATCCATGATCTTACTGCATCCATCCATCCATCCATGACCTTACAGCATCATCCACCCATCCATCCATGACCTTACAGCATCCATACATCCATCCATCCATGATCTTACTGCATCCATCCATCCACCCACCCATCCATCCATGACCTTACAGCATCCATCCATCCATTCATGACCTTACAGCATCCATACATCATCCATCCATGATCTTACTGCATCCATCCATCCATCCACCCATCCATCCATGATCTTACTGCATCCATCCATGACCTTACAGCATCCATCCATCCATCCATCCATCCATGACCTTACAGCATCCATCCATCCATTCATGACCTTACAGCATCCATACATCCATCCATCCATGATCTTACTGCATCCATCCATCCATCCACCCACCCATCCATCCATGATCTTACTGCATCCATCCATCCATCCATGACCTTACAGCATCATCCACCCATCCATCCATGACCTTACAGCATCCATACATCCATCCATCCATGATCTTACTGCATCCATCCATCCACCCATCCATCCATTCATGACCTTACAGCATCCATACATCATCCATCCATGATCTTACTGCATCCATCCATCCATCCACCCATCCATCCATGATCTTACTGCATCCATCCATGACCTTACAGCATCCATCCATCCATCCATCCATGACCTTACAGCATCCATACATCCATCCATCCATGATCTTACTGCATCCATCCATCCACCCACCCATCCATCCATGATCTTACAGCATCCATCCATCTATGACCTTACAGCATCCATCCATCCATCTATGACCTTACAGCATCCATCCATCCATCCATGATCTTACTGCATCCATCCATCCATGACCTTACAGCATCCATCCATCCATCCATGACCTTACAGCATCCATCATCCATCTATGACCTTACAGCATCCATCCATGACCTTACAGCATCCATCCATGACCTTACAGCATCCATCCATGACCTTACAGCATCCATCCATCCATCCATCCATGACCTTACAGCATCCATCCATCCATCTATGACCTTACAGCATCCATCCATGACCTTACAGCATCCATCCATCTATGACCTTACAGCATCCATCCATGACCTTACAGCATCCATCCATCTATGACCTTACAGCATCCATCCATCCATCCATGATCTTACTGCATCCATCCACCCACCCATCCATCCATGACCTTACAGCATCCATCCATCCATCCATGAACTTACAGCATCCATACATCCATCCATCCATGATCTTACTGCATCCATCCATCCATCCATGATCTTACTGCATCCATCCATCCACCCACCCATCCATCCATGACCTTACAGCATCCATCCATCCATCCATGATCTTACAGCATCCATCCATCCATCCATCTATGACCTTACAGCATCCATCCATCCATCTATCACCTTACAGCATCCATCCATCCATCCATCTATGACCTTACAGCATCCATCCATCCATCCATCTATGACCTTACAGCATCATCCATCCATCCATCCATGACCTTACTGCATCCATTCATCCATCCATCCATCTATGACCTTACAGCATCCATCCATCCATCCATCCATCTATGACCTTACAGCATCCATCCATCCATCCACCCATCCATGACCTTACAGCATCCATCCATCCATCTATGACCTTACAGCATCCATCCATCCATTTATGACCTCACAGCATCCACCCATCCATCTATGACCTTACAGCATCCATCCATCCATCCATGACCTTACAGCATCCATCCATCCATCTATGACCTTACAGCATCCATCCATCCATCCATGATCTTACTGCATCCATTCATCCATCCATGACCTTACAGCATCCATCCATCCATCCATGATCTTACTGCATCCATTCATCCACCCATCCATCTATGACCTTACAGCATCCATCCATCCATCCATGACCTTACTGCATCATCCATCCATCCATCTATGACCTTACAGCATCCATCCATCCATGACCTTACAGCATCCATCCATCCATCCATCCATGATCTTACTGCATCCATTCATCCACCCATCCATCCATGACCTTACAGCATCCATCCATCCATCCATCCATCCATCCATGACCTTACAGCATCCACCCATCCATCTATGACCTTACAGCATCCATCCATCCATCCATGATCTTTACTGCATCCATTCATCCATCCATCCATCCATGACCTTACAGCATCCACCCATCCATCCATGACCTTACAACATCCATCCATCCATCCATGATCTTACAGCATCCATCCATCCATCCATCCATGATCTTACTGCATCCATTCATCCACCCATCCATGACCTTACAGCATCCATCCATCCATCCATGATCTTACTGCATCCATTCATCCACCCATCCATCCATGATCTTACAGCATCCATCCATCCATCCATGACCTTACAGCATCCATCCATCCATCCATGACCTTACTGCATCCATTCATCCATCCACCCATCCATCCATGATCTTACTGCATCCATCCACCCATCCATCTATGATCTTACAGCATCCATTCATCCATCCATGACCTTACTGCATCCATCCATCCACCCATCCATCCATGATCTTACAGCATCCATCCATCCACCCATCCATCCATGATCTTACATCATCCATCCATGATCTTACTGCATCCATCCATCCACCCACCCATCCATCCATGATCTTACTGCATCCATCCATGACCTTACAGCATCCATCCATCCATCCATGACCTTACAGCATCCATCCATCCATCCATCCATGATCTTACTGCATCCATTCATCCACCCATCCATCCATGACCTTACAGCATCCACCCATCCATCCATCCATGACCTTACAGCATCCACCCATCCATCTATGACCTTACAGCATCCATCCATCCATCCATGATCTTACTGCATCCATTCATCCATCCATCCATCCATGACCTTACAGCATCCACCCATCCATCCATGACCTTACAACATCCATCCATCCATCCATGATCTTACTGCATCCATTCATCCACCCATCCATGACCTTACAGCATCCATCCATCCATCCATGATCTTACTGCATCCATTCATCCACCCATCCATCCATGATCTTACTGCATCCATCCATCCATCCATCCATGACCTTACTGCATCCATTCATCCATCCACCCATCCATCCATGATCTTACTGCATCCATCCACCCATCCATCTATGATCTTACAGCATCCATTCATCCATCCATGACCTTACTGCATCCATCCATCCATCCACCCATCCATCCATGATCTTACAGCATCCATCCATCCACCCATCCATCCATGATCTTACAGCATCCATCCATCCACCCATCCATCTATGATCTTACTGCATCCATCCATCCACCCATCCATCCATGATCTTACTGCATCCATCCATCCATCCATGACCTTACAGCATCCATCCATCCATCCATGACCTTACTGCATCCATTCATCCACCCATCCATCCATGATCTTACTGCATCCATCCACCCATCCATCTATGATCTTACAGCATCCATTCATCTATCCATGACCTTACTGCATCCATCCATCCACCCATGACCTTACTGCATCCATCCATGATCTTACAGCATCCATCCATGATCTTACAGCATCCATCCATGATCTTACAGCATCCATCCATCCACCCATCCATCTATGATCTTACTGCATCCATCCATCCACCCATCCATCCATGATCCTACTGCATCCATCCATGATCTTACAGCATCCATCCATCCACCCATCCATCTATGATCTTACTGCATCCATCCATCCATCTATGATCTTACTGCATCCATTCATCCATCCATGATCTTACTGCATCCATCTATGATCTTACTGCATCCATCCATGACCTTACAGCATCCATCCATCCATCCATGACCTTACTGCATCCATTCATCCATCCACCCATCCATCCATGATCTTACTGCATCCATCCACCCATCCATCTATGATCTTACAGCATCCATTCATCCATCCATGACCTTACTGCATCCATCCATCCATCCATCCACCCATCCATCCATGATCTTACAGCATCCATCCATCCATCCACCCATCCATCCATGATCTTACAGCATCCATCCATCCACCATCCATCTATGATCTTACTGCATCCATCCATCCACCCATCCATCCATGATCTTACTGCATCCATCCATCCATCCATGACCTTACAGCATCCATCCATCCATCCATGACCTTACTGCATCCATTCATCCACCCATCCATCCATGATCTTACTGCATCCATCCACCCATCCATCTATGATCTTACAGCATCCATTCATCCATCCATGACCTTACAGCATCCATCCATCCACCCATGACCTTACTGCATCCATCCATCCATCCACCCATCCATCCATGATCTTACAGCATCCATCCATGATCTTACAGCATCCATCCATCCACCCATCCATCTATGATCTTACTGCATCCATCCATCCACCCATCCATCCATGATCTTACTTCATCCATCCAAGATCTTACAGCATCCATCCATCCACCCATCCATCTATGATCTTACTGCATCCATTCATCCATTCATGATCTTACTGCATCCATCTATGATCTTACTGCATCCATCCATGACCTTACAGCATCCATCCATCCATCCATGACCTTACAGCATCCATCCATCCACCCATCCATCTATGATCTTACAGCATCCATCCATCCATCCATCCATGACCTTACAGCATCCATCCATCCATCCATGACCTTACTGCATCCATTCATCCACCCATCCATCCATGATCTTACTGCATCCATCCACCCATCCATCTATGATCTTACAGCATCCATTCATCCATCCATGACCTTACAGCATCCATCCATCCACCCATGACCTTACTGCATCCATCCATCCATCCACCCATCCATCCATGATCTTACAGCATCCATCCATGATCTTACAGCATCCATCCATCCACCCATCCATCTATGATCTTACTGCATCCATCCATCCACCCATCCATCCATGATCTTACAGCATCCATCCATCCACCCATCCATCTATGATCTTACTGCATCCATCCATCCACCCATCCATCTATGATCTTACTGCATCCATTCATCCATCCATGATCTTACTGCATCCATCTATGATCTTACTGCATCCATCCATGACCTTACAGCATCCATCCATCCATCCATGACCTTACAGCATCCATCCATCCATCCACCCATCCATCTATGATCTTACAGCATCCATCCATCCATCCATGACCTTACAGCATCCATCCATCCATCCATGATCTTACAGCATCCATCCATCATCCATCCATCCATGATCTTACAGCATCCATCCATCCACCCATCCATCTATGATCTTACAGCATCCATTCATCCATCCATGACCTTACTGCATCATCCATCCACCCATGACCTTACAGCATCCATCCACCACCTTACTGCATCCATCCATCCACCCATCCATCTATGATCTTACTGCATCCATCCACCCACCCATCCATCCATGATCTTACAGCATCCATCCATCCACCCATCCATGACCTTACAGCATCCATCCACCACCTTACTGCATCCATCCATCCACCTATCCATCTATGATCTTACTGCATCCATCTATGATCTTACTGCATCCATCCACCCACCCATCCATCCATGATCTTACAGCATCCATCCATCCACCCATCCATCTATGATCTTACTGCATCCATTCATCCATGATCTTACTGCATCCATCCATCCATCCATCCATGACCTTACAGCATCCATCCACGATCTTACTGCATCCATCCATCCACCCATCCATCTATGATCTTACTGCATCCATCTATGATCTTACTGCATCCATCCATGACTTTACAGCATCCATCCATCCATCCATCCATGACCTTACAGCATCCATCCATCCATCCATCCATCCACCCATCCATCTATGATCTTACTGCATCCATCTATGATCTTACTGCATCCATCCATGACTTTACAGCATCCATCCATCCATCCATCCATGACCTTACAGCATCCATCCATCCATCCATCCATCCACCCATCCATCTATGATCTTACTGCATCCATCTATGATCTTACTGCATCCATCCATGACTTTACAGCATCCATCCATCCATCCATCCATGACCTTACAGCATCCATCCATCCATCCATCCATGACCTTACAGCATCCATCCATGATCTTACTGCATCCATTCATCCACCCATCCATCTATGATCTTACTGCATACATCTATGATCTTACTGCATCCATCCATGACCTTACAGCATCCATCCACCCATCCATCTATGATCTTACTGCATCCATCCATGACCTTACAGCATCCATCCATCCATCCATCCATGACCTTACAGCATCCATCCATCCATCCATGACCTTACAGCATCCATCCATGACCTTACAGCATCCATCCATCCATCCATCCATCCATCCATCCATGACCTTACAGCATCCATCCATGACCTTACTGCATCCATCTATGATCTTACTGCATCCATCCATGACCTTACAGCATCCATCCATCCATGATCTTACAGCATCCATCCATCCATCCATCCATCCATGACCTTACAGCATCCATCCATGATCTTACTGCATCCATTCATCCATCCATCCATGATCTTACTGCATCCATCCATGACCTTACAGCATCCATCCATGATCTTACTGCATCCATTCATCCATCCATCCATCCATGATCTTCCAGCATCCATCCATCCATCCATGATCTTCCAGCATCCATCCATCCATCCATCCATGATCTTCCAGCATCCATCCATCCATCCATCCATCTATGATCTGACATTTTCCAGCTTTCGGCCGCAGCTGTGGACTATGATAAACTCAAACACACTGCATGTCCAGTTGGAATCAGCCAGACCAAAGGTTTCATGTTTGCTCTATAGTAGCGCCACCAAGTGGCCAAGCCCTACTACTTTTGTGTTTTCAGATTTTTCAAATTTGGAAATGTCAGATCACCAAACCCCCCACTTTTGACAGCATTTTATTTTTATTACAACACAAAATGTTGACATTTATGCCAAAAAATATAACTCCATTCTGCGGTGTGCTTCCCAAAAGCATCGTTAGCCAACTATGGTCGCAAGTTCCATTGAACTCTATTGGTAACGACGGAGCTTGCGAACATTGTTGGCTTTGGGAAACGCATCCCTGATCGAACAATCTTTCAGATGTTGTACGACCGTCTAGGGCCAGCCGCAACATGAATGTGTCCTCACTCACAAAGATAGTGTTCAAAACACATATACATTTACTGACAAAAATATAGTGAAAACCAGAAACGAAGGGATTAAATTCAGGAGTGGACAAGGCCAAAATAAAAAACAAAAATAACTAGTTTGGTATCCTCTAAATTCCCTAAAAGAAATAAATCACATCAAAAGAAAAATACAATGCGACTTGCTTAACTCCTTCACCCAAAACACAGAATAAACATATATGCAAAAGAAATGGCGTCACACTCCCTGCTTCCCCTAAATTGAGTATTTACAAATAATATTTACACAATATAACTGAAGACCAAAGTAACTCAAAACAACCCAAGAGTTATAAATCGAATGAACAAAAACAAGTTTTACAAAAAACACACAATCACAGAGGAAATCAAGACAGAGCAAAACAAATGGCACCTATTCAGCTTCCATTAAGTGTTTAAGGTGGTCATTTTCAATGGAACCAGTGCTGCGTTCAGCCCCGACAAAACGTTGCATGACGTTTTTTAAACAGAAACGGTGACGCGTTGAACACACTGTTCTGATGACGCAAGAGTTGCAACTATGGCAGCTGAGAAGGCCATTCTTTGTGTTCTTTGTGAACAGCCTGATGAAGTCGATATAAATATGTTTAATACTACAAAATACACTCACCTAAAGGATTATTAGGAACACCATATTAATACTGTGTTTGACCCCCTTTCGCCTTCAGAACTGCATTAATTCTACGTGGCATTGATTCAACAAGGTGCTGAAAGCATTCTTTAGAAATGTTGGCCCATATTGATAGGATAGCATCTTGCAGTTGATGGAGATTTGTGGGATGCACATCCAGGGCACGAAGCTCCCGTTCCACCACATCCCAAAGATGCTCTATTGGGTTGAGATCTGGTGACTGTGGGGGCCATTTTAGTACAGTGAACTCATTGTCATGGTCAAGAAACCAATTTGAAATGATTCGAGCTTTGTGACATGGTGCATTATCCTGCTGGAAGTAGCCATCAGAGGATGGGTACATGGTGGTCATAAAGGGATGGACATGGTCAGAAACAATGCTCAGGTAGGCCGTGGCATTTAAACGATGCCCAATTGGCACTAAGGGGCCTAAAGTGTGCCAAGAAAACATCCCCCACACCATTACACCACCACCACCAGTCTGCACAGTGGTAACAAGGCATGATGGATCCATGTTCTCATTCTGTTTACGCCAAATTCTGACTCTACCATCTGAATGTCTCAACAGAAATCGAGACTCATCAGACCAGGCAACATTTTTCCAGTCTTCAACTGTCCAATTTTGGTGAGCTCGTGCAAATATTAGCCTCTTTTTCCTATTTGTAGTGGAGATGAGTGGTACCCGGTGGGGTCTTCTGCTGTTGTAGCCCATCCGCCTCAAGGTTGTGCGTGTTGTGGCTTCTCAAATGCTTTGCTGCATACCTCGGTTGTAACGAGTGGTTATTTCAGTCAAAGTTGCTCTTCTATCAGCTTGAATCAGTCGGCCCATTCTCCTCTGACCTCTAGCATCAACAAGGCATTTTCGCCCACAGGACTGCCACATACTGGATGTTTTTCCCTTTTCACACCATTCTTTGTAAACCCTAGAGATGGTTGTGCGTGAAAATCCCAGTAACTGAGCAGATTGTGAAATACTCAGACCGGCCCGTCTGGCACCAACAACCATGCCACGCTCAACATTGCTTAAATCACCTTTCTTTCCCATTCTGACATTCAGTTTGGAGTTCAGGAGATTGTCTTGACCAGGACCACACCCCTAAATGCATTGAAGCAACTGCCATGTGATTGGTTGATTAGATAATTGCATTAATGAGAAATTGAACAGGTGTTCCTAATAATCCTTTAGGTGAGTGTATGCCCGATGTTGCAGTTACTGCACTTGCCGCCCAGAACAAAAGAGAACATCCCAATCGAGTGAATTGCTGAAACTGAAATGGAAGCACACATCTTACCTAATTCAGACTAAAACACTTCTATTTAGCCTCACATACTGACTTTATTTGTAGTTCATACTGTTTTAATACCCTGTATTTTCTTTCTCATTTTTAGGAAAAGCTTAATTACCATTGTTTATTTCTATACCAAATATCATACACTTGCAATGAAGCTAAAAATATAAACAACATCATGTTGATATCCTATATTTTTACAATAAAACTTACACAAACATGTCTTCTAATATCCTCAGTTGTTGCGTATACCGAGCTGCATTGAACATATTTGTAAATTACTTTCCTTGAACCCATTGTGCGAGTTCACTTTAATACCGCGTGCTTTATATGCATGTTGCTGCTGATTGGACTGCAGTTCTGACACACCCACCAAACAAGAGAAAACGTATCTCAAACCCCGTTGCACGCCGTTTCCAGGAAACATGACGTTCAACCCGGAAACCGTAGCAAAACGTAAAAAACCCAATCAGGATCAGGCCAATCAGGATCAGACCAATCAGAACAAGACCCAACCAGGATCAGGCCAATCAGGATCAGACCAATCAGAACAAGACCCAATCAGGATCAGATGGAATGATGGAACGACCCACAAGCCATTCGACTCCTCAGCACAAAAGGTCTGGAGTCTGGACACACACACACACACACACATGTCTGGTTCACTATCTTTGTGGGGACTCTCCATAGACGTAATGGTTTTTATACCATACAAACTGTACATTCTATCCCCTTACACTGCCCCTGCCCCTAAACCTACCCATCACAGGAAACATTCTGCATTTTTACTTTCTCAAAACAACTCATCCTGTGTGATTTATAAGCCTTTTGAAAAGTGGGGACCGCTGGCTGGTCCCCACAATGTAGGTGATCTCAGGTTTTACTATTCTTATGGGGACATTTGGTCCCCACAGTGTAATATAAACAAGGGCACACACACACACACACACACTCACTCTCACACACACACACACACACACACACACACGCACGCACGCACGCACACACACACACACACACACTCTCACACTCACTCACACACACACACACACACACACACACACACACACACACACACACACACACACACTTGTGTCTGCCTCACCAACTCTTCAAGCCTTCGTCAGGTACGATAGATGTTTGAATGATAATAAGACACTCTTGGTCTTGTAGTTAAATTGGTTACACTTTATTTTACGGTTCCATTACTCAAGTAAGTACCTACTGAGTAATATTAATGAACTGCATGTACTTAGCGTTAGCGTTTGGTTGAGGGTTAGTTACTTGTAATTATGCATAATTTACTTTTATGTACTATATAATACATGTAGTAAACTACGTCACCGTAAAATAAAGTTTCAACACATTGTCATTACTCATGTTATCTCACTCACTCACTCAGCTCAGAGATCCACTGGTTGGCGATCACACGTTGATCTGATTGGTTACAAGGTAGTTTGTGACGTCAGAAACACCAGCGATTTCAAAGTGTGTTTTTGAGACTGTCTTTGGTTCACTGCAGTTTTAAGGAGGAAATACTCAGCAATGCTGTCGACTTATGAATTTACACATGGTTTGACTTAAAGCATATTAAAAACACCACATAGACACATAAACAACATTAAAAGCTGGATTTACACCATAGGGGGACTTTAATATTTTGTATTTTGAGGGAATTTTGTGATACTAAGTAGCCTATTAATTATACAATGATGATGATGCATTTGTTTTCAAATTCTCTACAATACCGTACAATTATGCAAATGAATCCATAGGGAACACCAGAAGTCTAAGAACATTTCCAGTTGATAAAATAAGCAGTATGTATATTTCCAGGCACTGCATTTGACTGTTGTACATGTTGCGAGCACCAGGTGGCGCTGTTTGACACACTCCGATGATCTCAGTCTTTCCCCTATTCAAATTAAATCAGGAGAAAATCTCAGAGCTTCATTTCGTGATCTCAAACACGTCCGATGCAGTAAGAGTCTGTTTTCCTCTCGCTTTGGATGTGGAAGCAGTCGGAAAATTCGTCGACGATTCATTCCTGTTTTTTTTTTAGTCGCATTTGGTGTGAAAGGGGGATTTTAAGACGTTACGGGTGTGAGTGTGAACGGACCGTTAACGTCTATGACATCATTCTGATTGCTTGTAATTTACAGCACACTTTTCCTCAATAACACACATTTTCTGAGCTGCTATTCAAATCTGTTGTACAAACCGCAAGTTATAATAACATAACATTAGTAGATAAGATAAATATCTCCAGTTCCCCACTGAACTCAACGGACATCTCCACGTCACGCGCAGGGAGCCGGTTCACACGGGCTTCCGGTATCCAAACTGTCAAACCGCAGGGAGTCATGGGATATGAGTTTTCTGCTCCATTTGAGACCTCGCAAAAGCGTTTGAAATAAACTACATCTCCCATAAAAAGAGCCCAAGGAGGAATCCTCCATTCCGACAGATCCCTCGGTAGATTACAGCCTCTTCTCCTCTCCGTGTTATTGAGGGGGAGCGGAGCGGAGAGGAGCTGATCGACCCGCTGTCATGGAGGAATAAAAGCACACGCTCCCCATCCATCACCCGCTCCCGAGCAGGAATATATCACGGTCATGCAGCGCGCGCACGGGGGGATCTGAGCGCGACTGCCGTTAAAGATGATGTCCGCGGAGGAGCAGCAGCAGCGCGACTGGACGCGGGCGTCGCGGGCGTCGGAGGAGGTGCTGCGGCTGTCCCGGGAGCTGGCCGAGACCACGCAGGAGAAGATCCAGGCGGCGGAGTACGGGCTCGCGGTGCTGGAGGAGAAGCAGCAGCTCAAGCTGCGGTACGACGAGCTGGACGCGGAGTGCGAGAGCGTGCGTCAGGAGCTCGAGCTGCTGAGAGAGGTAACGGACACAACTGCGACACCAACGCGCCGCGATTAATATTAACGCTCGCGAAACGCTGCCGTATTATGTGTTTGGGGTGTAAATGATGTGGTTTCTAATCTCTGAGAGGCCGCGGGACACCGAATACGAGCATCCCCGGGAGACACAGACACCCCCTCCATCTTAAGATACATAAATGTATAAAAAATGTGTGTGTGTTATATTATTAATATATATAACCCAATTTATACCCATTTAAATTGCATACACAATACAAAAATTGTATACAACCGGGCTACCAGTTTAAAGCATTATTCGGAAAATATTATTGTGATCAACCTCGTGAGACACCCCGTCCATCTTAAGACTTATATATATATATATATATATATATATATATATATATATATATATATATATATATATTTAAACCTAGTTTGTACACATTTAAATTGTACAAAAATTGTATACATTACCAGTTTAAAGCATTATTCGGAAATATTTAGAGTCTGTTTTTTTTTACTGTTTTATTTAAATCAATCAAATTTTATTGTTTACTTATTTTAATAATTTTTAATGTTTATTTTATTTACATTTTATTGTTTATCTAATCTATATGCATCTACTTTTTTATTATTTACTTTAATCCGAATTCTATATTTCTATAGAATATATTCTATATTTTTCTCCAAACTTCCCCCGGCCCCCAGACTGATGTAGATGTGGTGAAATGATGCCGTTGTGTTGCTGAGATGATGGAATGACTTCATGTTGAAGTGAACATGGTGAAACGCTGTCATTGTGTCACTGGATGTGTCCAAAAGATGAAAAATGCTGCTTTCATGAGAAGATTAATACAGTGATTATTTCCTGACATTCATTATTCTGCTTGAGTTATTCATATGTTACTTATTATATCCCACAATCCTGTGGCGGTGGTTGGGAATAATGTCATTGTCAAAATAAGCAGATGACTAATTCACCATAAATGGTCTTTTCTCAAATTTTGATTTTATATATATATATATATATATATATATATATGTATATATGTGTGTGTGTGTGTGTGTGTGACATGCATCAGTTGTTGATTGGATGTTGAGATGCTTAAAAATGGAGGCAAATATAACATGCATTTGGAAAATATACAGTATAGAGTGAATTTTAATTTCACGCTGATTTTAGAGTCTGTGAGCTTAATTTTCTGTTGGTGAGTTTGCGTTTGACTCCGGCCGTTCACACAAGAGTGATAACAGTAACGATAACTGTAACGATAACTGGAACGATAACTGTAACGATAACTGGAACGATAACTGTAACGATAACACATCAGCATCCACTCCGGCGCACGATATCGCTCTGTTTATTATAAGCGCACTGCAGTTTTGTGTCTGTTGCTTTAAATGCTCGAGCTCTGGATTCTGATTGGCTGTCAGTTTTGAAAGTGATTTCAACTATATTGTTTTTCTGTGTCGTTATTGTTATAGTTGTGGAGTGGACTCTGCTATCCTTAGAACATTTATAAAACTATATATATCTTTATCATTATAGTTATCATCCCCTGGTCATATTCTTAATCTGCTGTTGCGTTTATTCCCAGTAATGTGATCATCTCTCAAATCTCTCAGATGATAATGCCCTTGTTTTGGTGAATTATGTCAGGCCTGCTTTTGAATTTGTGCGGGAGTTTTTGTCCCCTCCTAAACGGCCGAGCGAGTTTCAGCCGGAGCAGGAATGATGAGAATGTGGAAAAACACGCCTCAGTATCTCGTCATGCTGGGAATGAGTCTCCGTGTGTGTGTGTGTGTGTGTGTGTGTGTGAGACAGAGACACAGAGACACAGAGAGACAGAGAGACAGAGAGAGAGAATAACTGAAAGGGTTTGTCGTGACTGGCAAGCTTTTATTAAAAAAACAGTTAATTCCCATTTCATTCAGTTTCCAAACTTTCCTGAAATTCCATGATGGTTTTTGTCTCATCTTCCTGTCCGTCGAGTCAGTCATATGACCCACGCTGCCGTCCGCGTCACTCAAGAAGTCTAACTAGTAAACAAGTAAAGTTGTTGTGCAAATAGTTCTCGAATGCAGAAGCTCTGTTGAAACGATGAGCCAATCACACACACACACACACACACACACACACACACACACACACACACCCTCTTTTGGGACAGTGATCTGCATTTTACAGTTTGGCGATCATGAAAGTCCTGGTAAATCAGCTCTTCATCCAGACAGATGAAGACAACCATGCGGGAATTTGGTTTAAAGGTCATGATTATTAAATTCACACTGTACATCTTTTTTTTTGCTGATTTCTGAATTATATCTCAGTGGTAAGAAGCTGTTGTTTACAGTGTGTGAACAGCACATGTGACACAACTATTGTGTTTAATGTGTGAAATCTAATCTCCGCCTAAAAGAGTAAAAGTAAAGTGAGAGTAGGCCTATCTCTGTAATAAAGGAGGCCTTCCCACACCAAGACTGGACAATATCAAATATTTATAATATATTCACATGGATTTTCACATATTTTGCTAGTGATGCACTGATATCAACAGTTTGGCAGAATTATAATGTCATGTAGCCGATATGACAGACTTGCACATGTTGCACTGAACTGTATTTTCCTTTTCTGAAGAGATTCAAATCATATTTCAAGCAATTCATAATCATCATGTTGAACGGTGCGCATCTGAAGCGTCTCAGCTGGAGGAAATAATCCAGTATTTATCGGTTTTTATATATCAGACAAATGTTCTTATGGGGCCGATAACGATAACATTAAAAATGAACCGATGTTGACCGATATGGTGGCCGATATATCGTGCATCCCTAAATTTAGCATATAAGGGTGTGTTCACACTTGGCATGTTTGGTTGGATTAAAACGAACCCTGATGCGATCGCTCACAACACGGACCAAAGACGAACCGAGCGAACCAAAAACAGGACGTGATGTCACAAGATGCGACCCTATAAAGGACATTTGTTTTTTCTCAACATAGTCGTGATGTTGCTCATCACAGTTCAGTATAGGATCAGAACCACGTCTCCAGATCTGTGTGTGTGTGTGTGTGTGTGTGTGACGGAGGGATTCCTGACACTGTTTTTACTCCTTTACACATTTAACAAGCTCTTCACGAGTTCAGAATACCATCATATGCAGCTACGCACATACAGTGAGCGCATTTATCCCAGAACACAGCCTTGTTTTGGATGTTCGGTAAGTTCTGTCGTGGAATATGTTGTAAAAGCAGTTTTTGTGTGTGTGTGTGTGTGTGTGTGTGTGTGTGTGTGTGTATCAGGGATGGAAATTAACTTTTTTGTCTACCGGCCACTGTGGCTGGTGGATTTCAAAATCTACCAGCCACTCAATGTTTTTACCAGCCACTTTCTTGTTTTTAACTGACAATGTGTAACTGCATGTGAAAATTAATACTACAAGATCTACAATACTTAAGCAGTTTATTTAATCTCAAGTCTCAATGAAATACTGACATTTTCTCTTTCTCTCTTATACACTCTTCCTCTCTTATATATATTTCTCTTTTTTACCTGGATGTGGCATTTGGATGATTCGTGGTCTTTTATGGCTTCCAGTTTTAGGTTTTTAGTCCCAGCAATGAAACTATTAGGCCCTGTTTACACGAGAACGCTCGCGGGTGAAAACGTAAAAATATTTTATCAGATGTGCCTTTCGTTTAGACGGCGAAGGCGTTTTTGGGGCTTAAAAACGCCAAAAAGTGAAACCACCCTCCAGAGTGGAAATCTTAAAAACGCTCCACCGTCGCATTGGTGCGTTCACACCGGACGCGAATAGCGCGTCAGGCGCGAGTGATTTCAATGTTAAGTCAATGCAAAGATGTTTTCTCTGCAGACCTCTTAACGCCTAAGATGTAACGCCACATTTTTTTTGAATGTGTGCCTCCTCTAAAAGTGTCCGCCGTCTGTGTGAAACAGTATGCTATCTTTATTTACCCGCCACGGTGGCCGGTAGGTGAAGCGAATTTACCCGCCACAACACAAAATCACCCGCATTTGGCTGGTGGCGGGTGCTAATTTCCATCCCTGGTGTGTATCTTTAGGTCCGGTGTTGAGATTGCCACTGTGAATGCAAAGCGAATCAGGACTAAACGTATCGCTTTGATTTGTGGTCCATACCCAGATAACCAAACCACAGCTGTGACGTCTGAACACACGCTCAGAGTGTATTGTAATATAGATGTGTTCAGATGACGGGATGAGTGTAAATGGGTTATTGGGTCAGTCAGTGGGGATTTAGATCTGGCGTCTGTGTCCGGCTGAGATGCTTCTCTTCAAGCTCTTTCCAACAGTGTGTCTTTGTTTGTTCAGGATGCGACTGAAAACAAGTCTGCTAAATTTAGTCGTTGTGTTGAACCGCTCAGGATTGAGCTTGTGTGTGTCCCACATATCAAACACACACCATCCGTGAATGCAGGAGTTTATAGACCAGTTGGGTTCGAGCTAACAGCTGTTCAAGCACAAGTGTTGATGTCCACACTGTACATAGACCATCAATCGCAGTTCTCTCTTCAACAACGCTGAATCCATTCTGAAAGCTTCATTAAACCGGTTAAATGCTCTTGCATCTCCAAATGCTTTTTTTTAATGCAAAATGTATGTAAATACAGTCATATCTGTCCTAAAGACAAACATCTGATATGTTGTTCATTAGTCTAAACGCAGCCTATTAGACCTGCCTATGTGTGTGTGACATTATATTTCATGATAACGATATAGGCATATATATATATATATATATATATATATATATATATATATATATATATATATATATATATATATATATATATATATATATATATATATATATGTATATCTACACTCACCTAAAGGATTATTAGGAACACCATACTAATACTGTGTTTGACCCCCTTTCGCCTTCAGAACTGCCTTAATTCTACGTGGCATTGATTCAACAAGGTGCTGAAAGCATTCTTTAGAAATGTTGGCCCATATTGATAGGATAGCATCTTGCAGTTGATGGAGATTTGTGGGATGCACATCCAGGGCACGAAGCTCCCGTTCCACCACATCCCAAAGATGCTCTATTGGGTTGAGATCTGGTGACTGTGGGGGCCATTTTAGTACAGTGAACTCATTGTCATGTTCAAGAAACCAATTTGAAATGATTCGAGCTTTGTGACATGGTGCATTATCCTGCTGGAAGTAGCCATCAGAGGATGGGTACATGGTGGTCATAAAGGGATGGACATGGTCAGAAACAATGCTCAGGTAGGCCGTGGCATTTAAACGATGCCCAATTGGCACTAAGGGGCCTAAAGTGTGCCAAGAAAACATCCCCCACACCATTACACCACCACCACCAGCCTGCACAGTGGTAACAAGGCATGATGGATCCATGTTCTCATTCTGTTTACGCCAAATTCTGACTCTACCATCTGAATGTCTCAACAGAAATCGAGACTCATCAGACCAGGCAACATTTTTCCAGTCTTCAACTGTCCAATTTTGGTGAGCTCGTGCAAATTGTAGCCTCTTTTTCCTATTTGTAGTGGAGATGAGTGGTACCCGGTGGGGTCTTCTGCTGTTGTAGCCCATCCGCCTCAAGGTTGTGCGTGTTGTGGCTTCACAAATGCTTTGCTGCATACCTCGGTTGTAACGAGTGGTTATTTCAGTCAAAGTTGCTCTTCTATCAGCTTGAATCAGTCGGCCCATTCTCCTCTGACCTCTAGCATCAACAAAGCATTTTCGCCCACAGGACTGCCGCATACTGGATGTTTTCCCTTTTCACACCATTCTTTGTAAACCCTAGAAATGGTTGTGTGTGAAAATCCCAGTAACTGAGCAGATTGTGAAATACTCAGACCAGCCCGTCTGGCACCAACAACCATGCCACGCTCAAAATTGCTTAAATCACCTTTCTTTCCCATTCTGACATTCAGTTTGGAGTTCAGGAGATTGTCTTGACCAGGACCACACCCCTAAATGCATTGAAGCAACTGCCATGTGATTGGTTGATTAGATAATTGCATTAATGAGAAATTGAACAGGTGTTCCTAATAATCCTTTAGGTGAGTGTGTGTGTATATATATACACATATACATACACATATATACTCATGTAAACAGCATAGAGAAGTGCCGAGAGCTGAGAGCTGCACAGACATGAATGAATCTCTGCTGGTCCATGCATGTCTGTCACGTCACCACATGCTGAATACCATCAGCAACCCAGCCCTGACCTCGAGTGAACCTAACCAACACAGAATCAACACTGAACAAGTGTTCTCAGTCGCCAGCCGATCACTAATTAACCCATAGTTTTGCAAAGAGGGTTTCCATTGTAATCACTACAAAGCTGTCCGAAATCTGAGCAGAACTCGGCACGGACTAAAAACTGGTTCTGAGTAAACTTGAACGCCTCTGGAGCCTCATTTCTAACCGTCGCACAGAACAGGCCCTGAAAGAGCCGTACGCCACTTCACACGCATGAGATGTGATTCATTCAAACAAACATACGGGAGAATGTGCATCTGTGAGTAAACTCTGATCCTGCGTACCAACATCTGGAGACGTTTGGAGACACCGATGGAGATCTGAGGGAGGAAAACCACTTTAATATTCATCATGAGTCATAATCATAAATACAGTGCATGTTCACAATAACAGTTTAAATAAGTAAAAGAAGGATTTAAACTGTTTTACATCTGATATACACATTTAGATTAAATATGCCATTCTCATTAATGGAGTTAAGCACTTAGATTACATGAAATCATTACCGAGAAGGTACAAAAAATGATATGTTTATTTATTAGAAGTATTAGTAGTGGATGCGCTGCTTTTGAACACTTTAGCTGTGGCATGCTGTGTTTTAATGTTTGCTTAGTTCATGATAATAGCAGAACATGATGTGAACATAGCAGAAATGCTCAATAATGCACAATAAGGCCTCTCTGTTTCCATTAAAAATATAAAGCAATTAAAAATACTATTTATCCAGTGGAAAAGATTGAGTATTGAGGTATCACGTGGATGAATATGAATATGCAAATGATATGCAGATGAGGATATGCATAGTAAAACGAGGCATTATAAGCTCATATATGGTTATTTCTAGGATAGAGATGCATGAACGCACAATCTTCCTCTGACTGGGGTTTATAAAGGGAATTTTGTGCAGGTTCTGACGTACGCACGCTTTTATATGTCTGAATTCTTTTTGGCGTACATCATTTTTGGCTTTTGGGCGCACACACACTTTTAGTAAGGATCCTACACACAGTTTTATAAATGAGAGCCTAGATTGGCCATTGCATACATAAGATCAACAGACTTGTCTGTGATTGGCTACATTTCTCACCGCTGCAAAAACACATTGTGAATAGAAACAGAAATACACACTGGATCGTTTGCCAAATCTGTTTCACCAATATGATATTATTACAGTATTAACTGAGGGTGCTTAACTTTGTTAAACACACATGGCCTGAACCCAAAGGAAAAACAGGAAACACTTCCTTCCTCCTTTGGTTGACTTGGAGAATGGGAAATCTGCCTTTGTTCTGAAGCGTACTGAGCTGTGCTGCTGTTTGCTTCAATTTAAGGTGGCAAATATTGCCCTTTCATAAAAATGTTCATTTCTGTCACAGCCTGTGAACTGACCACTGCATAAAATATGAATGGTATGATTATCTTCGCGAGTCAGCTGTCAACAACAGGCCTAAACCAGCCATGGCACCAGCACAAAAACACATTATTATCAACAGAACTTGGAAAATATTGAGATATATTCATTTCTGTCAATATTGCACACCCCTAATGTACAGTGTTCATTTTTATTTCTTCAGGTCTTAAGAAGGTCTTAAAAAGCGTAAAATATTACTTTATAAAGTGTGCAACAACCCTGTTACACACTTTTGGATGCAGTGTTTGGATGGTATACCACCTCCATATTTGCCCATTGGCAATATGAATCATCCCCATATATAACGATAAATGATTAATTAATTATTAATGCTGGTGTGTTTCTTCTGTTCGTCAGGCGTTCGGACAGGCTCACTCCAACCACAGGAAGGTGGCGGCCGACGGCGAGAGCCGCGAGGAGTCGCTCCTCCAGGAGTCGGCGTGTAAAGAGGCGTATTACGAGCAGCGCGTGCAGGAGCTGCAGGCGGAGCTGAGACAAGCTCGAAACATCCTGACCAACACCCAGTCGGAGAACGAGCGCCTCGCCACCATCACGCAGGAGCTGAGAGAGGTCAGTGTGTGCGGTGAGCGTGTGTGTGGGGCACGAGTGGCGTCAGGATGGGCAGAAGAGGGGTTACAAGCGCTAGGAGTCGCTAAAGCACCAATTCAGTTGGAAAAAGTGTTGAAGTATAGTGTAGAAAATGACAACAGAATATTGATGAATCAACCGTTTGTACCTGCCAATTAAAAACATTATTAGGGATGCACCGATATGAACATATTGGCCGATACCGATAACCGATAATTCTTTATGTAACCAATATATTGGCCGATAAATCTGAATCCAAATTTTTATATAATTTTTGAGAGCCTGCTTACTAAAACAAAAGCCTCACCATTAAATCCATGTCTCAAACACACACTTATAATGATGTTCTCATGATGATTTTATGTAGCCGATATGACAGACTTGCATCACTGAACTGTATTTTCCTTTTTTGAAGTGATTCTGATCATATTTCAAGCAATTCAAACCCATCATGTTGAACAGTTACAGTGCACATCTGAAGTGTCTCAGCTGGAGGAAATAATACATTATTGTAGTGCTGGGCGGTGTAACGGTTCATACCGAATACCGGTGTTTATTTTTGTTGTGATATGAATTTTTAAAATACCGCAGTACCGGTGTATGTCGCTTTATAACGATCGGAGCGCGGCGCGGCACTGTTGGAGAGGGTGGTGGTGATGCACGTGTTACTAAGCGTGACTTTGAAGGTGGATAGGTTAAACTATAATTGATAGCTGTCAAATTATATTGTTTCCCATACACGGGTTCACAATATCAACACAGCCTTTTGGAAAATCTATTTGTGGTTGGCATGGACATCGTTGAATAAACATGAGCACTGCACGTTTCAAAATCAAAACGCGGCGCGGGTGTTTTTATATGAATGTATCTGAAGTGAACTGACGGTCTTTAGAAAAGTTTCTTTGTTATTACGAGTCAAGTCAAGTCAAGTCATCTTCATTTATATAGCGCTTTTAACAATGTAAATTGTTTCAAAGCAGCTTTACAGAGATAAACGTATAATTTAAGGTAACAGAGATTTTTTTGGCTTTATAGCGGTTCTTTAATAAAGTTATTTTACAGCTAAAGTTAGTTTTGATTGATTCGCTTCCGTCGCAACGATCATTTGTTATTAAATTAGGGGCCGCTAAGACGACACCATTCTCTCTACACAGACTTTAAACGCGATCCTGTGAGAAACGCTGATGGCGTTCACATGCACATTTAGAATTGGTTCTATAGAGAGCCTAAGTCCCGCCCCTCCGCTTCCGGCTCATGGGACCTTATTTCGGAAAAAATATGTATGGAAGTCAATGGCGAGAGACAACTTATCTTTTTATTCCGTCTGAACTGTGCCCTGAACTACACATATGATGTTTGTCAATTTAAAAGGTAATTATGAAAGTAAAGAAAGTCGCAGTTTGTCATAAAACAGAAGAGTAACGTTTAGTTTTATGTGAAAATCGCTCAATGAACTACATCTCTCGTCTCGCACTATGTGCGTCACAAGATCCGTTGCTCGTATGTATGTATTCTGGCTCAAAACACTCAGGCATGACGGCGTAACGTTACCATTATAATGTAAGACTATAGAAACAATGACTGACGTTAGCTTCAGTAAAGTTAGCTTCATTCATTGAGAGAAAAAGTATGACGTCGCGTGTGCGCCTTCTGGGTTTGTAGTCTTTGTAATTACGTGTTTTCACAGTCTTATACCTCAGCAGTTTTATATCAAGCTGCGACTTTCTTGACTTTAAAATGTATCTTTTAAATTGACGAACATCATATGTGTAAATCAGGGCACAATTCAAACGAGATCAAAATATTTGTTGTCTCTCGCCATTGACTACCATACAAGGGGAGGGACTTAGGCTCTCTATAGTTATGTGCGTTTGAATTAGGGATGGGCATTTTTCAAAAATATTGCATTCGAATATTCGTTTATTTAAATGAGTTTAACGAAAAAGGTGTTATTTTTTAAGGTTTTTTTTGTTGTTGTTGTCACCATTTCTGAAGAAGCTTATCATTAGGCAATATACACAACAAGCTCACAATATACACAACGATCTTACAATATATGTTAAAGTTTTCTTTTAATTGAAAACATTAAACAGTAGGCCTATGTGTAAACAAAAAAATATAAAGAACAAAAGGATATAAGCTCAAGCAGCGCGAACGGAAAAAACGCCTAAAGCAGAGTAGCAGATTGCGCCAGTTATCGTACAGAACGTTACAAATATACTCGAGTCAGCATATAATTATTGTGTTTATATTGTTTCACGTTTATGTTGAGAAAAACAATAATATCCACATGAAGGGGCGCCGCCAGCAATTAGGCCGTGTGTCCACCAAAGCGTTTTTACTCGCGGCTGGCGTGTTTTTACAATTGTTTTCAATGGGAGCGCCGCGTTTTTAAAACGCCATGAGCGTAACGAGGCGCTGAGCGTCTTTTTCACGCTGAAGCGCTGAGCGTTCGGCGTTTTTTACTGGTCGCCGAGAGTTGAAGAATGTTCAACTTTTGGTAAAACGCAGCGCTCATCACTGTCACTTTTTACCCAACCGTCCAATCACAGTGGAGGAGGGGCGGGACTAATACCACACCGACCAACCGCGTCCGCCACATGATTCTGCTTGTACAACATCAACAGATGACAACAACAAGCATAATAACGGAACAAAATCAAGAGCCAGATAAAATACATTACATTTTAATATAGAATCAACACAGAAACAAAATATGTGTGAAATGAGATACTAGTAAGACTTTCGCGGATATTCCGTATCATAACAAGCAAAGTGTCTCGGTCTCAACCGTCTCAACTGAAAAAACGCTGCGCTGCCAAAACGCTCTCAAGCGCCCACAGCTGAGCGTTTTTAGCAGAGCGCCTAGCGTTTTCAGCTGGCTAAAAACGCTTTGGTGGACACACGGCCTTATACTCGAGTGAGAAAACGCGCTGCGCTGACAGACGTTTCAGTGAAACAAAGATAACGGTGTTCTTGTTCTAAGTTTCTTACAGCACTTTGCGTTTTCTGTTCTTAAACCTCTCTCAAAGAAAACTTAAAGGAAGAATATGTCTCAAAATCATTTTGCTATTAGATAAGTTATCATCTCGGATCACTCGCACTACAGCTGCGCTTACCTGCAGTCGTGATGCAGTGATGGACAGCTGTCTTTCCTCAGTCGACTGCTGTTTGGATTTCATGTGATTTCTCATTGTGGTGATGATATTATAACTCCAGATTAATTAATTAATTTGATCAAAAGTAATTCCATTTTGTAAAATCATTTAGTAACCTCATTTTCTACTAGTAATTCCAAACTTCGCGAGGCAGACGACGACATGATCAAATACAAACAACTTGTTAAACACGCGGCACAGTGCCACCCAGTGCATTTTATTATAACTGCGAGTTAGTGCTTGGGATTCATCAGGGATTCACTGCATTTACGACCCGCAAAGTATTTACGGCTTCATAAATTCGATAAAATTCGAATAGTATTTTATTTTTCGAATAATAATTACAGATCGAATATTCGAAAATTCGAATATTCGTGCACATCCCTAGTTTGAATATATGTGCGCAGGTTTGTTATTCCCTACAAACCAAGCCGAAACAAAGTACTGGTGTTTCCTTATAATTTTTGATACAGAATTTTATTTTATTTGATCAGTTCGGGGTAGATACGCAAATTGAGTTTTCCCGACAACGCTTTATCTGTAGAGTGGTAAAGGGATCCTCCATAGGGAGAGACTAGTTGGCACTTCAGCACTGCGTTGTCATCGGGTCCAGGCGAAGGTCCTTCGTCAGATCTGGATACGGCCTGGATCCGGCAGGCTGCGGTAAAACCTCGGGATAAACAAAGACACTAAAATTAGCGTAGATGCCATTCTTCTCATGATGTAACGAGTACATCAGGATTTATGGGAAGTGTTCCCGGTTCCAGCTGACCTAATCTATGCAGCCTAACACTGAATTATAGAAGTCTATAATGTATTATGTGAATGCTAGGTCAAAGAGATGTGTCTTTAGTCTAGCTTTGAACTGACAGAGTGTGTCTGCTTCCCAGACACGATTGAATCTTTCTTTATCTTTCCTGATAAAGCTGAGCGTTGCTGCTTTGTGTACAGCCGTTACCAGGGAAACCACTCCTAAAGCGCCAGTGCTGGCACCTCTTTGTAAACAGCCTTGCAAACCTGTATAATACTAGTGTGGATTTTCTTCTACAGTATTCACTCATGACAGTAAAATAGGGCGTTCTAAGTCAATCTACTGCAGTATTTCCTCTCTCACTCAGTGAAAAATGTGTTTTACACCCAGTCATGCTTGAAAAACAAAACAAAAAAAACGTCATATACCGTGAAACCGGTGTAATTTAGAAAAATACCGTGATGTGGATTTTTGGTCATACCGCCCAGCACTACATTATTTATCGACTTATGGGACCGATAATGATAACATTAAAAATGTTAAACATAAAAACATATCGGCCGATACTGGGGCTGTGATGGTGGTAATTCGTCAGTGCCGTCATCCACCACGATAGATGTAACAGGACACATATTCACACTGAAAACTTGTCATTGCTATTTCTTTCCGTTCGGCATGCATGTGAACAAACACGGCATTGTTTCAAGCACTGCACGTGGTTTGGACAATACCATTTATATGGCATCTGGAAAATAAGGAAGTGCACTGAGTGGGAAACTGCTGTGGGGAAAGTGCACGATTCAAGTCGTCCACTGCAAAAATGCTTTTCTTACTTTAGTATTTTCATCTTGTTTCCAGTCCAAATATCTAAAAATTCTTAAATCAAGATGCATTTACTAGATGAGTAAAATGACATAAGATGTTATGTCCTGTTTTCCGGGGGAATTGATCAAAATGAAGTGAGTTTTTGCTTAAAACAGGCTAAATTATCTGCCAGTGGGGTCATAAAAATAATCTTAATTTAAACAGAAACAAGATTATTTTTCTGACCCCATTGCCAGATAATTTTGCTTGTTTTAAGCAAAAACTCACTTCATTTTGATTAATTCCCCCGGAAAACAGGACATAATGTCTTGAAACCCATGAGATATTTCTAACTTCTTGTGTTGACCGACTTTTACCATTTACTAAATTAAAAAAAAAAATGTAATGATGATAATCGTGTTTTGGCACTAAACGGGTATGTGATCTACAGCGGTTTTCTACTTTAACACAGTAAAGGGGTTAAAAGTGAATGAAAGAAATAATATAAATAATGTTTCTATAAATAATTGGCGGTGGAAAGACAGATGGTGTGACACGAGTGAGGATCGCAGTGCTCTTGAGGAGATTACTGAGCCAAAGGTGAAATGAAATGTGTTTTTGCATGTGACTGAGCGGAGGAACAGATGGAGTGAGGACGGAGAGATGCAGATGGAGGGAGTGATAAACACAAGCAAACAGGTCAAAGGTTAAAAGTGTAGTTGACATACACTACTGTTCAAAAGTTTGGGGTCAGCTCGTTAATACTTTTGTTCATCAAGAACGGATGAAATGGATCATAAGTGACAGTATGACATTATAATGTTACAGAAGATTCTGTTTCAAATAAATGCTTGTTGATTCTTTATCACACACACACACACACACACACTCTCTTCTTGTGCCACAGAACAGTCAGATGGTGGAGCTGCAGAGGTCTCGTCTGCGCGACGACATCAAGGAGTTTAAGATCCGAGAGGCTCGTCTTCTGCAGGACTACAGCGAGCTCGAGGAGGAGAACATCACCCTCCAGAAACATGTGTCTGTCTTAAAACAGGGCCAGGTAACATTCAGCTGTGTGTGTGTGTGTGTGTGTGAGTGTGTGTGTGTGTGTGTGTGACTACAGCGAGCTCGAGGAGGAGAACATCACCCTCCAGAAACATGTGTCTGTCTTAAAACAGGGCCAGGTAACATTCAGCTGTGTGTGTGTGTGTGTGTGTGTGTGTGTGTGTGTGTGTGTGTGTGTGTGTGTGTGTGTGTGTGTGTGTGTGTGTGTGTGTGTGACTACAGCGAGCTCGAGGAGGAGAACATCACCCTCCAGAAACATGTGTCTGTCTTAAAACAGGGCCAGGTAACATTCGGGTGTGTGTGTGATGGGTAGGTTTAGGGGTTGGGTTAGTGTGTGTGTGTGTGTGTGATGGGCAGGTTTAGGGGTCGGGTTAGTGTGTGTGTGTGTGTGATGGGCAGGTTTAGGGGTCGGGTTAGTGTGTGTGTGTGTGTGTGTGATGGGCAGGTTTAGGGGTCGGGTTAGTGTGTGTGTGTGTGTGATGGGCAGGTTTAGGGGTCGGGTTAGTGTGTGTGTGTGTGATGGGTAGGTTTAGGGGGGTCGGGTTAGTGTGTGTGTGTGTGTGTGTGTGTGTGTGTGTGTGTGTGTGTGTGTGTGATGGGTAGGTTTAGGGGTCGGGTTAGTGTGTGTGTGTGTGATGGGTAGGTTTAGGGGTCGGGTTAGTGTGTGTGTGTGTGATGGGTAGGTTTAGGGGTCAGGTCTGTGTGTGTGTGTGTGTGTGTGTGTGTGTGTGTGTGTGTGTGTGTGTGTGTGTGTGATGGGTAGGTTTAGGGGTCGGGTTAGTGTGTGTGTGTGTGTGTGTGTGTGTGTGTGTGTGTGTGTGTGATGGGTAGGTTTAGGGGTCGGGTTAGTGTGTGTGTGTGTGTGTTAGGGATGGGACGATACACTTAAACTCACGATACGATGCACCTCGATATGCCAGGGTCACGATACGATACGTCACGATACGATATCAAAAAAGAATTTTTTTTTACTGTATAACAACAACTTATTATGGTGACGTTGAAGGTGGTGGTTCATGTTTGATGTGTTGGATGTGGTGTACGGAATGACAGCATGGCATAGCTTACACACAGTCTTAAGGCCATTGCACACTGAGTCCGAAATTCGCATTTGAAATTTTCGCACGTTAAAAAAAAATTCGACCTCACGTTATGTCAATCACGCTTGCACACTGACCTACGAAACTTTCGTCCGTAAAAAAATAATTCGGATTGGGTTCGGTTTTCTGCGTTTTTCGCATCCACAGACAGTGTTTTGAGAGGTTTTTTGAAAATTCAGAGCCACCGTACAAGCGAACGACAAAATCCAGAATGACGTCTGACAAGTTGATACACTTCGTCTCGCAGTACTGTATGAAAAACAAAATGCGGATTACAAAGACACTGAATAAAATATAACCTGTATACAGCTGTTCTGTCTGCCCAGCGCTTCTGCCGGCCGCGCGCGCGTGTGTGTGTGTGTGTGTGCGTGTCCGTCCATAGACATACTGCCTGTTCAGGATCGACTGGTTCACGGAAGTTGGTGGTCTTCTTTTTAATATGTGGCTCCAGTATCGCTAGCAAAGCATCAAACTGTTCCACTGACATTCTGAGGTAAATTTTGAATCGCTCGGAATAATTTCGCAACTCCTTGATAAGGAGGTGAAACTCTCCTTCCTCTCGGCGCAATCTCAGGATTGGATGGACCCAATATTTCCTTTCTTTTTTTCTTTTTAAGAAGAAAGAGTGCAACAAATTCATCCTCACTGCTTGACGAATCTTTTTGTATTTTTTGCGTTTTTTTCCGCAAAGGTTTAATAAATACGCATCGGACTCAGTGTGCAAGGTTTCTGTGCGTGACGAATTTTAAGGCTGACGAACACGAAAAAACGCATACGAAAATTTCGGACTCAGTGTGCAATGGCCTTTAGTTTTACCCTGCTTGATCAGCAGATGGTGCTGCCAGCCTGCCACCATAGACTGTATGTCTGCCCCATATACATACACACACATATAATACACTAAATTATTTATATACTACGCAAATCATGCAGCAGTGCCATCTATCTTTATTTCGCGATCCATTTTTTTCGACCTCGATGCGTTTCGTCACGTTTTGTATCGCGATATTTCGTCAAACGATATTTCGTCCCATCCCTAGTGTGTGTGTGTGTGTGTGTGTGTGTGTGTGTGTGTGTGTGTGTGTGTGTGTGTGTGTGTGTGTGTGTGTGATGGGTAGGTTTAGGGGTCGGGTTAGTGTGTTTGTGTGTGTGTGTGTGATGGGCAGGTTTAGGGGTCGGGTTAGTGTAAGGTTAGTGGAGAGAATGTACAGTTTTAAAACCATTACGTCTATGGAATGTCCCCATTTAGATAGCCAAGTAAACGTGTGTGTGTGTTTGTGTGTGTGTGTGTGTGTGATGGCATCCTGCAGGTTGAGTTTGAGGGTCTGAAGCATGAACTGCGTCGTCTGGAGGAAGATACCCAGTTCCTGAACAGCCAGCTGGAGGATGCGGTGCGTCTGAAGGAGATCGCGGAGCGGCAGCTCGGAGAGGCGCTCGAGACCATCAAGACTGAGAGGGAGCAGAAGGCAAGACATGGAGTTTCTGTTTATCAAATTATTATTAGGGTTGGGTATCGTTTGAATTCATTAAGAAAAGTAGAAATAAAAAATGAGCAATCGCAACAAATAGATACAACTGTACAAGGATACGATTGAAATAAACAGTCTTTCAAGATTGTCAAGTATCCGATTCCTGACCTCAAGTATTCAATTCTAGAACTGGAACAGGTTTTTGATTCCCAACCCTAATTATTATTGCAGCTGGATATTATTGGGAGTGTGAGCTCTTCATTAGTTGTGCTGGGAATCAAGAACTGGTCCCATTAAATAAAGTCTTTGTTACATTGACCTCGTGCCAACAAACATAGGACCCATAAAGCAGTCTTGAGAAAAACAATAAAATGAAATAAGATTAAACTAAATAAATTACAATAAATAAAAATGTTATTTAAAATCAAAAAATTTTTGTTTGTTATTAATCTAATATATTAAATGACATTAAAATAAATAATGAAATGTTGTATTTTGAACGAGAACACAAGGACGCAAGAAAGGAAGGATATTGAGAAACGGCCAGTGTCTGCTGGTGTTGATATCTCGCTTTAACTCTGTGCTGTGTTGAAAACCCTGTAACACTTGGGATGTGTCCTGCAAAAAATTGCTTCGAAATCTCTCGTTATGCTAACTTATCACCAAATATTGGATTCAATCTTTTTATATGCTTACGTACCTGGTTAAACATTAAATATCACTAGTGTGGTAGTGTAAATATTTTTCATATTTTATGTAAAATTGTCGAAATGATCCAGAAATAATGATTTTTCACTCAAAAACTGAGGTACGTAAAAGATTAAATCCAATTTTAGATAAAATATGAAAAAAATGTGCACTATCACACTAGTGTGCTTTAATGTTTAACCAGGAAAATTGACTAAATTATCCACAAATAATTATTTTATTCACTCAAAAACGGAGGTATGTCAGCTCAGATAAATGAGGCCTACGATCGATCCATTCATAAATGAAATATAAAACCGGTCCCAAATGAAAGAAAACAAGTTGACAAAAAGATTGAATCCAGTATTTGGTGATGATGTAGCATAATGAGAGATTTATAAGCAATTTTTTTTAGACTGGTCATTTAAAATTGACCGTGAACACCACAAGTGTTACAATGTGAAAAAAACCCACAAAAAATTACAAAATGTATCTCAACTTTTTTTGTGAAGTTGTTAGACTGAGTGAGTAAAGTACTTAATAACATTAGCATTTTCGGGTCAAAATGACCCGAACACAACATGAGGGTTCGATCTGTCTTTAATTGATCTACAGGAGTCAACATTTGAAGTGGATCAAAACCTTTCATCAAAGTTATACATGAATTTTGAATAATAATCGTTTTTAGGACAACTCTGAACTTTTTTGATCCACTTCAGATGTTGACTACTGTAGTTTAAAACGCTGTTCCCGCCTCAGCTCTAACTTCATGAGATGTGCTGGTGTGTGTGTGTGACACAGGCCGCCTTGAGGAAGGAGTTATCTCAGTACATGAGCATCGGGGACTCGATGTACCACAGTCCTCTGAGCATCTCCCTCGACGGCCTGAAGTTCAGCGACGACACCTCGATCGTGCCGAACAACGACCAACCCCTGCACGTCTACGAGAACGGCTTCCACAAGATCGCCAGCAACAACGAGAACAACGACGACGACAACCGTGTTTCCACGCCTAAGAAAGGAGAGTTGTTCCAGCCGTCCTCCAGCCTCGTGGACAACCTCCTGAACGAGCTCAACATCTCCGAGATCCAGAAGCTCAAGCAACAGCTGCTGCAGGTACTCACACACCACCAGTCCAATGCTTGTGGTCGGGAAGAGCTTTAATGTTTTTAAAAATTTACTCTAGAAAAATCACGAGTGCACAATCATTTAGAAAAATTGAACAAAACATTATTTAGTGGGGAACAAATAAGAGAAGATAAGTGTAGTACTAAATATGGTAAAACGTTACACATTGCTCTTTGTATTGTTGTAAAATACATAAATGAAAAACAAGACAAAAAAAATCAAAAAGATCAAAACACTTTTAGGCTATATATACTATCAGGGATGCAAACAGCGCGCTTTTCGGCGCCTCCCGCTTTTTTCTCGTCAGTTTGGGTGACTTGTCTGTGTGTTATTCGCATATCTCTCGAATGTGAGAAAACCACTAAATGTGTGAAAACCACTATTTTCTGTTTCAAACTTTCACATAGCATCTTCTTTAGGTTATAATAACATAAATTCAAATCCAGATTTTGATTTTCAAAGATTTATTATAAAAACGGATAATTTTTTCCCAAAAATGCAATAAATTGATGACTTTTTTTTTCCAAAATGCAATAAATCCATTGAATCAATATAAAGTTATTTTTGATCATATTGCCATCGCAAGAAATATCTCCTGAACTTTTTTGACGGCGATCCGCTCACAAAAACTGATTTTGCACGGGCACTTTGCACTGCTCCCTGAATCGAGGCGCTTATTCATTTGTGGATGTTAACTGAATCTGTAAGTCAGCTATGCTGTTACTTCTGAATATTATATTTCATTCTGGTGCGCTTAACGCTATCGCTACTGTGTAATAGTAGCCTATGCTATTCACCAACTAAACATATCCTATTCAATGCGTTCAGTCTCTTTCACGGGCATCATTTGTAGTAGCCTATTCACAAACTGTTTACTCAAGCGCAGCGTTTTCTCGGAGTTCACTGTGTGCTTTCTACCATGCACAAATAAAAATGTCACTGAACTTTTGCTGTGTAATTGTAACAATGAGCACTCAAACACACCAAACCAACAATTACTAAAAACACACACAAAAACTGATTTTGCACGGGCATTTTGCACTAAAACTTAGAAGGTTGTGGTATTCATAAACACTCAGTCAGCTACACTGTTTACTTCTGAATATTATAGTTTATTCACAGCCATCATTTGTAGTAACCTAGCCTGCTCCCTGAATTCAATGCGTTCACAGTCTCTTTCACAGACACCAAACCAACAATTACTAAAAACACACACAAAAACTGATTTTGGACGGGCATTTTGCACTAGTCTATTTAATTTTTGTAAATGCTGTTTATCTGAGTCTTTGCATGTTCACTTTGTAACACTGGGTCTGTTCTTCCGCCTACGTCACGCTTGACCTTTCAACGTGATTGCGTAATGTGTGCCACATCACAGCTAGTGCTAGTCAATACAAGCAATTGTGTTTAAAAAGTATATATATATGTTTATTTTATATTATACGGGTCCTCTCCATGCGTATGGGTGTGTGTTGAGCCAGAACCATAGGAACAATACGAGACCATTGTTTTATTCTGGCCGTTATGATAATCAGACCCGCACTGAACCCTCATGACCTATTGATCATTCACAAGATTCATTCCAGACGCCATGAAAGAGCAGCTGAGATGATGTTTCTCATGATGTTTTGCATACATTTTAAATTACAAATGATTTTATAAGCTCTGGTTGTTTGTGAAGGGAATCTGTTAGTGTGTCCTGTCACGGCTCTCCACACACTATAGGAACAAAACTGTTACATATATTTTTACCCCAAATTCTCTTTAAATCAATCTTAGTAAATCAAAGTCTGGAAAAATGTCCGTCATTAGAGATGTCATGTGGGTTTAACAGCAACTTCCACATGACATTGAGTATATTAGGACAGGAATATTTTACTGTTTGCTTTTATTTTCCATACAGTAATAATTTATTAATTATAAAGACATCAATAATAAAAAATAATTATTAATATTGAATATTGTATACTGTAATATAATATTGAGATGGATTATGTTTATTAAAAATTTTAATATTCACATATTGAAAACTTCTACCATGTGCAGTATTTGCTTATTATGTGAATAAATGATTGAAGGTGTTTTTGTATTACATTCCCACTGTAACTGACATGAACAAAACAGACAGTTAAACGGTGACCCGCAGGCCACAGCACTGAGCCAGAACCTCATATTGCTTATAGACTGAGATTTCCCCAGGTTTGAGTCGTGTCAGGACAGGTTACACTGCGAGTCCTGGAATTAATGCTCAGAGCAAATGTGCTTTTGAAGGCGGTTCTGCTTTGACTGAATAATGAAGGATACTTTTTTACGTTTTCAACTCTGGCCCTTAATAAAGGCTTTCTGAAGTATCCATATGGAAAATATCCATATTTAAAACTTTATCGACTAAAATAACTAGCTTCCAGCAGACGGCCTGTCACGATAACAAATTTTGCGGGACGATAAATTGTCCAAGAAATTATTGCGATAAACAATAATATTGTCGTTCTGAGACCATTTTCATCTAATATAATGATAATGGCATAATAATGCAGGTACACATTTTCAAAGATCTATAAACTTTTATTTCTAAAGAATATTAAACATTGAAAACGGAAAACATTTTAAATATCCACAAATAATGAACAAAACAACCAAAAACAATAAAAGCAATGGACTCTCAGTGTCTGTTAACAAAATAAATGTCTGTTAATAAATAAAATGGATGTAAACAAAATTGCACTTCAAAAAATATTAAACATTAGGCTTTAGACATTAGGCTTTAGACATTAGGCATAAATAGAGATACATTCCATAACAGGCAAAACTGCCAGTTAGGACCTTTGTAAACAAATAAAAAAAGCCTCAACAGGCTTGCACTGTCCTCCTGTTACTTAGTCGACTAAATGCCCGAGTGATTGTGTACTGTCGGGAAAACGGAGACGCACTTTATTGCGTGTGCTACGCACTGAAAATACTTGGTTAGGATTAGGGGTGAGGAGTGCGTGTGTATTACACGCCATAAAGTGCGTATCATATGCACGCAAAAACTATTTTTGGCGTATTAATGGCACGAGAAATAACATTCGTGGTATAGATACGCATTTTCATGAGATCGGGCTCGCTGTCGCGTTTGGCTTTGAAACCAATTCCATCTTTTTCTTTTTTTCCCCTCCAACTCACAACTAGCGTCTTCTCTCTCTCCCGGCAGTCGCCGCAAGCAGTCCCGCCGGCGCTTTCCCATACAAAGACCATGTGACTGACAAGAGGGTTCACTCCTCCTATACGCTAAGGAACCGAGAGTGGTCATCCAGTCTCTTTGGTAGAGAGAGAGAGAGACGAGGAAAACAAACAAGCATGCAAATGGAATTATCGCGGCTGGAAAAATTATCGAGCTCATTTTTTTTATCGTGCAATTAATTGATTTATTGACTATCGCGACAGGCCTATTCCAGCAGACGGCCTCCACTCACTCCCTCAGCTCAGAGATCCACTGGTTGACGATCACACGTTGATCTGATTGGTTACAAGGTAGTTTGTGACGTCAGAAACACCAGCGATTTCAGAGCGTGTTTTTGAGACTGTCTTTGGTTCACTGCAGTTTTAAGGAGGAAATACTCAGCAATGGTGTCGACTTATGAACTTACACATGGTTTGTCTTAAAGCATATTAAAAACACCACATAGACACATAAACAACATTAAAAGCTGGATTTACACCACAGGGGACTTAAAAAAAAAAAAAAAGTACTGAATTACTATTCTCTCTTTTCCAAAATGTTGTCACTTTGACTTGCACACTCATTCGTGCAAGTGAACAGACAAAAATACAAAAGTAACAAACATTAGTTTCAATAAAATGAGTTGTACAGATAATATAACCTGTAACCTTTAAGAGATCTTTTGTATGTGCATCGCTCTAGGGCTCAGCAAAGTGCTCAGAATATAATCATATTCATATGTGTTTTTTATAAGCTATATTGTTGAATGCATTACCAGGGCTCCAGACAAAAAAAACAATTAAGGAGTCAAGGCCTGGAAGAAGCGAGAAAAAGTAACGTGTAACATTACTTTCCATTAAAAGTAACTAAGTAATCTAATTTAGGGATTAATGCAATATTGTAATGCATTACTTTCCTCAACACTGGCTATTATAAAACTCATGTAATGTTCATCCCATTCCAAATAACCAGCAAATCAGGGAAATTCTTCATATAAAGTCCGTCTTTTAGCACATGAATCTGACCTTGCCGATCAACACTGATTCAGTATGGGTTGTGTTGTCAGCAGAGCGGACAGCAATAGTGTCAGCCGAGTGAAAACATTTACTTTGTGGGATCACAACGATTGTGTGCCGGTAATGAAAGACTCTTCTCTGTCGTTCCTGAAGCGTATGTCGTGTGTGTTTCAGGTTGAGCGTGAGAAGGTGACGCTGCTGTCCACACTGCAGGAGTCTCAGAAGCATCTGGAACAGGCTCGTGGAGCGCTCTCGGAGCAACACGAGAAGGTCAGCCGGCTCTCGGAGAACATCAGTGCCATGCGCAAACTCCAGGCCAGCAAAGAGCGCCAGTCCGCGCTGGACAACGAGAAGGAGCGCGACAGCCACGAGGACAGCGAATACTACGAGGTGGACATCAACGGCCCCGAGATCCTGGAGTGCAAGTACAAGGTATAGAATTTAGTTCTTTCTTTCAGATTTTTAAGTACGTTTAGTCATTTAGCAGACGTCTTTGTCCAAAGCGAACACTAAAGCCCTTGTAAAAAGGTCAGGAAAAATTACCTCAGGTAATGCTAATCTCGCGCGAATAGACCCGCTATAAATATGTGCATAAATGTTTTGTGTTTGAAAGTAGTTTCCCGTGGTTTTTCAAGTATGGAGACTCTTGAAAAAGCATCAGTTGCGTTCTAGACGCTGGAACGAGTCTGTGGCAAAACTCAAGTGTTTCACACACACCATTCAGATCAGAAAGAAGATCGGCAGCAGTTGTTAGAGGCGCGAAACATCTTTTAGCGTTATGTAAGTGCCTATTACCAACACAATCCAATCTGAAGTTAATTAATACATCGTTCGACAGGACTAAACTGTTTTATGTATATAAATATAGGTTATATTTGTTTGCGCACATGATCTCAGGAAGCAGCGTAACACACACATGACGACAGGAGTGACGGCGGTGTGTAAATCGAGTTACTCTCACACTTCTGCTAGTTTTACTGAGATATCTTATCCCGTGCTAATTGGTTATTAATATTACAGACGTCCTGTGGTAAAATTACATTACTCCATCTACCCTTGTAAAGTTAATCCCGTCCGAATAGGGCTTAAGTGCACTTTAAGTGGTGGTTTCATCTCTGGCAAGAAGAAAAAATCCATTCAAAATGGTGCATAGGTCAATAAATACAGTATACTTGTGATTCAATACTAAAAATATCTATTTAGAAATGGACTAGACCTTCTATTTTGTGTACTAAGCTTTTTTGTTATTATTTTGAGCTCAATCCTGAAATAAAAGGTTTGTTGTTCATGAACTCTTTGAACTACCAGGATATCCCTTGATTGGCAAGTTGTTGGCATACAATATTCCACAAATAATCACACTAGCATTCACTATCACATATTTGAGATGCTATCAATATTTTTTTTGTTTTTATTCTGCATTATTTACATCTGTATGAGACACCAGATTTCTGTCGTTTCACAAACACAGATTCTGTATTCCTCAATTGCCCAGGGAAATGCAAACATTGAACTTTGTTCAATTATAATCCATTAAGTAATACAAATACACTTTATGGACTTAATCTCACTTTATTTGTTATTTTTTCAGATCACCTTCAATGATTAAATTCCACCATGCAAATTCCACGACTTAAGTTAATCTTTATGCTTGTGTAAATTTTTTTTTCTTGTTGAAAAATGGATTTGCTTTTCGTTCAACCCAGTGGATATTGATTTTGTTTGTGTTTCGTGTGAACAACTCGATTGCGAGTTGATTCTCCCATGAGCTTCATGTGGGCAATGCTCTTTGTATATGGATATACTGCCTATGTAGAGTATTTCAAATCAGCCGTTTGTGTTTTTGAGCTTCCATTTCATTTAAGACGCTGCCTTATACGGTACCTGTCTCAGTGCTGGAAACGAACTGATTACATGCAATTTGGGTTATTTAATCAGATTCCAAATAAGTACCGGTACTTGTAATTAGATTATATTACACTTTAAAATACTCCTAATCAGATTACAGGTATTTTTTTACTGATTACACGATTACTTCTTTAATGTCAGTTGATCATGGTTAGAAGACATGCAGGTAAACAAAGAAAAAATATATATTTTTAGTTTTTGTATTGATTTTTTACATATTTATGATTCAATTAGTTTTTCATCAACTCACGAACCCCAGTTTGAGAAACCCTGACATGATGAAATATCACTTCATGATGTTGATAAATTTTATACATTTACTTGCTCTTTGCATTTTCATATCACCAAATAATCCTATTTAAATCTAACAAGTTAGGTCAGATCAAATTAGATTACCTAAAATGTGTAATCTTATAGATTGCATAACTATACATTTTCGTCATGTAATTTGTAATCAGTAACCGACTACAACTTGTAATCTATAAGTAATCTACGCAACGCTGACCTGAATCTGTAGACAGTGAAGCAGTATGAGTGATGATACACACCCCCTGCAAATGAATTTTGAGCCGCTGCCCGTCTAACAAATCGAAGTTCACTTTTGTACCAGAAGCCATTCGTATTTGTAATGCATTTTTTTTTATTAAGGATCCTTGAGGTGATGTTTCGATTCTTATCGATTCCTAATTTCGATTCCAATAAGGAAAGAAATAACTTAGATATCATTCACATTTACTTTTATTGCACAACATTTAATTGTAGCTGAATACCGTGAACAAAAATACCATAGAAAAACAACTAGCCTAACTAATATAAATTTAAAGCATTATTAAAGACAAGTAAACAGAACAAATAAAAAATTAACAATCGCAACAAATCGATACAACTGAACAAAGATACGATTGAAATAAACCGTGTTTTAGGATTTCCAGGTTTTGGGTGTGTGTGCAGCACAGAAAACGTCACATGACTTGTCTCGTGTTTAAAGTCATATTGAAATGCTCACAAAGGAATCGATAAGAGGAATCGAAATTTTTATTTTATAACAAGTATCCGATTCCTGACCTCAAGTATTCAATTCCAGAATTTGAATCGATTTTCGATTCCCAAGCCTACCTGTGGGATGAATAAAGTGATTAACTTAACTAACTTCAAATGTACTTTGTTTGAAACCACAGGTCGCAGTGTCCGAGGCAAGTCAGCTGAAGGAGGAGCTCAAAACGTTAAAGGCGGAGCATTCAGCCTGTCAATCACAGTATAAGGAGGAGCAGGCGCAGCTGGAGAGCCGGGTCTCGTCTCTGAGCGCTCAGCTCTCGTCTCTGGAGCGCAGCAGTCGAGTCGACCGCGAGCATCTGGAGCGCGTGGAGAAAGAGCTTCGGCAGGCCAGTGAAGTGGCAGGCGAATCCCAGGGCAGCCTTAACATCGCCCAGGACGAGCTCGCCACCTTCAGCGAGGAGCTAGCCAACCTGTACCATCACGTCTGCATGTGCAACAACGAAACGCCTAACCGCATCATGCTCGACTTCTACCGCGAAGGTAAACTCCTCCCTCAGATATCAGACCTATTATTAATCGGTGTATACTGGAGAAGTGGCCAGAGGAGTGGAAGACGTGCAAGAATAATAAGCTATATGAAATTCATCCGGAAATTTCAAACAGACTTTTAATCACTCTTAAAACTAGATCTGATGTAGTGGTATTCACCAGATGTCGTATAAGTCATAATAAGTTTGGCTGTTTTGCTTAAAGGTGAAGACCCAACTCTATGCATGTCTTGTAAGATTCCCCTCTCTGTTAAACATATTTTGTTTAGGGATGCACGATATATCGGCCACCATATCGGTATCGGCTGATATCGGTTCATTTTTAATGTTATAGTTATCGGCCCGATAAGAAAATTTGTCCGATTTATAAAAAACGATAAATAATGGATTATTTCCTCCAGCTTGAGGCACTTCAGATGTTCACTGTTCAACATGATGATTATGAATTGCTTGAAATATGACTGGAATCACTAAAGTGAAAATACAGTAAAGTGATACAAGTCTGTCATATCGGCTACATAAAATTATCATGAGAACATCATTATAATAATGTTTGAGACATGGATTTAATGGTGAGGCTTTTGTTTTTGTAATCAGGCTCTCAAAAATTATATAAAAATTTGGATTTAGATTTATCGGGCCAATATATCGGTTATTGGCTTTCAAATGTAAAGAATTATTGGTTATCGTTATTGGCCAATATGTTCATATCGGTGCATCCCTAATTTTATTGGGCTGTCCTGGGAATAATACAAGTAGAATGCACTTTTTTGAAGTTATTTCACTTAAGGACTTCCGTAAGATTATGCCTGAAAAGGTTTTGGATTTTTTATCATATGTTAATTTAAAAAAAATTGTTCAAGATGACTTTTTGTGTTTGTTTACCTGGTTTTATTGTATTTATATGATATTTGTATTTTTGTAATTTAATTTTTGCCATGAAAATAGCTTTAGATACTGACGTCATTAAATAAAACAATCTGTCTATCTACCGCAAAGGTAAAGCCGGGATAAACGGCGCTCAGACTACAGGTTGGTGCAGTCCTGATGGTCGTGGACGCCGATCTCCAATCCTGCTGACCCGTGGACTCTTTCCCAGCGCCGAGACCAGTGATGGAGCGTCATCTCCAGTGGCTGATCCCCGTAAGGAGCCCATGAACATCTATAACCTGGTGGCCATCATCCGGGACCAGATCCGACACCTCCAGCTAGCCGTGGACCGCACCACTGAGCTCTCTCGCCAGCGCATGGCTTCTCTGGAGCTGGGTCTCGGGGCTGATCGCGAGCAGGAGGCCAGCGTGGAGGAGATCCTCAAACTCAAATCTCTCCTCAGCACCAAGAGAGAGCAGATTGCCACACTGAGAACCGTCCTAAAGGCCAACAAACAGGTCAGTGTTCACCCTCGTCATTGCATCAGTGGGTCGTAGCCTGTTTGTTGTCAAGCGGGACACTTGGCATGCTTTACTGCCTCAAATATTTTAGTAATCATCCTAAATTAGGTGTCATTTGAAAGCTTAAAGGATTAGTTCACTTCAGTGATAATTTACCCTCCTCCACGTCATCCAAGATGTTCATGTCTTTCTTTCTTCAGTGGAAAAGAAATGAAGGTTTTTGAGGAAAACACTCCAGGATGTTTCTCCATATAGTGACTTCAATGGGGTCCAACGGGTCGAAGGTCCAGATGTGAGTTTCAGTGCAGCTTCAAAATCTCGACACGATCCAGCCGAGGAATAAGAGTCTCATCTAGACAAACCAGCGGACATTTTATAACAAAATAAACATTTATATACTTTTAACCACAAATGATCATCTTGCACTAGCTGTGATGCGCCACGCATTACGTAATCAGGTTGAAAGGTCAAGCGTGACATAGGCGTAAGAACAGACCTAGTGTTTACAAAGCAAACGTGCAAAGACTCAGACAAACGCCATTTACAGAAAATAAAAGGTAAAACAACGATGTTGGACTATTTTGAAGTTGGAGGAGAAATTGAGAGGGAGTTTTTTTGCTCTAGTTCTACATTTCTGAACCGGAACACGCGTGACTTTCAACGTAATTACGGTAATGTGTGTCGCATCACAGCTAGTGCAAGATGATCATTTGTGGTTAAAAAGTATATAAATGTTTATTTTGGTTATAAAATGTCCGCTGGTTTGTCTAGATAAGACTCTTATTCCTCGGCAGGATCGTGTCGAGACTTTGAAGCTGCACTGAAACTCACATCTGGACCTTCGACCCGTTGGACCCCATTGAAGACACTATATGGAGAAACATCCTGGAGTGTTTTCCTCAAAAACATTCATTTCTTTTCCACTGAAGAAAGAAAGACATGAACATCTTGGATGACGTGGGGGAGAGAAAATTATCAGGAAATGTTAATTCTGAAGTGAACTAATCTTTTAAAGCACTGCCTGTCTTTGTGTTTGTCAAATGAACGGCTATCAACCAGGACCTCTAATGTTGTGTTTTGTGTTTGACTCTTTAAAGAGGCTTTCTGACTTAGACCACCTGACTCAAACGGCATACTTTCAACAAACTACAAGACAAACAGCTGATATGAAGTTTAATGGCAGAAGCACAGCAAATCTTCTGTGTTGTTTGCTACTGTTGTGTTTATTACTGGCATTGACACATTTCACGATTGGATTCAGTTTTGATTGTGTGTGTGTGTGTTTTTTTCAGACCGCTGAGGTGGCGTTGGCCAACCTGAAGAGCAAATATGAGAATGAAAAGGCCATGGTGACCGAAACCATGATGAAGCTTCGCAACGAGCTCAAAGCCCTTAAAGAGGACGCGGCCACGTTCTCCTCACTCAGGGCCATGTTTGCCACTCGGTATGAGACACACACCAACACACATTTATAACACACACATACACATCAGCAAAGTAGTCTATTTGGTTTTATGACACTCTCCTGTGTCTCCTCCTCTATTCTCATACAGTATTATCACAGATATGATCAACAGAACAACACCAGGGTCTGGTTTTGGTTCTATAAAAAAATATAACCACAGAATCTAATAACAGTCATAATATTTTTATTGTATTTTACGATTAAGAGCAGTTACCAATAATATTGCATATTTTGTCCCAGTGAAATACATGTTCATCAGTGAAGTTTGAGTTTGGATGCAGAAATAGATCGATTAACAACAGGAAACAAAAAAAAAAAGCTCCATCTTTTTATAGGGCAAAATTGAAATATTATGACCTTTTTGTCATATTGATCATCTCTCAAAGAGTATTAGAGCATACAGAATATACTTCACTCTACTTTCCCTTCTGAAATTGATTGTTTGCCTGTAATACTATCCAGACTTTTAACTGTTTGTAGATCATTGACCAAAGATAAAAACATCACTACCATTATTAATCATTATAAAAAACTTCAGCTTCAACACATTTAGAAACTATAAATACAAAAAAGTATAAAAACTGCCATAGTTCGCTAACAAAAATGACACAACGTTCCCTTACTCCCGCCACAGTTTTATAATGAACACATGCAGTTACACAACTGTTGACGTTCACTAACGACAAAACCGACTGTGTGTTTATGTGCACACTCATCAAGATGGTCATTTTGCACATACGTTTGTGTGTATTTGACCATTTAAAGGGTTAGTTCACCCAAAAATGAAAATTCTGTCAGTAATTACTCACCCTCATGTTGTTCCAACCCCGTAAGACCTTCGTTCATCTTCGGAACATAAATTAAGATATTTTTGATTAAATCTGAGAGTTGTCTCACTCCTCCATAGGCTGCTAGGTGACCGAAACTTGCTGGCCCAGAAAAGTTATTAAAGAGATCGTTAATATAGTCCAAGTGACTCCAGTGGCTCAATCTTAAGTATATCAAGCGACGAGAATACTTTTTGTGCGCAAAAACAAACAAAAATAACGACTTTATTCCACTTTTCATTTCCTTCTCTCTGGGCCTCTAGTTGGTTCGCGTAGTGTTTTTGCGCAGCGCGTCTGTGTTGCACGTCACCACGTAGGCTCACAATTGGCCGAAGCTGGTCATGTGTGTGATGCGTCTGACGTGCAACACAGACGCGCTGCGCAAAAACACTACGAGGCCCAGAGAGAAGGAAATGAATAGTGGAATAAAGTCGTTATTTTTGTTTGTTTTTGCGCACAAAAAGTATTCTCGTCGCTTGATATACTTAAGATTGAGCCACTGGAGTCACTTGGACTATATTAACGATCTCTTTAATAACTTTTCTGGGCCAGCAAGTTTCGGTCACCTAGCAGCCTATGGAGGAGTGATCCAGCTCTCAGATTTCATCAAAAATATCTTAATTTGTGTTCCGAAGATGAACGAAGGTCTTACGGGGTTGGAACAACATGAGGGTGAGTAATTACTGACAGAATTTTCATTTTTGGGTGAACTAACCCTTTAAGTGCAATTTGGTAGGTCTGTTTACTGGAATAACCCAATACAAGCTTCTCTATTCTCACGGTTGTCGTGAATATTCCCTGTAAACACAGTGATCCTGAATAAAGGCTGATATGCACTACACGACTTTTGACCAATCTGAACGAGTCCATGCCAAAAGTCACAACAATACAATCCATTTTCACTCCTGTCAAATATTAAATATGGCTATTCAAATATTAAATATCGTTACCCTGATAAGGTCTATTCCAGCCTTAAACAAATGGTAGAGCCCGTAATACTGGAAAGTGTTATCGTAATTGTAATGCATTGAAGGTTAATGTAAAAAAAAAAGAAAGATAATCAAGCGTTTGTAAGTAAATGAGATTTTCTCAGTACGAAAAACAAACTGGCTGGTAATGTTCACTGTAGTCCAGATGGACGACTCCTGTGTAAGCTGCCGTTTTTGACCAGATTAAGATATTTTATGCCGATAGCTTGTGAGAACAGACTCTCAGTAGGTGCGTTTCCATTACAGATTTGTGCAAAACTTTTGCGAAATGACAACGTTTCCATGAACCGTAATTTTTCCCCACTCGCGATAATCATTCCAGAAATCATGGCGACGGAAGCCATGCACTAGCCATTATTATTAATGTAAGGAGACGTATGTGTGTTTTCCAAGCATTAATGGCAAGGAAAGACCCTTATACTGTGAGCGGCTCATATGAGGTGTTTCTCCCTCAGATCTGCTTCGAGGTCTTGATTGTGGCATTTCTTTGAGGTTTAGAATCCATTATTCCTGTAATTATTTTGTCTTATATGAGTTTAATGAAGAGCTCTGTCTCGTATTCTGTCCAAACACACCGCGTCATCCACGTCAGCTGACTGTAAATGCACAAAAACTGTTTCCATTGCAGTTTTGCGAAATATTTATTTTTCGAATTGCCTGAAAACCCTCCTCCATGCGAGCGGAAAAACTTTTTTGTAATAAATGGGAGTTTCTGCGAAATTGACATGTTTCCATTGGGCGTATTTTCAATGCACAATTTCAATTTGCGCAATTTGAAGGGTAATGGAAACACGGCTAGTGATGGGAACCAGTAAATCTTCATTGCACATGCGTGTCTGAGTAAATCTACAGCGAAGTCTTCTCAAAGCTGTGACGTCATATTCTGCAGAATCACTCAAACCCCATCAGTGGCTTCTCTGTGCTGGACTCTGGACGGGCGAATGACATGCGGGATTTCCTTAATGCTTTCTGTCTAGATATCCTATATTGAGAAAGTGCTGCTCTCTAGTAGCTTAACAAAAAAATGGATTTGAAAATAAAGGCAGGACAAAAAATGCTACCATGTACAGTCAAACCCAAATGTATTCAGACTCCTTCAACATTTCTCACATCATCAGTTTATTCGCTGTAGTTTAGAAAATGGTAATAAATATGAGCAGAACTCAGTTGATATTTGACTGGTTTTGTCCGTCCTTCTGTTAGACTGTCTCACACATGAATTATGTTGAATATCTGTCAGCTGTTAAATTTAACTACACAATTAGATAATACCAGTTTAGCTCAACCAATCACCAAGCAATGCTTCATTGTGTTCAGTCTGTGTGTAAAAAGAGCATTAGCAATTAAAGAAAACACACTTCAGAAAAACATGATCAGCTCAAAGTGTCCCAATCATTTCTGGCCCCAAATATTTATACATTTTACTGGCAGTCTCTGTATGAAGAATTTTTGGGTATAATATGTCAGAGTTTACTTTATTTTGCTATAATCACTTACACAAATGAACGATAATGTCCTGATCACACTAGTAAAAAAATATCAAAAATGATATCTGGTGTCTGAATAAGTTTTGGTTTGACTGTATATATATTTTATAATTTCAGATAGTTTGTAAATGTTCTGTATATCAGAATGTTTCTCATTAATTACCAAGACTCTGGCAAACCCTCTGACGAATATATACAGTATATATACATCTCATTCTTTCTTGTGTTCCCACTGACACTTCAGCGAGCGAACAAAACTGTGTTTCTGTTCCCATGTTCACGTTCACACATGCTATGAATGAACAAACACAGATGAAACCCTCCTTTAACAGCACATTCAGTGTGAAGATTTCCCATCAGCCTCGACGGCCCCTTCAGCGCTCAGTGGGGTATTAATATGCTAATGAGCTCGTCCGGCGGGGGGGCTGAGCTCTCTTTCCCACAGTCTCCAGCATCTCTAAAGCTGCTCGCTCATATCGCACCGCAAAATCACTAAAAAGAACTATGGTAACACTTTACAATAAAGTTCATTAGTTAACCTTAGTTAATATGGACTAATAATGATCAATACTTCTACAGCATTAAAATCAAAGGTTGTATGTGCTAACATTAGTAAATGCACTGTGAACTAACATGAATAAACAATGAACAGCTGGATTTTTATTAACAAAGATTAATAAATACTGTAACAAATGTATTGATCATTTTTAGTTCATCATTAGCTAATGAACCTTATTGTAAAGTGTTACTGAAACTGTGTTTTGCATAAGAAAATAGCAGCTATTGTAGGATGTTTTGTTTGTGATCTTCATTCGTGTGTTGTTGTAAAGCCGTTGAGGTGAATGCGTGTCAAGACATATTTCTCAACAACACCGGCACGCCTCCTTCACACCCTCACACACACACACACACACACACTCGTGCAGACGCAGATGGTTCACACGTGACCCCTGGCCTCTTTTCCCGGGAAAATCCTGACCCCTGCGTTCAGACCGATGGTTCCCAGGGGCCGATCGCTAATGAAGCTGCACTGATCTCTATTGTGAGGCGTTGTGTCTTTATGTGTCTGAGACCTCACCCTCACCCTCGGGTAATCTCAGGCACAATACAATCAGGCTAGGCTAGTTTGTCTAGACTTCTTTCTTTTTTTTACACTCACTAAGGCAACATTTTTCAATGCATATGTTACTTTTTCAAAACTCTTCACACAGTTCTTCTAACCAACCTTCAGCCTCAGAAGCAGAACATTTTACATCCAAAACACACTAAAACTACCAAAACTATAATATACTCATTTTTCCAGAACACCCAACAAACACATTCTATCACTCAGAAAACCACTAACAACAGGCAACATTATAAGATAATGATATACCAAGAATGACATGTTTATAATTCCCTGCAGTAAATGTCACATGATCCATGTTTACAGTACAGCACACTATTATTCTCAAGTTTCCACTTTGGTATAGATGCTAATGACATTGAAAGACTAACACCTGTGTCGGTGTTCATCTAATTGTTTAGTCAGTCGGCATGAAATGGAAGTTGCGCTAGTCTTTTCTTCTCTATCGCGTCGTTTATCTGAGTCAAATGCTTCTGGAAGAACAAATGGAGAAGAGAAGAGAAGAGAAGAGAAGAGAAGAGAAGAGAAGAGAAGAGAAGAGAAGAGAAGAGAAGAGAAGAGAAGAGAAGAGAAGAGAAGAGAAGAGAAGAGAAGAGAAGAGAAGAGAAGAGAAGAGAAGAGAAGAGAAGAGAAGAGAAGAGAAGAGAAGCTGCAAGAGGAAGATTTTCTGATTCAAGATTATTATCTCAATAATGATGTGCACCTGTAAATCATTTAGAAGAAACACTGCGATATTCTGTAAAAAAAATAAGGATTGTCCATTTTGATTTCATGGTGCCTTTAAGTTGAACAGTTTTGAAGAGAGTGTGTTGGTAAATAGTTTTAATGGTGTTTCTGTCTGAGCGAGAAATGAATTATTGCCATTTGAAAGATGTCGTCATGAATGCATTTTGTTGCCAAAGCAATGATGAATGATCCACAGTTCAGCTCACATAGACTGCTGATGTGTTCACTGTGTGGAGAGATAAGTGACCCAAGTGTTGAGAAATGAGTCTCAGTGCTTATAACAAACAGTAAAGCTACAATATCTAACTTTTGGCCCTGAAACTGCATGCAAAATTGGGGCTTTTGGCCCCAAAACTTGAGAGTGCCTTTCGATGCTCCCTTCTATATTGAAACACTGCTCTTCTTCACCATCAGTCTAAAATCATCAGATCAAGTACTGTTTAAAGTTCTGTTTCACATTTGACCCCTCAGATTCTCACGTCTGGTGTTCTGAGAAGGATTGATGATCACACCCATGGGAAAATCACCCGTTGTGTGTGTGTTTCTGATGAGTGTAGGGCGGTACACACGTGTTCCTCAGTGATTATTGTGCTCTGTGTCGACATGCTCTGGGCTTTCAGGTGTAGTTAAACCTGCAGTTTGATGAAGGTGTGGCTCTTTAATCGTTCTGTCTGTTAATGCTTTAATCTCACGCTTATTCATCACTCATTAAGATCGACAGCTGTTGAAATCACATTATTTATGGATGAAGAAAGTGAAATTGGTCTTTAAACTAAATTGGCCTGGTGTTGTATGTTCTGTTGAGACACGTTGACTTGCTGTATTTGAAATAGCCTTTTGCACTGAAGGGAAACTCCACCCATAATCCTCATGCCGTCCAAGATGTTTTTTTTAATAAAGATAATCTCTCTGAGAGTCCATATAATGTAAGTGAATGGGACCCTCAATTCAACCTATCATTTCTAACTAACTGTCTTTGTATTGCACTTTTTATTCTTAAAATGCAGCTCAAAGTGCTTCACAAATCAACATAAAAATAAAAACACATTATCAATAAAATACCAAAAAATATTGAATATTATCAATATACTCAAAACAAGAGAAATATGTCTTGACTCTCCTTTTAAAAATATAGATACTTGAATCCTGTTGAATAAAAGAGGCTCATTGCTTAAGATTTACTGTACAGCAAGCCGAAAGACCAGCACGATTACACACATATCTTGACAAACAATCAGAAGTATAAAAATTGTAATGTCCGTTTCAATAGCAAATTAATTAAATCTTTATAAGGAATTCCTCTCAATTTGAAATGTGAATGACCAGTCATATTAATGACGCATGCTCACTTTGATACATATATATATTTATACACATATATCACATTTATATATTGTTTTTAAATAGAAGTACAGTGTAAAAACACGCATGTGCTAGGCTTGCTGTGATACGGTGTTGACTGTGGACAAGATGAGGCCGGTGTTGCGGCTGAACCATTTCTGTTATAGTTATACAAATCATTTAGTTCACAGAACTAGAGAACAGACACTGCAATTAAAAACTGAACGTGTCTTAATTCAGCATGACTGAACGAGAGTCGCAGCAGAAGCCCCTCCTCCTGAAAAGCACACTGTGCTCTGATTGGTCGGCTGGAGCAGTGTGTTGTGATTGGTCGAGTGCTTCGAGTATGTTTGGGAATGTCCCGCCCCTTACCATAACCGCCAGTTTAACACACTACTGACTAACTCAACCAGGCCCCGCCCCTTTATTCTGCGCATTAATTATTATAATGAGGAATATTGTGACGTGTTCCCGGAAGAAACTCAAGACTACAATGGAGGCGTTTCAGGAGTTCAGAAACACTGACACTGATATAGAGAAGAACTGGAGCTTCTTCATGATCAAACAGCAACATCACACACTAAACACAGATGGAGGAAAGCATCACAGGTCCTCTTTAAATCAAATGTTAGTATTTTAAGAGCCGTGATTTGATGTTGTTTATTTCTGTGTTTGTCTGTCAGATGTGACGAGTACGTGACTCAGCTGGATGAGATGCAGAGACAGCTAGCGGCGGCAGAGGACGAGAAGAAGACGCTGAACTCTCTCCTGCGTATGGCTATCCAGCAGAAGCTAGCGCTAACACAGCGGCTGGAGGACCTGGAGGTCGACCACGAGCATGTCCGCCGCGGACGCGCTAAAACCGGCTACTCGCGCGCTAAATCCACCCCGTCCGACGTAAGTCTCCCCGCCGGGGCTCGCGCCGATCTGGGAGCGCCACTCGTGTTCTGCAGCGAGAAGTACAAGATCTACTGCGACTGAAGCCGCGGCTCATGTATAAAGCTCCACTCGCGCGCTCTTGCTTGCTCTCCGCTAACCCATACGATGTGTCCGTGTGTTTAGCGCTGCTAGCGTTCTCATAGCCAGGTGCATGTTGTAGAGCTAGCTTAGGGGCAGAATGATGTAACGTTTAGTCTAAGTGTGTTTCAAACCGAATTGCACAGCGCGTTTCTAGATTAGACGTGCTAGGGAGAGCTAGCCATGTTGAATTGTGATGATGTCACAAGTCAATAGCTATTTGCCCTTTTTCTTCTGTCCATCTCTCTCCTGCCTCTGAAATCAGCAGCCCGTCCAATCAGGTGACTCGTGTTTACAAGCCCGAGCAAACGATATGCAAACCTCCTCCTGTCTCGTTGACATGCAGGAAAACCCATTGAATTGTGCCATTTTTTTTTTGCGAGAATTTAAAATAGCATCAACACGACGGGTTGGAGAGTGAGCGTTTTCAGCGATGTCACTCGTGAGGCAGGCGGGAACGACAAGCGTACATACACATGAATCAGCCAATGGGCTTCTGGCTTGCTTTTTCGTAGATGTCAGTGGCTGCAGATCTATTTCTGAAAGCTTTAACATGTCGTAGACTTGATTACCTTTACTTGACGCGCGGCTTTACGCGGTGAAGGGCTTGTCACATGCTCATAGTGATGTCATAATGCAAGGCTGTTTGTGTTTCTACATTGCAGATGAACATTAGCGAGGCCTTATCTGTCGTTTCTGTCTTCTGACGCGGCAAACTAAATATTTCAGGCTGGTTTTCTGGCGGAAGATAGACATTTATCCTAAATCAGTGGCGAATAGGGTTCAGATGATCATATTCTCCTACTTGGACTCTACCTTTGCTTTGGGAATCTGTCAGTAGGTTACGAATGAAATGAAACTCTCATCTCCGTATAGAAGGCTTTCACTGGTTTGTGTTTGCGATGTGCGAGAGGTGAAGAGGTCGACAGTAAAAACTGAAACGAAAGTTCATAATCTGCCTGGAAGCTGATGTAGATTCATGCATTGTGAATCGCTGTATTTAAAGGGCCAGCGCACATTTTAGGATCTTCAAATTGACAGCAGTGTTAAATCAAACGCAAAACTCGTACGTTCTCAACGTGCCTCGCTAGATTATTGTTATTCATTTCTTTACATTTATTTGAACCGCCACAGAAAAACACAAACGTCTCATTTGTCTGGCATGTCTAACAAAAAAGTCGTTCATTATTACATCATTTATACGAGTCAGTTTTAATCACCGTCACATTTATTTCTACAACGCGTGATACACGGGACAATAATGATCAATGATGCAAACAATTAAATAACAATTAAAAATCACAGTAACACTTCACTTAAAGCCTTTATGGATATTGCATTATAAAGGTTATAATAATGCATTACTCCTTTTCATAAATAATTGTAACCAAAGTTAAAATGCATTATAATATTTGCAGATTCTGAAATTGGTTGTTTGTCATGTGTTTTAATGCATTATATTTTCTAAAGGTGTAACTAAGTATTATAACTGTATTTAGAGACCATAAAAAATTAAAAAATACTTTTATAATGCATTAAATGTAAAGGCTTGAAGTAAAGCGTTACCAATATCACCATTTAAATGATTTGAGAGTTGGTCTTCGGCTCGCCAAGAGGAGTTAGTGTTTTATTTTATTTCTATTTTTGACTCTTTTCAAGCATTAGCACAAACTGCATGCTGGGCTTGGGTTTTCAGTGCTGTGAGGAACTCTGGCTTTCTGCTGATCTTCCACACTAACTTCAGTTTGGGGTGACTAACACCGGGTTCCCGTTGAGCAGAAGCAGACGCCGTGTACGTTTAGCCGTCATGCTAACTGCTATTATTTCTGTGTGTTTAATTTGCAGTAACGTTGAGCCTGGGAACGACACACACTCCTCCACTGCCTGCAAATCCAGAGTAATGTTTCTTGGACTTGCGAGAGAAAAACTGGATGTCTTTTATTCGTAATCTTTTTTTAAGTGTAGTTTCACATTGTAAGCTCATGCAAACGAGTACATTCAGGGAAGCCAGAGCTCACAAAGTCCTGAAACCTTTAATGCTTTTGATTGGAGTCAAAAGAAAAGAAAACGAGCTGATGTTCTTTTCCTCAAAACATTCATCAGTTTTGAGATTTTATAGCCTCTGCTCTTTTAATATAAGCGTATATTGCTTTTTATGATATAGTTTGATGTGTTCTGGTTCACGCGTCGGTTCATTCATTTTACACTAGTGTTGTATTTCTTTATAACTCTCCCAGTCTTTATGAAACGAGTCTGTCGGATTATTCCTGTGATTTTACTGAAATGTTCCGCTTCTCACTTTTGTTTTACTGCCATGTTTTAAACACAACCACAGGCGGTCCGATGCTGGGATTTTATCTATTTATTATTATTACGTATTATTATTTTCACTTTATAGGAATGGTTCAAAGTGAACAAATAAAAGCATTACGTTGTGGCTTAATCTGATCGGAAGTAAAACCAGCAAATTGATGATAAACTGAATGGACTTTTTTGTGTAACGCCTCACAAAAAAGGTTCAAATAAGAATGAAAAATACAGCATTTATTAATGTAGGTTCATTTCTTCATGTATGAATACATTTTTAAGTTAACATTAGGTTCTTGTATTGTGAACAACAGTATATCCAAATATTACCCTGGATAGGGATGCACGATATATCGGTATCGGCTGATATCGGTTCATTTTTAATGTTATCGTTATCGGCCTGATAAGAAAATTTGTCCGATATATAAAAACCGATAAACAATGTATTATTTCCTCCAGCTGAGGCACTTCAGATGCTCACCGTTCAACATGATAGTTTTAAATTGCTTAAAATATGATCAGAATCACTTCAAAAAAGGTAAAAATGTGATACAAGTCTGTCATATCGGCTACATAAAATTATCACGAGAACATCATTATAATTCTGTGTTTGAGACGTGGATTTAATGGTGAGGCTTTTGTTTTAGTAATCAGGCTCTCAAATATGATATAAAAATGTGGGTTTAGATTTATCGGCCGATATATCGGTTATCGGCTTTCAAATATAAAGAGTTATCGGTATCGGCCGATATATCGGTTATCGGCTTTCAAATATAAAGAATTATCGGTTATCGGTATCGGCCGATATATCGGTTATCGGCTTTCAAATATAAAGAATTATCGGTTATCGGTATCGGCCGATATATCGGTTATCGGCTTTCAAATATAAAAAATTATCGGTTATCGATATCGGCCGATATATCGGTTATCGGCTTTCAAATATAAAGAATTATCGGTTATCGGTATCGGCCAACATGTTCATATCGGTGCATCCCTAAACCTGGATGAACTAAGTGTGTAAAACATTGTTGCTGACGTTAACGTTCCTTATGGTTAAGTGTTACTGGTTCTTCTTTTATTGATTTCAAGCACCTTTACACGGATCACTGACCTCCTGCATTCTGCACAAGAGCATTAAATTAATTCCAAATTGGAATGCTGTAATTCTCTCTTAACTCTATTGTGCCAAGCGTCGGCACAGCGTCCGATCAGAATCCGATCAGAACCCTCAAGTTTGGTCCGTTTTCCGTTCATGATCCTCATTCTGACCATTAGTGCCTTTTTTGTTGTTGTTGTTTTTCCGGAGAGAATCCTAGCTTAGCGTTTAGTTTGTGTTTTATTGTTCTCACTCCTTCAGGAAGAACAGCGGATGGCTTGTTTTAAACTCCGCAGCAATAAGAAGACATTCATTCTGTTTTCTAAGGGTGTGTGGAGATATGAACCATTAGAGAAATGAAACGGATTGTGCTGAATTCGTCAGGTCAGTGATCTTAATCGCAAATTCAGGGGTTTTAGAAAACGTTATTTTTCGTCAGACGGTGGGAAGCCAGAGTTATCGTTCTTTTGCCTCGACATGAACAGAACGAGTGGTTTTGCTGCCGGAGACTGGTGTTATTCTAGCTGTGTACGGTGAGGTAGGAGGTCATGTGATTTATTGATAGTATTGTTAACAATGGTGAGAAAGCTCGTGTCTCTTTCTGTCCCGATTGTTTATTATTATTTTTTTGTTTCTTTGTTTTTTTATTAAACATTTTTGACATGGTTATATGAGCATTACAACTTCAGGAAACAGAAAACACGCTGCATCAACAAGCAAACGGTGCCACGAAAGTCACATTTTGTTTGTTGAGGCGTAAAATTAATAAACACAGTCAGCGCAGAAAAACTAAATTAAGTGCAATTACGAGGACATTAAAGTTACGTGGTTAATAAGGTTTTCTGTTTGCTGGAAGTGATGGCATTGTGATATTAGCTGTGGAAGCTTATTATTGGAAACTCTTATTATTGTGTTCCAGTATTGATCTATAAGGATCTATAAGTTTGATAACTTTATATACAATAACATTCATTTGATATGTGGTCAGCACTGAACTTTATGATGTGCATTATGATGTCAGATGCATGTTTCTCTCGGCTATGAGGCTTGTACACAGAACTGAAAACAAACGTACAACTCCAAAGACTTGGAAAAAAAAGACTCAAATAATTAGTTTTTAATTGAACTAACCGAGTTAAAGTGTTGTTTTCTATAGTCTGTGTAGAGGCAGTCATGCTGGGAAAGTCAGTAAATGCAAATAAAAAGTCACTCAGAGTTTGTTTTTTTGTGTGTTTTTTGTGTGTTTGTCACAGGCCGGTGTGGTTTAAAGGGATAGTTCACTTTGAAATTAAATTTTGGTATGTTTTAGCTTACCTGAAGGGCATCCAAGATGTAGGTGTCTTTGTTTCCGCAGTAGTTTCAATTTTGATATTTTTAGGTCAAACCGTTCTTGTCTGTCAGTCATATCATGCAGGTCTGTGGTCACTGTCTCAAAGAGCATGCACAGAGTCCAAATTAAACAATTCCCCATCGTCCAAATTAAACAATTCCCCATGGTAAGTACACATTGATGGTCTAAGACACGAAACGAGCGGTTTGTGTAAGAAAACGAACAGTATTTATATCGTTTTCACCTCTTATAAACCAACCACGTCCAAGTGATCTGAGGGCGCGGGCGCTTCCTGGTGTGTGACGTGTGCGCAGACTGGTGCATAGATATATATACACTAGATGTCGCCTTGGCTACGGCAGTTCATTGGAACGAATGTCTTTAATGCGACATCTAGTGTATATATCTATGCACCATTCTGCGCACACGTCACACACCAGGATGCGCCCGCGCCCTCAGATCACTTGGACGTGGTTGTGTTATAAGAGGTAAAAACGATATAAATACTGTTCGTTTTCTCACACAAACCGCTCGTTTCGTGTCTTAGGCCATCAGTGTGTACTTACGATGGTGAATTGTTTAATTTGGACGATGGGGAATTGTTTTAATTTGGACTCTGTGCATGCTCTTTGAGACAGTGACCATAGACCTGCATTATATGACTGACAGACAAGAACGGTTTGACCTAAAAATATCAAAATTGAAACTACTGCGGAAAAAAGACACCTACATCTTGGATGCCCTTCAGGTAAGCTAAAACACACCAAAATTTAATTTCAAAGTGAACTATCCCTTTAACTTTTAAATGCATGAATGTTTCGCCAGTCAAACACGGATGGCTCTCTTACTGCCGCTAGAGTATAAAACCCTCCTGATAATTTAATAACAATAACAAAATAATAAAATAAAGCATATTTCGATCGCTTTTGGAGCTTTAAAGGGTTAAATTCGAGCACATGCATTTCCCATCATCACTGTCCTCGTCAGAGCTCATTCGGCATCGGGATCTCGAGGCACGGCCGTTCTTTTCACGATCCTGTCTTACAATCACAAACGAGGATTTATAAATCCTGAGAGAGAGACGAAAGAGAGGAGGAGAGAAAAGAAACAAAAGCATACAACATAAAAGCTCAAAGGGTGGTTTGTGTGACAGCCTCAACAAGAAAACCCTTGTGGATGTAACGGCTGACTTTGGTGCATCACAGACAAGGTCAAGGGTCAAGTCAGACTTATTTATAAAGCACTCTTTACAAGACTGATTGTTTCAAAGCAGCTTTACTGAGATTACAGGAAAATAATGCAACTAAGATTATTTCTAGAAGAAAACAGCATCACAGTCCAGCTTAAGTAAGTTCAGGGATGGTTCATTTAGTTTTTTGTTAAAAATTAATTTAGTTTGTGTGTGTGTATATATATATATATATATATATATATATATATATATATATATATATATATATGCTCTGGAGTAAACCATGATGTCATCGTCCAGCTCAGTCCAGTTCTCATATAATGGTGTCAATGTAGGCAGATCAATATTATTGTTAAATATTGAATTAAATGTTGGACTTTCTGGTCTCTTTTGGAGGAGCTCATTCACAGTGAAGCACTAAAATGAAAGATGTACTCAAACTGGAGTGAAAATACTTGTGCCAGATGACACACTATGCACTTGTGCTGTAAGTACTCAAGCATGTATGAACATTATCAGGTTATTCTGTCATTGGCTGTCAGAGTCCGAAGCCCCTCCCCTTCTGACAGTCGAGTGCATGAAGAGTCCATTATTACCATACTTCATTTTTTCAGTTAATTAAGTGCATCATCAGGGTATTTAAAGTGCACTATTTCTATTTGGGATTCTCAGTGTGAATAGTGTAAGTACGCGAACCGGGACGCACCTAATGACTTTTTTTAAATAAAATTTATTTAAATTATTTTTTGTATATTTGTATTAATATTAGACTTTTTAATTGATTTCATGAATTTTAATGGTGAAATCACTGAAATGATTTTGTTAAGGTCCCCCTGTAGTCAATAATTGTATCCTTTAAAACTCATCTTTGATCACCAAAATGACATATTTAAGTTTTTTTTCTTGAAAACATTCTTCATGCCTTAAAATATCTTGAATGTAACTCAACACCCTTGCCTCATTTAGTATGCGCGGTTCTATGAATATGCAAATGAGCCCCGCCTCCACTCACTCAGTCAGCTCAGAGATCCACTGGTTGACGATCACTCGTTGATCTGATTGGTTACAAGGTAGTTTGTGACGTCAGAAACACCAGCGATTTCAAAGCGTGTTTTTGAGACTGTCTTTGGTTCACTGCAGTTTTAAGGAGGAAATACTCAGCAATGGTGTCGACTTATGAATTTACACATGGTTTGTCTTAAAGCACATTAAAAACACCACATAGACACATAAACAACATTACAAGCTGGATTTTCACCACAGGGGGACTTTAATAATTTTTCTTTGCCCTGTTGAAGCTGATTATGAAAGACTGCACGTGGGGCTTTGTTCAGTTCCAGTGGTCAAGCTCACAAAAGCCTTCAATCAGTCGAACTCTTGAACGTTTAAGCAAATTATTTTGTATGTTCCTGCTGTGGTAAGTTTAGCCTTAATTCTCCTCAGTTATCACTGACAAAAGTTGAAATTATGACTTTTTCTCTCAAAATTATCACGTGGTATCTCATGTGGCCGATGCTGTCAGTACAGAAGCAGGACTGAACGAGTTTATTGATTATGGATCATTACGGTCCGGCACTGAGAGGAAGATCTGTCATAAAGCCATATTCATGCCTCTTCCTTCCTCTTGATGGATGAGTCCCAGTGGTTCCTCTTATCAATAATATCTAATGTCCTTGTCATTGACCTTATGCATCATTAAATATCAAAAAAAGCATATGAAAATATGTAAATGAGGTAAGGAAATTGTTTTCTACTTCTTTTAACAGTGTATTGTCATGTGAGTGTCATTCATCTATTAATAGGGTCACATTACAATAAAATTTCAAAGCAGTTTCACAGTAATAAACTGAGGGAAGAGAGTCAATCATGCAAACTTCATCAAATTTGATAAACGTGTGCATAATTGTGCACAGATCCGCACTGAGTTCCCAGTAGAAGCAGCGCTGTGAGCATGAGTTTATATGCAGGTCTCCAATAAAGGAAAACATTTTTGCTTTGTGCTATTGGGATTTTATTACCACTTTTATGAAAACACAAATTACACTCCTGTAAAGCACTCCTTCTCTCATGTTCACACACACACACACACACACACACACACACACTGGTACACCCATCAATCATCATGGAGACTTCCCATAGGCGTAATGGTTTTATGCTGAGCTGATGATTTTTCCACATAACTCCCAGAATACACTGCATTTTTAACACTTTAGCCATTGAAGTTACAGGGAGATCTGGATGTGCTGATGATGTAGGGGTGGAGAGAGACCTGCACACACACACACTCTGGGTCTAATCAGCGTCTTCAGGAGAGATTGAAGCTTGGGCTCTCGAGAACATCGGGTCTTTATAACCTGAGAGAAACGAGAGATGGAAATTAGCAGTCAGATCACAGCACACACTGGGTTAACACACACACACTCTCAGATCACACACACACTGGTTTAACACACACACACTCTCAGATTACACACACACTGGTTTAACACACACACTCTCAGATTACACACACACTGGTTTAACACACACACTGGTTTAACACACACACACACACTCTCAGATTACAGCACACACTGGGTTAACACACACACACTCTCAGATTACAGCACACACTGGGTTAACACACACACACTCTCAGATTACAGCACACACTGGTTTAACACACACACTGGTTTAACACACACACTGGTTTAACACACACACTGGTTTAACACACACACTGGTTTAACACACACACTGGTTTAACACACACACTGGTGTAACACACACACTGGTGTAACACACACACTGGTGTAACACACACACTGGTGTAACACACACACTGGTGTAACACACACACTGGTGTAACACACACACTGGTGTAACACACACACTGGTGTAACACACACACTGGTGTAACACACACACTGGTGTAACACACACACTGGTGTAACACACACACTGGTGTAACACACACACTCATCACCAGGGCTGTTCGAGCTTCATCATCTATGAGCTGCTGTTCACATACTAAATAAATTCATCGCTGTAATGCGTCTGATTGTTACGGTCTATTGATATTAGATTTTATTTTTTTTAATTATTTTATAAATTGTATTAATTTATTTTATTTGTATTAATTTAGAAAGGGACAGTACATTAATCAACATTCAGATTACTGTAAATATATCCAAGCTAACTCAAAGGCTAATGTAATGCTGTGAACTAGAACCACAAAATCATGTTTCTACTATATATATATAAGCATTTAAGTGTTGGCTGTAATAAAAACATTATGGATTTTTCAAACACACTAAATATTGAAGAACAGGTTCAGTAAAAACACAATGAATGTGTAATATAGTGCATATCTTTAGCAAAACGCTCCTTTTCCTGGCTGACTGTAGACCGGACACTGAATGTGTTTTCTGAGGTAAATGTGATATTACAGTTATTGTTCTCCAGCTGTTATTAACGGTTGAAACACGGATTAATGGATTACACGAGACATGATTGATTTCAGGAAGTTAATCTGTGTCTTTCAACACTGAGGTTTATTTGCTGTTGTAACCAGTAATAGAGAGACAGAGATGATCAGTTCATCCGTCACACACACACACACACACACACACACACACACTCTTATGGACAGAATCTGAAACAGAATCGTGTTTCTTAAATACAAAGTGATATTTAAAAGAACTTGTGAAGAAATGCCAGAGATTTTTTTTATTATTATTAAAATTAGAGTGTGATTTTTTTTTTTTTTTTACTTTGAGCAATGATGGAGCTATAATAGACTCTTCTTATGAGCATATAAAACAAAACAGCTCCTTGGAAAAAGTGAAATGTAGCCTAATATTGTAGTAGTTATAAAAAAAGGTCTATTTTTAGTTCAGATTAACATTTGAGGGCAGCAATTTTATTCATAATGTCAAAATAAAACCGACGTAATGTTACTTGAAGGCATTATAGCCTACTATTCCTGCCAAACTTCCATGGTTGCAGTTAGTGTTACTACGGTAAATCCATGGTGAATGTTGCAGATCTGTGGACACTGGATAGTTCATTCATGGCACAATGTTTCTTCCTGGCTTTACGCACTGTTTGATCCGTTAATAACGGAGAAATGTGGATGCTTCTCACTAGATCTCGCAGCGATGTTATTACTTCTGTGGCGAATTCAAATGCTTTCTTTACTGGATCTCTTAGCGCTGTGTAGTAACAGTGTCACATGATCACGATCGGCTCGCGCTGCTTTGGTCCAAACTGATAAACAACGGTCCGTCAACCACACAATAACGAGTAGCTCAGTTTCGTTCCGCTTGCATTACGTTTGCCATTTGATGTCGGACAATGTTGTGGTCGCGCCAGCGTCTCTTACATTATGAGCGCGCTTGCCACGCGCGACCCGCCTACATTTGAAATAACGACATATTGGTCGGCAGGAAAAATGGCCCAACGAACCGTTCGGTTTGAAAATGCGTACCGAACACCGAACCGAATTCGGCTAGGTTTACATCCGCGCTAAAATATCAAGGTGAAAGTCATCATAGCTTGAGTAGTATAGACCCAGCTCCCAACCCAACTTTGAGAATAGATTAACGGCGATATTTTTTTTTATCGCCCGATAAGAGTCTCACGTTAACGCCGATAATGGCCCACCACTAATTAAAATCGCGATATCGATATTTTTGTTACCCAGCCCTACTACGCTTTTTTCCCTGAAAAGTGAATATTCCCCTTTTTGTGCTTCAGAAATCTGCTCTCGCTCACTCACACTACGGTTCATCTCGCTTCTGAAATGAAAGTGTCGTACTTGTTTCCTCCACATCGGCTCCTCTCCGGCTCTCCGGATGAGATGTGGGAATCTTCCTCAGGATTGGGAACGCAGTGAACCGTCTCTCGACAGACACTCTCCATAATCGGCTCTTCACCGAGAGCTTCAGACTGGCTCCTGTCACTCATATTCAGCGCTGTGTGGCCGACACAATGTCCTATGCAAACAACAACAACAAATGATACACATAATCACTGCCAAGAACGGCAACTGGAGCACGTCACAGTGAACCCAAACTCTGCGTTTAGGCTATCCGCCTCATAGATATGAGAAACAGGCATATAGAGAGCTTGAAATGTCTACTTTTAAACTAACCGATACGAATCCAAAACAAATACTGGTAACACTTAATTTTACAGTGTCCTGTTACACGTTACATGTACTTACCGTAGTAATAACAGTAAATGATGCATAATTACATGCAACCAAATCCTAACCCTATAGACCTTATGTAGCCCCGCCCCTTTTCAGCGCTGCGCTCGTTGTCTTTTGACTTCCGGTTTTATTTTCACAGCGATATTGCGTATATATGAATAAGCGGCTCGTTTTAAAATCTTCCCGGTCTACTGACATTTGTTAAGACATCTGGTTTAAACATTAATCCTCATGATAACTTTCGTTAACTTTTGTTAACTTTATATTAAGTAAATCCACTTCAAAAGCTAATTACTCCTGGACAGCAATGCCATAGAAATATACAGAGCGACTGGAAAAACGGAAGTTCAAAGACAATATTCTAAAGATGGCGGCGCCCTTGTTTCTCTGGTGCATAAGGTCTATAGTAAGTACATGTAGTTGCTTAATATTACTCAGTACTTGGATATATAATCACACTGTAACAATGACATCTTAAAATAAAGTGTAACCCAGATTGCTCACTGACCGGGGTTATTATAATTCACTTAAACCAATTTAAAAAACTTCCGTTGCTTAAAATAAAACTTTTAATGGAAATAAAAGGTAACCATTTATTTTCCCTGTTACACATGTTGCATGTACTTGTTAATATGCATAATTTACTATAATAAGCCACTAACCCTAAATTAAACCTTATTCTTAACCCTATATTAAATACATGATGTTAATTATTATCACTCAGTACTTACATGTATAATTACACTGTAACACAGACACCTTTAAATAAAGTGTATCTGAATAATACATTAACAAACACGAGTGCTTTGATGGCACAAAAACACATTTACTTTATTTACAAAAATATTAAAATCAACAAATTATGTTTTTTTTTTCTTTGCGCAAACCAAGCATTCGTGCGCTTCATAAACTGAGGTTAAAGCACTGCGTCACATGATTACTGTAATGATGTCTTTAGTTGCGTAGCCTATCAATGGAGGGACAGAAATCTCTCACATTTCATCAAATATCTTCATGTGTGTTTCAAAGATGAACGAAGGTCTCACGGGTTTGGATCAACATGAGTGTGAGTGATTACTGACAGTATTTCATTTTTGGGTGACCTAACCCTTTAAATGTCAGTACACAAAGACATTAAGTGGGACCAAAAATAAAAACTAATTAAAAAAATAAATATATAATAGTATCTTAAAGGTATAGTGGAGGATCTTTCTGAATTTTAGATAAGACCCGCCCTCTCCACTTTTTTAATGAGTTTGATTGATTCACCAGAATGATTGACAATTAGGAGGACCAATAGTATAGGTGATCCACCCGGAAGTAAAAAACCCTCCACTATACCTTTAATGATGCTAAAATAACACTGTTGCTGACTAGGATCGTGAATTACTCACTTGTAATCGTCTTGTGTGACTTCAGGCTCGTATGTGAAGTCTGTCTCTTCTTTGACTGTCGGCATCGAGTCGTTGTTTAATTCAGCGTCTCTTCTGTCCGTCCCGGCCGTGGATGATCCGCTGACGGGCTTCACCTGAACCGCTGTCACACCACAGCACACCGCTACATCAATCACTCAGTTTAATAAACTGATAAACCTGAACTAAACACTACCTGTGGCAAGCCCTTTGACTTTTTATCAGTCGCAGGATAGGAATTTGTGATATCAACAATTTAGTTTTCACTAGTAAAAATGTTCATTCTTGATATCAACAATAACGTCATCACTCGCAGAAATACAAATTGTTGATATCAAGAATTTAATTTAAACTAGTAAAAACTATAATTCTTGAGATCTGCAATTGTATTTTCATTAGTTAAATGTCACCATAGGTTGCCATTCAAAATCAATATCAAGATATCAATAATTTCATGTCATGTATCAGAAATACAATTACTAGTAACTATATCAATAATTACATGGTTACAAGTAAGCATATAAGATCCTGATATCAAGAAATCAATTTTCACTAATTTAAATATTAATTCTTGATATGCATTTCAACATGTTACATGTGTTATTTCTGATATCAATAATTAGGAGAGTAATTTCAGGTATCTAAAATGGCTCTTACTAGTAACAATCACATTTATGACATCAAAAATTAACATTGCCACTGGTGACAGCCGAATTATTAATTTCAAAAAAGATTTTTTTACTAGTAGCAATTCAATTGTTGATGGCAAGAACTGACACTTGCCATAGTAAACACGCAATTACTGATATCTATGGCAAGCCGTTTTAGCTTAAATTGTACCCAGCGTTACTCGTCGTAATTGCATTTTTACTAATAAGTATTCAATTATGGAGCTCTACAATTCAATTCTTACTAGTAGCAATTACAATTAGAGAGCTATACAATTCCATTTTTACTAGTAAAAAACGAATTAAAGATATGTATAATTGCAGAGCTCTGTAATTGAATTAAAGATCTCTGCAATTGCATTCTTACTAGTAACAACTGAATTAGAGAGCTCTATAATTGTAATTGCTACTAGTAATAATTGAATTGTAGAGCTCCGTAATTAAAAATGAATGGAAGTCAATGGGAACATATGACTAGTAAAAATTAATTTGTAGAGCTCTCTAATTGGAATTGTTACTAGTAAGAATTGAATTGTAGAGCTGTCTAATTGAATTCTTATTAGTAAAAATGCAATTACGACGAGTAGCAGCTAACGCTGTGTACAATTTAAGCTAAAACGGCTTGCCATAGATATCAACTATTATGATTGTTACTAGTGAGAATTGTATTTGTTAGATGTGAAATTGAAATTTTAACTAGTATAAGAAATCAATTATTGATATCAACAATTGAATCTGAATGACAGCCTATGGTGACATTTAACTAGAATAGTTTCTACCAGTTGAAATGTAATTCTTGATATAAACGATTCGTACATTGCTGACATCAAGATATAGCATTTAGGAAGTGAAAACTCACAAATTCATATCCTGCGACTGATTAAAAGTGAACACGGCTTGCCACACACACACCACCGACCCACACCTCACCTTTACTCCGTCGCTTCGGCCTCGGTGTGGAGAGCGACGCCTGAACCGAAGCGCTTCTCCTCGGGGTTTGATCGCGACACTGGCAGCCCACATCTCGCGTCAGCGGCTGTCGGACACACTCTCGATCAGAACTATATGATATAGGAGTTATTATTATGATGGTGATGAGTCTGGATACACGTACCTTCGCACTGTGTTCTGCACCGACCGTGTAGACTGACGGAACCGCGGTGTTCTTCAGGTAAAGCACTTTCGCGAAGCCCATTTCGTACTGCGTTAAATTCTGGAAACACTCGTTGGTGAAATGCCTCGAACACAAACGCGAATTCACCGTCAATCCTTCCTCCTCAAAATGCAGAAACTCGAGCCAGCGGACCCGCAACCAGCGAGGTCTCGGGATACTGAACAGGGTTTTGTTGGGAACGCAGCCGAAAACGCACCTCTTAGCCATTATCACCCGCAACTTCAGCTCTTTAACGACAACAACTTATTCTTCTGAGGTTTAATGGCGGTTGGTAAACCAGCTTGAGTGCTTTACCGCCACTAACTGGAAAGGAGTGTGTAGCGCCGAAATGAGAGGGGGGAAAAAAATAAAAACTGAGCTATGTGTGAAACTTCACTCCTTCACACCAAGAACGATAACTATAAAGATAACTATTAGCATATTATAAGCGCGTGCTTGTCTGCCGCTTTAAATGCTCGCGCTCGTTACAGCAGGGTGGATTCTGATTGGCTGTCAATGTTTTTATCGTTCATCAACTGGATAAAGTCGTTCTTAAAGTGATTCCAACGATATCGTTTCTCCGTGCCGTTATCGTTATAGCGATGCCGTGAACTCTGCTAGTCTTTAATATTGAGAACGATTTTTTTTTAGAACTATATTTATCGTTATTTTAGTTATCGTCCTTGGTGTGAATGGTTTTGCTAAACTTTATGGAATATTGCTGTATTAAGCACAAATGATTTATTCGTACGGCACAATAACTAAATGTATTTATTTTTCATATTGTGTAGAATGAAGAAGCAGACACTCGAGTGTCCCAGATAGCACCGACTATTTGATGTCCATTTTACATCTGGAAGACGTATTTTTAAGAGTGTTTGCTCATCTGCAATACGTCTATAGGACGTTTCCTGTCAGATGTCAAATAGACGTTTAGAAGATGTCTTTAAGATGTAATGATTTAGAATGTATGTTAAACTGACATCTTCTAAAGAAACGTCTATTTGACATCTGACTGGAAACGTCCTATAGACGTATTGCAGATGAGCAAACACTCTTAAAAATACGTCTTCCAGATGTAAAATGCACATCAAATAGTCGGAGCTATCTTCTGTCGTCTCTGTTTGGCTGAAATATTGCCCCGTTTCATGTTTTACTATTAAACAATGAATGATTAAGACCTAAATCAGCATTTTTCAACCCTGTTCCTGAAGGCACACCAACACTACACCTAATCTAAAACATATCTGATTCAACTCTTCAGCACATTAGTACACACTCAAAAGACTTATTATTAATGGGTCAGATAAGCAAGACTCCGGGAACAGGGTTGAGAAGCACTGGACTAATGATCATTTCAGTAAACTCGAACTTGATATGGGAAATAATCAGACATATTTGAGGAGTAACTCTCATAAACTCTGAAAAGATTCAAACATTGTTTTATCTGGTAACGGAAAAGCTTGTACTCGCATCAATACATCACAGCTCTCAAAATTAGTCTTTAAATAAAAGCGACCCATAAGCTTATGAGAGGGCAAACTGTAATACAATACAAACAATGACCTAAATTATGGCAATAGTTTATTTGCACATCAACTCAAAAGACAAACCACTGTAACAGAATCCTGATGCGTCTGAGAGTTCATTGCGTGTGATGTGAGTAAAGACTTGCTGAAATACTGAATCAACTTTCATTTGTGCGGAGGTTTTAAAATGTGCTACGATAATCAAAAGCAAACTGTACAAAAAAAAAATGTTAATGAAATTCCTATGTTTTCAGTGTAAACACAACAAGCCTAGTGCATATTAAAAAAATAATACAATTCCTGTCAAACAAACAAACAAACCATGAACTAGTTAGTGTGCAGGAACAATTTCATTCTACTTTTACTGATGAAATTAAATGCACCTGTTGAATGATCTGCTGTATTTCTTCTGCTGTTGATACAGAAACGATCATCAGAATGACGTCTTCAACTAGCCGACAACACACAAATGTTGATTTGACACATCTGACTTTAAATAAACCACTTAATATCTCATATTACGGTCCGCAATTTAAAAAAGCAATACATGGCTCCACTAATCTTTGATTTATGCACTTGTCATTTTTAGGCCCAAATTAAACAAGTGAGTTTATAAGAAAATAGGGAATGAGTGCACATCCTTCTCAAATCCAAATCTGCTGGGAATTTCAATATAACACTCAGGGCTTATCACACATACTGGTTTAACAGTAAAACACCACTGAGACTGGGATACTGCGTCATATCCATACGTCGTAAATGAAAGGCAATTTTCCAATGCTTCTTATTGCACAAGTCCCGGGAGATAACTGTGCTGATCGGCAGATGGGGATAAATCAGGATTCCAGCAGTCGATGGGTTATTAAGAATCTGTGTGTGTGTGTGTGTGTGTGTGTGTGCAGTCAAGCTTCACACTGAATCCGAGACGGCTCATGATGTTTGAGACTGGCTATAACTTGATGTTGTTGAGGCCTTTAGAGATGCTCTGTACGTACGCCTCGTGGATCGCACTGAGGAAATGTGCGTCATTCTGCAAACAAATGAACACAAGCAAGTGAAGACTGTGAAGCTACACACACAACTTGCACTGACTGTAGATGCTGCCATTATATTGTTTATATAAAATTTGTTTGCTTTCTAAAATCTAAAAAAGAAATCTAAAGTTGCAGTACCTTTATTTTGAAGGATTGGTTCACTAACTTCACGTCAGATTGGTGGATCATTACGCTCAGATAAAGGTTTATTCTCGTCACAAAGGATTGAACGTTCGTACGGAAGATTCAAAGACTATTTCCCTTTCTCGCAGCATGCAGACAACCAGGCATTGTGTTTCTGGCATCTTAGTTGCCATTGGCTTGCTTAGTTGGGGACATTTAATTTAATATTCAACAATAATATTGATCTGCATGCATTGACACCATTATATAAGAAATGGACTGAGCTTGGACAATGACATATACACACATGAACTAAATTAATAACTTTTTCACAACAAAAATGAACATCACTGAACTTACTTAAGCTGGAATATGACGCTATTTTGTCCTGGAAATAAACTTTGTTGCACTATTTTCCTGTTATCTCTGAAAAACTGCTAAAACAATCTGTATTGTAAAAAGCTCTATATAAATAAATGTGACTTGACTTTTATTTGTCTGTATTTTGTGTCAGTAAAATGCCATTACATCTGTTGCACGCACTTTTGTGCATAAACTTGAACCAATCCTTATATATGTATATATAAAAAGTATAACTGTATAAATAAACAACTTAAATTCTAAATTATGAAAGTGATTTTAGAAAACAAACAAACTATATAAACAATATAATGTCTGCATTTGCAGTGGTGGTGAGAAGTGTGTGAGTGTGTACCTTGATGAGATGTATGAGTGTGTCCTGCAGCTGGTGGCGGCTGTACTGGGCCGAGGGGAGGTCTGTGGGGGGGGGCGTCGGGGACGCAGGGTTCTTGGGTGGATCTGGTGTCTTGGTGATGAAGTGCTGAAATACACTAGGAGACAGTAGAAGTGAAGACTCCTCCCCCTGGACGACTGGCCCCGCCTTCACATGAAGGAGAGAGAGAGAGAGAGAGAGAGAGAGAGAGAGAGAGAGGATCACAAAAAACATGGTCTCATTAGCCACATTTACATTACAGATTTGCGCAAAACTTTTGCAATATTTTCTAAATGTCGATAAAAAACTACTACGAAATGACGGCGTTTCCATGTTATGTGACTAAAACGTATTTTTTTACGACAGAGAGAGAGATTTCTAAAACACCTTTACTACAAAACAACCCATACAATTAACTTTTGAATCAAGCATCAATCAATAAAAAACCCTACCAAACTTTATCTTAAATATGAAAAAATTATTCATCATTAACGATTTCACACCATACACCTTTACAACACCAAATTAATTGAAACTTCATGAGGTCATTCAATGGCATTGCTTTGTAATAATTAAAATCTATTAAGATTCTAGATTTTACAGAATTACATTTCTTGTCATGTAAATGGACATTTTTGCATGACCAAATATAAAATTAAACACTCGACATTGATACTTGCGGCTCTGGGAATAGCTGAAAACACAAACAAATGTTTTCTTTGAAAAACACTCATTAAAACATTTTAAAAATGTTGTTTAAAACAATAAATAAAGGTTTCAAAAAAAGAGAGAGAAAAAGAGAGAGAAAAAGAGAAAACAGAAAAGAGTGAGAAAAAAGAGAAAGAGGAAAAAAGAGAGAGAAAAAGAGAAAAAACAGAAAAGAGTAAGAAAAAAGAGAAAAAGAGGAAAAAAGAGAGAGAAAAAGAGAACAGAAAAGAGTGAGAAAAGAGAAAAAGAGGAAAAAAGAGAGAAAAAGAGAAAACAGAAAAGAGTGAGAAAAGAGAAAAAGAGGAAAAAAGAGAGAGAAAAAGAGAAAACAGAAAAGAGTGAGAAAAGAGAAAAAGAGGAAAAAAGAGAGAGAAAAAGAGAAAAAACAGAAAAGAGTGAGAAAAAAGAGAAAAAGAGGAAAAAAGAGAGAAAAAGAGAAAAAAAGAGAAAAAAGTGAGAAAGAGGAAAAAAGAGAGAAAAAAAGAGAAAGAGAAAAAAGAGACAGAGAGAAAGAGAGAGAGAGAAAAATGAACCAGAGCAGATTTTCACGTCAAAGGCGGAGCCTCAGAGCCACACCCACCTCTGATGTCATCACTACGGACCAATGGCAGTTTGAAGCGGTTTCGAACTCTAAACGAACTTTGTTTTGGCCTGATTGGGTCTTCGATTTCACGTCAATCAGAGCCTTTAACCTCGCTCTAATGTTAGTGAATTAGGACTTTGATAAATATTCTTAATGAGCGACCGCGTGTCAGAGATAGGGCTGGGTATCGTTAAGATTTTTTTGATACCGATACCGGTTACTAAACGATACTTTTTTCGATGCCAAATTTATGAAGTACTTTTTAACGATTGCATTACGTAAAAAAACATTGGTTTTATTTTTTCAGTTTGATGACATTTTTTACAGACTGGCGAGATATAAGCGCACACATAAAGCTTGCAGCAAAGCACTGGCAAATGAGCCTAATGATTATGAATGTGTCGGGGATAAATAGCAAGGAAACATTTTAATTGTTTATTAATGAACTAGTGTTTTCTGAGTGTTAGCTGCAAAGATGAAGTTGCTGCTGTCGACTCGTCGTCTCGGCAGTGAAGTGAGTGCGCGTCTATAGAGAAATGCAACTTTAATTTGGATTACATAATCAGAGTATTTGGGTTACACTTTATTTGAAGATGTCATTGTTACAGTGTAATTATATATTTAAGTACTGAGTAATATTAAGCAACTACATGTACTAACTATAGGGTTAGGATTTGAGGGTTAGTTGCATGTAATTATGCATCATTTACTGTTATTACTACGGTAAGTACATGTAACATATGTAACAAGGACACTGTAAAATTAAGTGTTACCAGTATTTGTTTTGGATTGGAATTGGTTCATTTAAAAGTAGACATTTCAAGCTCTCTATATGCCTGTTTCTCTTATCTATGAGGCGAATAGCCTAAACGCAGAGTTTCGGTTCATTGTGACGCGCTCCAGTTCTTTTTGCAGAGCAACTTTCTGCTCTTAAGTTTATTCCTTGCACTGTCAAGTGCTTCATCAGATTTGTCGTGTTGCCGGTCTTGGCAGTAATTAACTTGTCGCAAATATTGGCTCTTGCGCTGTAGGCAACAAGCCTTGTGAAATGTAGCCACACTTCTGATCTTTTCCATCTATAGGGGTTGGGACGCTTACACACTACAGCCTCACATGAGCCACGACTCTGGGCGTAAACTAGTGTTTTTCCTTGATGTCTCGCCACAGCCAATCATTCTGCATGCTTACTGGCTCACAGACGTTGACTAGATTAACCTAAAAAATATCGGCCTCGAAACCCAGCCCTAGCCAGAGGTTACAACAACAAACCACTGTTCACAATCACAGGCATCACATTAGTCATGTCAACATACTGCCACCAAACTATATATATCCAATCCTGTCAGTGTTGTCAGGAGTGAACTTACTGGAACGGGTTTGACCAGAGCCGGGGACGGTGTGAAAGCTTTCACCTCTTTACTCTGTGCCAAAGAGAGGAAGAGACCGTTCAGATTAGACAAGCTTGTGCAAAAACAAGACACATTTCAAAGCTTTATTTAGTTTGTTATTCATTATGAGAACTTCCTGTCGACAGCCTTTTATTGTTACCGGCTTGTTTTGATTAATTTGATATTTTTCCTGCATTTGCCATTGCTGTACGTCAAAATGAATAAAAATGCACAGTGAAATACAAACTTAATATGATGCAAAACTGCTAAAATATTATGTAAAATAATACTAATATATTTTATATCCTCCTGAGACCCAGAAAAAAAAAGTTTTGTGAATTTAGTTTTTTTCCATGTCATCACACTGTTTAGATCACAATAAACAAATGGTAAAAAAACATTTTTGAAAAATAATATTGTATTCATATGTTATGCTATGTCCTCTGTAGTGGACGCCAGGACTCAGTTGTTTAAAAAATAAAATGACATGAAATTATATGTATAGGCAAAAACAATGGGATTTTTTTTTTTTTTTCAATCACCAATAAATTTTGGGGTTTCAGGATTTTTTCAACCAAAATTTGTATAAAGATTATTCTCAACTATGTTATGAAAGAAATAACGGAATGAATTGATACACCAGTTTACTTTATGCAATATGTGGGTATAATGGCCACAAATTAATATTCCCATTCAATGCTTATTCTTATCTATACACTGTCTTTAATTTGCACATTAATGTGTTCTTGGAGCAACATTTAATGAAAAAAGAAGAGTAATAATTGGAGTAATAATTGGCATTAATTGGAGTAATAATATCTAATATTTCATAGGAATAATTTATTTCCATATTCACTTGTTGTGTCTCCCAATATGCCTGATAAAAATGATGTAAGTCCTGATGTCCTCTACAGTGAACACGTATGAAATCAACACCCTGTTCTGGAACAAAGTAATTTTTTTATTTGAAACCCCTTAACATTTTCCTGAGATGTTGTTTTATGAAATACAATTTGAAAAGTAGTCCAATTTAAATTATAATTACAATATATTATCATATTTCCATAAGAATGCTACATTTGATCAGTAAATTAATGTCAGACATTTTTAAAGACCAAGGAGAAGTTGTTTTAATGGTGAAACCTCCAAACATTTGGTGTCTCTGAAAAGTCCTGAATGTGCTCTGTACAGGACACCCAGGTTGTGTCATGTGACATGTATGATGTCAGAGAAATTCACTAAAATATAATGTCCACTACAGTGGACAAAAGTCTATTCTTGGGTCCCAGGAGGATATATTGAACCTCGCTTAATAATCCAGTTAAACCAAACTTATAAGCAATAAATGTCTGTTATTGATAAGTTACTATGTTCTCATAACCGGTAGTCTGACCTGATGGCGGTCTCTATGGTCTCTATGGTATTTTTATCGTTGGCATTTTATTAAATTTTAATATCTGAATGTTAGTGAGAAGAAAAATAAAATCTGCATATGTGATGGACCTCAGTTATCCTTATGTTTAGCAGCGGCTTTGAAGGTATCCTGAGTAATCAAATTAAAATAAAATGCATTTTATGTACAATCCATTTTTTTTTTTTAACAAAACTTTTTAAATGTACGCAATTAGTACAGAAAAAGTTACAAGAGCAGCGATTGATTTTCTTTTTGTGTTTTGTTCTTTGATTAACAGCCGACAGCCTCAGGTTTATTAGGCTGCTGTCACTTTAAGAGCTAATGCACAGATCCAATATACTGATACACAACAAGTGATGAGACACTGACATGCCCATCAAAACAGAGGGTGAAAGAGCAGGATGGAAAATAGCTCATTACTTCCAAATTAAGATATTTTTAATGTAGAAATGTGTTTGTCAGGGCGGGCTTTATACGACAATGGACAGATGATCAACAGTAACGTAATCATCCACGTCACCAACGAGCGCTTAGGTTGAATTCGTTTACAACAAAAATTGAGATGTGTAGATTCTGCCATCGCGTCTGTTATAGAAGATATTTGATGACTAGAAATCTGAGTATGACGACGTCAGGCTAAGTGGACCTCAGAGAATATTATAAATTGTTTTTAAAATGCAGGTCATGACCCCTTTAATGAACAGTACTTTTTGTTAAAACTATCTTATAAGAAATAACTTTTTTTAATATGCAAGCCCATTTAGGCCAGAATGCAAAATAAAGTCAAAATAATGATCATTTGAATGATTGTAGGACAGAAGTTATGATACAGTGTGGTTGAAAAGACTGAAGTTGTTTCATACGTATACATGACACCCTCTCTCTCTCTGGTTTCACTGTGATCGGACTTCTCAAAGGTTTAAGAGACAGAATCGCTGTAATTCAGGAATTAGTTCGCATGGGTGTTTGAATCCAGATCGCCATTTTGTAACGAATAATAATGCAGCTCTAGAGAGTCAAGTCAGCTTCATTTATACAGCACTTTAACAATATAGATCATTTCACAGCAGCTTTACAGTGATAACAGGAGATTACAGTAACACAGAGATTGTTTAGGCTTTACAGCTGCTCTAGAATAAAGTTACTGTCCAGCTAAAGTTAGTTTTTGATTGATTCACTTCCACTGCAAAGATTTGAACTGAACACAGAAAACTTTTAATGTGTTCTGGCCGTTCATTTGCACGACAGCGGCGTTTGATGGCTCGAGAACGCAAACTTTGAAAATAGAGAGCATCTATAAAGGGATATTTCACCGCTGGAAAGATGAATGTGTATTTAAATTGGGTCATTTATGTGAAATTATTTTAGAAGTTGGTGCCGTCTAGACTGAGAAAAGCCAGAAAATGTATTTTTGGCTCATGTGGATGAAAGACAACAACTCCCAGAATGCACTTGCTTCGCTGCCCTACGAGGACACTCCCAAGCCACGCCTCCCGGTTACAGAGGGCAGTATTGGGAGAAATGATACAGCTAGGCTACTAGTGACTCGATACTGAAAAGACGGCGTTTTAGACGCCGCGGGACAGCTCCTCCTACTGGCTGGAGTCTCTCGCCTCTGGACAAAAAAGCCTCTGATGACATAAATGACCATTTTTGCGTCATCTGAGGTTTTTTTCCAGACACACAATACAGAAATCTCTCATCTCAGGGGAACAAGAGGGAGGGAAGTTTTCACTCGAAAATACTACCGGGTTTCAACTGATACAAAGCTTAATGCTAATCGGTGAAGTATCCCTTTAAAGGGGTCATGACCTGAGAAATCAAATTTGCCTTGATCCTTTGGTATATAAGAGGTCTTTGTACCATTAAAACTTCCTGCCAGTTTCATAGCTTAAGACGTCCTCCCCATTATACCCGTTACTCCCCGTCAACAACGACGCTGCAAACACTAAGTAATGTATTTCATCTTAAAGGTCCCGTATTATGCCCCTTTTCACAAGATGTAAAATAAGTCTCTGATGTCCCCAGAGTGTGTATGTGAAGTTTTAGCTCAAAATACCCAAAACATAATTTTTTACAGAATGTTTAATTTGTCATTTTTTGGGGCTCAGAAAAACACGCTGTTTTAGTGTGTGCCCTTTAAATGCAAATGAGCTGCTGCTGGACGACACAGGGGGCGGAGCTTCATGAGCTCGCGCTCAGTCTCTCAGGACAATTTCACCTCACGGAATGATGATAATATCAGAAACTCTCAGTAACGGCGTTCATTTCGAGTCGGACAATAATGCCTACAGAGTCAGAGTGCTGTATGAAACAGGTATAGTTTAGTAGTTTAATTACGGTTATTATAACGTATTTGTCATCTGCTTGTATGTAGCCTATCCATTATTAATAGCCTACAAGTCTGCTGTTTCGGACCAGGTCCGAATGATGATCAAACATATACTGATGAGTTTAATAAAGTTTATTGTACATCACACAAAAGATGAAGCGTCAGTTTTACTTCAGAAAATCACCGTAAGAGCTGAGTAAACACAGTAAGTTATAAGAAGTGCGCAAGCACATAAACGAATTTCGGTAGAGTTGAGGGAGCATTTTCTTTAAAAACAAAATAATTCCACCTCGTCTTCAGCGGCTGCCTCAGATTTCGGGAGTAAATAGAGAGAGCTATGTGGATTAATACATCCAGCCACACAACACCTACAACGAGGAGACATTCTCATCTATGGCTGTGAACTCGATCAGGGCGGGTCAAAACAAAGGTGATTTGACTCGGGATGAAAATAACAGCGTCTCGACGACAAACGTGTATTCCTTTTTTGTGTATTTCTGTGGGCGAAGGTTAGTCCAGAAACGGTTCTAGTGACGTCATTAAAGAAGGAAGTAGAGGGATGTAGTCCAAACCGGCCATTCACTGTAGGCGTCTTCTGTTAAATAAAATATCTCGCTTGGCATTGAACTTTGAGCTTTATAATTTTACAGATATTATTTATACTCTAACAACAACATTACACACTAACTAAAGTTTGAAACATGGGATCACGAAGAACGGGACCTTTAAACTACTTTTAGCCAATGACGTTAGCCAATCAGTTAACACTGAGCTCTTAAAGGGGAAACACCCCCAAAACAGGCTGTCTGAAGCAGAGGATGAGAAACAGGCTGGGAAAAGGTCATAAATCACTCAAATTTTGTCCAAAAAACTAACTATAGTAATACTATAATTGCACCTAAGGGAACATAATAAAACAAAAACCATGTCATGACCCCTTTAAATAACTGCATCTGCTATTTCTGCTTAAAAAGTAAAAAAAGAAGAGTGACCTACCATGAACGCGTTGCTGAGCGTGTTCCCCTGAGCCGGCGCTGGACTCTTTCCTGTAAAAGACCCTGTAGCTTTGCAGCCGGTCTCTCTGAAGCTCTGTGGCGTGACGAGCGGGCCGGGCCTGAACCCTGGCAGGGGAGCCGCTATCCCATGAGCCTCTGTGAGAGGACTCATATACGCAGGAGTTAGAGGACCAGCCGAACCTCGCCGCCCCGACGCCCCCCCGCTCTCCTGCGTGTGTGAAGCACTCGTCCTCGAGTCTCGGGTCTGGAACAGAGAGACCAGCGCCGGGCCGCCCGGGTCACAGGACAGGAGAGGAGGGCCGTACGCTGGAGACTGGGACTGGGACGGGTCTTTGGGGAAGGAGCTGCCGAACAGCTCTTCCACTGTGATCTGCTTCACCACTGAGTGACTCGACTGTGGAGGAGGAACAGAGAGAGACGCGGTTAGATTTATTAGGATTTTAACGCCATATCAGCAGCCAAGGCTATTATTCATGCCAATCAACAGGATTTCAATATATTGTTTACAATAAATGTAACAATTTTTCTTAAATAACAATCAATATACAAAATCAGACATGTCTACCAATAGTAACAACAGTAATAATAACATTTACATAGATTCTTCAATTTAATATTTGTCAGAAATTCTGGTGATATTTTACAATAAGGTTTATTAGTTAACTACCTTAGCTAATATGAGCTAAGAATGAACATTAATTGTTCAGCATTTATTAATGTTAATGTTAAAGACCTTCTCCTGCTGAGCTGCTGTGGTGTCGTCTCTCTTCTCCTGTGACGGCACAGACTCACAGTTCACCTCGACCTCTCTCTCTGTCGACTGACTCTAGAAACACACACACACACACACACACACACACGTTATTAGTCACTTTATTTATCTACACATTTCCTTCAGTCTGATGATGGACAATCTCTCGGAGTAAACATAAGATGATAATCGGTTTGAACTATATTATATATGATATTAGAGATGCACAACATACATCGGTATCGGTCGATATCGGTTCATTTTTAATGTTATCGTTATCGGCCTGATAAATAAATTTGTTCGATATATTAAAGCTGATCAATAATGTATTATTTCCTTCAGATGCGCACCGTTCAACATAATGATTATGAATTGCTTGGAATATGATTGGGAGAAAAAAGGAAAATACAGTAAAGTGATACAAGTCTGTCATATCGGCTACATAAAATTATCATGAGAACATTATAAGTGTGTGTTTGAGACGTGGCTTTACTGGTGAGACTTCTGTTTGTAATCAGGCTCTCAAAAATTATATAAAAATTTGGATTTAGATTTATCGGCCAATATATCGGTTATCGCCGCATCGCTATATGATATGACCGAATATTTTCTATGATAATGATATTTATCACAATATACAATTGAACTTGGAATGCACACATAAATGTTTACTGTCTAGACTACATTAGTATAGACTATAGAACAGAACACACACACAGGAATTCCCATTAAAATGAATGGGGGTCATATTACAGGGGCAATGGCTTATTATTTCTCCTTTTAAAAAAAAATAAAAATCAATCATTCAAAATGATTCTCACAGATATCAAGTGGTTAGATTTGACTTTAGGACAGAGGAACAGCTCATTTGCTCCATATAGAGCTATAAGGCCATCTAGTGGCAAGAGTTATGAAATATCATCGTATATTATAATTTTTCCACAAGAGGTCGGCAGAAACACCAGAGATGTGTGAGATATTTTGAACTAAATTTACAAGGAAAATGCATGAAATAATGAGTTACTTTGAATTTAAGTTGAAATGTGTTTAATTGTTATTTATTTATTATTTATTGATAAAATCTAGTAATTTAAAAGGTAAATGAAAAAATAAAATAACGAAAAAAATATCAAAATGAAATGAGTTTTCTGAAAAAATAAATAAAAGGATACTTTTAGGGCTTCGGGTCACGTGAGTAGAGATGCACCGATTGATCGGCTCGTGACCGGAATTGGCCGATTTTCACGTGATCGGCCATGACCGGCGACCGGCCGGTCAGTCTGACATATGCCGATTTTATGCCGGTCAAATGCACTCGGGCGCAGCATGATTAACCTTTTGAGCGGTATGGTCTCATATATGGTATTTTTATTTATGTGCTCCTGCCCTGAGTAATGTTACGGTGCCACATTTAGATGTTCAGTGACGTCGCAATACTGCCAGATTCAAACTGTGCTCTCGCGCGTTGGTTGGCGCTGAGCCAGAGTCGGACGCGTTCAGCGCTGTCATATATCACAACTAAGCAGTGTTTTCAACCTCATAATGATTATTTTAGGTTTCAGATATTTAAATACACATAAGCACGAGTAAAACAATACATTTGGAGTTTGTAAAATACACACTGATGTCTGTGGAAGCAGCAATAACAATCTATTCAAATATAATTTGCCGACATGTGTTATTCATATCAGACAAACATAGTGAAAGTAACTTAACTATAAAGTTTACTCTATTCTTCTCAGTTCACCGGCCACTTTCTTGCATTTATTTCGGGAGAAACTGATGAATTCACGTGCTGTAAATCCGACTGACAGGACAACATTGCGGCGCCCATCTCATGTTATAGATCAAGATTATGTATAAAGGTTTTTAAACGACCAAACACACTCACTTACACGTATTTGAGAATCGGAATAACAGATAGGCTGATTGATGACATGGTAAGCAAGTTTGTGAATATTTTGAATAAAAAAGGAAAAGCGGAATAAAAGCGACACATCTGTCATACAGTATTATTGTGGCTGCGGTGTATCGCGTGACGCGTCGCCATGGAAACATTAAAGGGAACGTTCGCCTCGAATGAAAAAACTCACTCTGGGGGTGGGAGTGTCAGTTAGAATATTTTAAACTTACGCGTGAAAGGGTTAAAGAAAAGATCGAAAATAAATATTTGTGTGTGCTGTAAAGTGGTTCGAAATTTTTTTAATCGGAATAGGCTAAAATCGGTATCGGCAGGTCAAACTCAATGAAAAATCGGAAATCGGAATCGGCCTAGAAAATTGTAATCGGTGCATCTCTACACGTGAGGGAAGGATTTGTAGGGCCCTATAAAATCCGTTTTATTTTTTCCCAAATTCCGTTTTATTTTTTCCCAAATTCCGTTTTTTCCGTTTTAATTTTTGCAAATTCCGTTTTTTCCGTTTTAATTTTTGGGAATTAAGTTTTTTTTTACCCTTTACTGTTATTTTAGTCGTAAAAAGAGTGTTTTTAATGTTAATGATTAAAATGTACACAAATAAAATAAATGTATTGAGGTAACAAACAAAATTCTAATTTTAAGAGATGTTAAATGTGGTTTGGTTTGTTTACATTAGTGAATGTATTAGGCTAACTAACATGAACCACGAGCAATACATTTGTTGCTGTATTTATTAATCTTTGTTAATCTTAGTTAACCCTAACCCTGTATTTTTATTGTTACTTCACACAGTGCATTAAGCTAACTAATGTTAACAAATACAACTTTTCATTTAAATAATGTAGGCTACTAAATGGTGAAATTAACATTAATAAAGATTAATAAATGCTGTAGAAGTGCAGTTTATTAATAGTTAATGTTAACTGATCTAGTTAACTAGAGTTTAATAAATGGAACCTTCTTGTAAAGTGTTACCGATTTTATTATACACCGAACCGATTCAGTGTTGGACAGATCAGTTGTTTTAACCATTCATTAAAGTGAATCGGTTCAAAGGAGTCATTAGTTCGCGAATCGGACGTATCATTAGCAGACTTACGCGTTGTGTGATTATCCCGGCAGTTAGGACATCGCACAAGATTTGTCAACACAGAAAACATTTCATCATTGGATAGGTTTTGTTTAGTTTATTGAAAGTGTTTTTATGTCAGCTGAATGGGCGGAATGCTTTTCAGAGAAGAAGGCAAGGTAAAAAAGATTTTTTTTTGCACAATTCACACCCAGCGGTAATTCAGGAAAAAAATATCCGAATGCTCCACGTGAAACTTCGTTCTTCCGATCTTTTACCATTGTGTCAATTCTCAATTGATTTAGATTAATAAGCGCGAGGGAGTGAGAGAGAGAGCAAGACAGTTTGAAGACGCGCGCGCGACCGGGCCTCTCTCTGCTCGTTCTTTAAGTAATATGCGATTTTCCTCAGACATATGTTTTTCTCCCACACAAAAACAGAATTTTATTCCAAATATGTAAAATTCCGCGAAATTCCGCGTTGACACTAGATTCCGCGTTAATTTGCCAATTCCGCGATTCCGTCCGCGATTCCGTGATCGCGGAAATTATAGGGCCCTAGATTTGTTATAAAGTGCGAGTTAAAAAGTTATGAGCAGTCTTGAGGACACAAACGTGATGACTGAGATTTAAGACGGTCAGGATGCTGTGAAGTGAGCAACAGTGGCCGTGCTCATACCCTGTGGTACTCCTCTTTGGCCTTGCTGAGCAGCTCCAGGATATCTGTGGGTTTGGACTGAACCAGGCCGTTGGTCCTGCCACTCGAGCCTCTGTCGGGAGACACACACTGCGCTCGAAACGCCTCCTGCTTCACGATCCTACACACACACACACACACACACACACATTACTCTGCTCACTCGCAGGTTTCAGGGCGAGTTCTGCTGATTTATGATGAGAGATACTCACTGTAGCATGAGCTGTGCGATCCGCTGGCAATCGGCCTTATCGTAGAACCAGATACTGTAGATGCCCACTGACACACACACACACACACACACACACACACAGAAATGAAGGAGAGAAACAGACATTTAAACACAGGGAAAGTGGGCTTGTGTTGCAAATACATGGACGGTTACGCAGAATTTAATACACAAATATACAGTCAAATATAGCGGTATTGCAACAATATACATCATGTCAGTATATCGCAATAAAAAAAATGCAACAATGTGTATTGTGGATATTTCACCCAAAATAAAAACATTTTTTTTCAAGTTTTCAGAGTTTTAGTGTCAGTACTACATTAAACTACTATATTATATAATGTTGAATATAATGTATAATAATGATATGTGGGAATATTTGTGTCCTGATAATGCCAAATGTCTGATGTTACCAGTAAAAAGTGGCCTACATTATTTTAAATATATCTAGTCAGAGTGCAATCATATTCATCTAAAATAATTCAGTATTTTCAGCTTCAGAATCATGAATATTGTTATTCTGGTGTCTCTATTGTCCTGTGCTTTGGGTTTCCAGCAGCAAGTCCAAGCCTATTCATTTACACACAGTAATACCAAATATTGCATTTTAAATCAATAGTACATCTTTTGTAAACCTTTTATCATGTGTCTTGGAGTATCGCTATAATATCATATCGTGAGTTCAGTATCGTGACATGAGGGTCTCGTTACACTCCTAGTCAAATCTCTATCAGCTAATCAGTGTAAGCCTGGCTGGACACACTGGAGGATAATAATAACATGTTTGATTTAGTAAAACAAGTTCACATTTCAAAGCAGCTTTACAGAAAATCATGATGTTAATATCTGTAATATCTTCATGCCTTACAGTTGCATTGATTAGATATTAAATTAGAGCTGGGTGATAATACAGTTACATTTAAGTAGTTAGGATTAGTTGTACAGCATATATTGCTTTACATTGAGTGTAGTTTGTATGCAAAGTATTACATTATACACTATAAATCCAACTGTATGTACAGAGCTGTGCGATAATATAGCTGAGATTTTGCGACGATATTAATAGCAATCATGAAATTAATGAATATTCTTCACTTAATATTCAACAATATCAGTGATCTGACTGTACGGACATGTTGCATGAGAACTGAGCCGGACGACGACATCAATCTTTGCAGAACTGCACTATAGATTAATATACTAATAAATAAATAATATTTTTTATTTTAAAATATATTTATTTATAAATAATAAAAATATAAAATATATATTTATTTATAAATAAATAAATGCACTAATTTAATAATTGATGATCTTTACAACGGAACTGAATTAACGCTGAACTGACTTCAGCTGAAATGCATAATTGCCATTCTAGATTAATTAATAATTCGCCTGTTATCAATGTGAAGCTGCTTTGAAACAATCTGTGCAATAGAAATAAAGCTGACTGGAACATGAAACTTTAGAGTTAAGTGTAAACAAGGTTGACACTGACATGAAAGTTTAAGTTAAATATTCAGAAATCATGTTTCAGTAATATGCAGATTTAATGTTTGTTTCATTCTTTGTTAAAAAAACAACAACAACATTTTAACCCTGTAAATACTGAGAAAAATCTATTTTTTTGGAAATTTTATTGAACTTTCCTAAAAAAAAAAAAAAAGTTTGCATATGCGTTTTTTTTAAATTAAATATCATAATTACAGGCTTTTTGGCTCATAATATTGTATGAAATAGTGAGAATATGTAGTAAAACCAGCTCAGTTTTATTTAGAGGCTCAGATTGAGCAGAAACGCTGCAGATGCTGATATTTATAAGAATCAATGAGATCTTTATAAGAGATACTGACATAAAACACATATAAACATCAGTCGTCTCTCCATATCTGCCAATAATGTCTTTGTAAGATGATATTTAAATGCTTAGTTTTATGATCAAAACAGATAATGCAATGATGATTGAGAGATGAACAAATAAACCTTCCTCAAAAGCCTGATGATCATATTTAATACGAATTATTTTTCTAATAAATGCTGGAAAATCAAGTAAAACCAAAGTTGCTCCAGTCCAGTGAGTGTTCATCTTGAAATATTACTAACAATATCAATATTACTCTTATATTCACTTGACAAAAATGAAGTAAACGTGAAGCACGAGCTAAAGGAGGACGTTTGTACAATCATATTAAAAGACTGTTTAATCATGTTTCATTAATATGCAGATTTAATGTTTGTTTCATTCTTTGTTCAAAAAACAACAACATTTTAACCCTGTAAATACTGAGAAATATCTATTTTTTGGGAAATTTTATTGAACTTTCCTAAAAAAAAAAAAAAAAAAATCTTGCATATGCGTTTTTTTATTAAATAAAAGCCTGATGATCATATTTAATATGAATTATTTTTCTAAAAAATGCTGGAAAATCAAGTAAAACCAAAGTTGCTTTTGCCAAAGACTTTTACTAGATAAAAAAAATCAGATATATTGAGTGCGACAGGTTTATCAGCATCATGTTGATCCACACGAGGCTTTAGTAATTAGGGGTGTAAATCGGACAGTTCATCACGATACGATACGATATCGATTCTCTCAGCCAGCGATACGATATTCGCCGATACCTCAAAAAATTCAACGATTCGATACGATTCGATTCAGGGCTATATCGATCGATTAATCGATATTTAGATATTATGTTCACACAACCAGTTACGTTTTTATTAACTCACAAATGCAACCAAAATATATAACATGAACGTTTAATTAAACTCTTTGAAAATTGCTCCCAATTGGGACATTTATAACAGAAGTGGTCATTTGCAAGTACTCCGTTCTTGTTCATTTTCATAAATCATGTTTTTTATTATTATTGTGCATTCCAAGTAATATCAATCAAACTGCAGCTGGGTTGTTTTGATTAATAATAATAATAATAATAATAACTTAAAAAATACAGGTAAATAACCAAATTAAAGTTAATTGAAAGTATGCTTTAATATGTTAAAAGTTTTTTTTTTTTTTTTTTTAGCAGAGCAGATACATTCACATTTCATCTTTCTGAGTCAAACAAAACCAAGTAATTGCTATGATAAATAATACAACACTCGGTTAATCTTCATAATGTTAATCTCCTCAGCTGACATAGACGCCTAACAAACTTTGTTGTTGTGATAACGTACACCAGAGACAATTTATATAAGAGACATGCCACTTCCTCAATCCTCAATACAACTATATAAGGAAAACCCGTAACGGCAAAGATGGCGGTTGTATGCACATGTCCCGCCCCTCCCGCTGGAAAGCCAATCATCTGCTTTTAACAGTCAGCAGCTGACCACTAAGGAGCGAATGTACAGTGACGTGACATAACTGCCATATTCAACCTGTGCTTTCGCGCTGTGGCTGGCGCTGAGCCAAAGACGGACGCGCTCAGCGCTTGTCATAGGCTATATCACAACTGTTCAGTGTTTTTAACCACATAATGTTTATTTTAGGTTTCAGACATTTAAATATTATTGTTTAAGTGCTTGGCACAACATCGGCATTCTGGATAGAGACGTAAATGAAGTTTGGTGTCGTGAACGTGAACCCTTGCGCATGCGTAGTAAAAGTATAACCTGTGGGGGAAAAGGCATTTTAAACCTTATTTTGGGGCAAAGTCATCAAACTTTTTCAGCGATTTTTATCATATTTTACTGCTGTTTCTATACATGCAGTTTTTATGTCCCGGTGACCAGTGAAAGTGCAGTTCTGACTCTCTGCCCATTCAATTAGATAGGAGCCTGGTCTTGTTAGTCCGAAATAGCTGCCCGGAGGCGTTGCCAAGATGGCGGCCGAGTGGCACGACTTGCCTAAAAGGACTTTGCGTACACGCAGTACAGAGAGCTTTTCCCTCACCACTAAACGAGCTGCTTTAGTAAGGGTCCGTGAAAATGTTTCAGGTTTTATTTTCCCTTTACGCCCTGAAGAAGATATCATGAGTTCATTAAAATTATCCATCCTCGATCACTTTTAGTCAGCTTTGACGAAACTCCTCTTAGCCAGCGCGTCTTTTCAAAATGACATCTGACCTGAATACTGCGCGCTGGGTCGCTGAAACGGACTTATCGTGTTGTGTTCACCAACAAGGGTGCGACTGCTTGTCTGTTTCTGCTGTAAAACATGAACTCGTGATGCCTTGACAGCGGACAATACCGGCTTTTGTGAAAAAAACTTGTTTAGGGTTTAGTCAGTCTTGTCAGGCGTCTTTTTCAGATGAGGAGATTAACGTTATAAAGACAGTATGGTTGGTGAGTAAACGAAAATGTGCGCTTTGGCGGAAGGATGTTACATGAGAATGTGGAGAGTGTCAAAATAAAGGTGTATATCGATATTTTAAGAGTGGAATCGATGCATCCTATCGTTAGACGTTATATTGATGCATCGATCCATATCAATGTATCGTTACACCCCTATTAGTAATTCACATATGATACGGCAGGCTTTATAGGGTTAACGCTGGCTGGTCTGCACGGATGAACACAGTGATCCTGCACTTACGGTTGCCGTTCCTGTACAGCAGGAAAGGGTCCTGGAGCTGGAACTCCAAGTCTTTATTGATGGGCTCCACTAAGTTCTCTGTGCTCAGACGGTTCATGATCGTGAAGCCATGATGGGGAGACGCCGACCTGCGGAGAAACACACACACACACGTTCAGACTGAACTACAGACGAATGTGTGACTAACAGAACAACCTTCAGTTCCTGTCAGTCGACGCTCACCTGGCGTACACAAATAATGTGCCTTCAATCTCAGTCTTCTCCTGGAGTGAGAGAGAGGAGTTAGTGTTCAGACAGATCTCATGTTCAGTGCTAACACAGAGAGCCGAGCGGCAGATCTGCTAGTGGACGCACGCTAACCACAGAACATGACGACTTCGGGAGACCTCTTACCAAACAAGGACACAACTGCATTATGGCATTACGAAAAATCATAATTATGACATACTAAGCCTCAATAATGACAGACAAAATAAAATATAATGAAACTAAAAAGCAAATTCTAACATACTGAGTCATAATTCTAATATACTAAGTCATGATTATGACATAAACCATCAAAATTCTAACATACTAAGTCATGATTGATTAGAAAGTTGAGATTTTAGGCATAATTATGATTTAAAAAAATCTAAATAATAACATAAGTCATGATTATGATTAAAAAGTCAAAATTCTAACATACGAAGTCATAATTCTAATATACTACGGCATGATTATGACATAAACCATCAAAATGATAACATACTAAACCATCATTGAGTAAAAAGTTGAGATTTTAAAGTCATAATTATGATTTAAAAAAATCTAAATAATAACATACTATGTCATGATTATAATTAAAAAGTCGAAAAAATTAAAACATACTAAGTCATAATTCTAATATACTAAGTCATGATTATGACATAAACCATCAAAATTTAAACATACTAAGTCACGATTGATTTAAAAGTCGAAATTTTACCGTACTTAAGTCATGATTATGAAAACAAAATGAAAATAACATACCGAGTCATGATGATTAAAACGTCGAAATTCTAATATACTAAGTCATGACTGACATAAACAGTATAATTATAACATACTAAGTCATGATTGATTTAATAAGTCTATATTATAACATACTAAGTCATGATTATGACAATAACCATCAAAATTCTAACATACTAAGACATGATTGATTAAAAAGTTGAGATTTTAAAGTCAAAATTATGATTTTAAAAAGTCAAAATAATAACATACTAAGTCATGATTATGATTAAAAAGTCAAAATTCTAACATACTAAGTCATGACTGATTAGAAAGTTGAGATTTTAGGCATAATTATGATTTTAAAAAAATCAAAATAATAATATAAGTCATGATTATGATTAAAAAGTCGAAATTCTAACATACGAAGTCATAATTCTAATATACTACGTCATGATTATGACATAAACCATCAAAATGATAACATACTAAACCATCATTGAGTAAAAAGTTGAGATTTTAAAGTCAAAATTATGATTTTAAAAAATCTAAATAATAACATACCAAGTCATGATTATGACATAAACCATCAAAATGTAAACATACTAAGTCACGATTGATTTAAAAGTCGAAATTTACCATACTAATTCATGATAATGAAAAACAAAATCAAAACATACCAAGTTATGATTATGATTAAAAAGTCGAAATTAACACATACTAAGTCATAATTATAACATACTAAGTCATGATTGATTTAAAAAGTCGATATTATAACATACTAAGTCATGATTGATTTAAAAAGTCGATATTATAACATACTAAGTCATGATTGACAAAAACAGTCAGATGTATGGCATAAGAGATAGAAAATTAAAATTATGACAGGTCAGACTTTTATCTCATAATTATGAGTTTGTTTCTTATGTGGTGTAAATGTCTTGCATAGATTTCCTCAATTGTATTTGCAGAACTTTATTGACAGACAGAAGGTGATACTAATTTAACTTTCTCGTATAAACTGATCATTAATCTGTTTATCTGGGTGTTGAATGCTAATTCATAACACTGCTGTTCCAGCAAACCCACACGCTGCTAGATAACTCCGTCGTGTGTTCTTTCTGGATGAATATAAACATGCATTAGACACCATAATGGAGACTCTGGGCTTGTGACGATGTTGTTAGCATTAGCCACTGCAGGCTAAATGACGCACGCGCTGATTATAAGGCAACACGTTTAGAAATCTCACCCATTCGTTTGCTTTGGAGTTGAAAGTATAGAGCGCGACCTGCCCGGTGACATCCAGCAGTTTGACTATATAGGGATCATACTGTTGCAGAGCCGCGAGACTCATCAGATGCCCCGCTTTATTCACACACTCCATCTTCACTGCGAATACACGGAACACATTCCAGGAGACACACTTCCGGTTGCCGTTTTATTATTATGCACGTGCTTCCGCCAGAGTTCGCTCATAGTTCCGCGCTCAAACAAACACTAATGTCACGTTAAACCGGGGATGTATAAACAACAATAATGCTCAAATTAATCTGTATTTATCCATGGAAGCCCATTTCCTCCAAAAAAAAAAAATGTTTTGGTCACTTAATTCTTACTCTTATTCTAACTTAAGTTACTCAACAAAAATACAATTAATTAATAGCCACTAATGACATCTTCAACCGTTACATTACTTTTTATTAGCTACTAATTACGTTTTAAATCCCATGTCAACCTCGACACGAAACTGCTTTTAATTCTTTCAGATAAATAATATTGCCTAAATTATTCTTGAACTGACCAAAGTATTTAAAGGGAGAAGCTTACATTAAAAACATACCTTTTAACATTAGACGTTAGATTTTGATGTTAAATCCACTATTGAATTACAGCAGGCTATATAGAATTACAGTAGATAATGCAATTACATAACTAATTAAATTACAGAAAAAAGTAACAGTAATCCCTTACTTTACTTTTTCAAGGGAAATGTAATTAAATTACAGTAAATAATTAATGCATTATACCCAACACTGATTATGATATACTAAGTGATAATTATGAGATGAAAATTCAAAACTGAAAATTATTCTATGATTTACGCAGGCATATGAATATTTACGTATTTAATTACTAATATTTAATTGAAGATATGTCACAGCAACCCTATGAATGCAAATTTATTATGATTTCACTCAATTAACCTGTAAGTTTTAGTGAAAGCAAAGATGTCTGAAATGTAAATCTAATGGAAATACTGAAGAATAACCCCATTAATTACAATAATTATTACATTTAAAAATAATAACACTAGTAATAACATGCCACACTGGGCCTATGCCAATTCTGGTGGCTCACCTTACCCTAAGGGTTTAATTTAATGTTTAATTTAAAGTGTAAACTTTTACTCACAAATCTAAAAACATGAATGAGTCCAAAAATCTCTCATTAACAAACAGACATAAAAAACCTCTGATATTCAGAATAATATTCTGCGTCATAAATCACTGTCTATTTCCCAGAGACACTAAATTAGATCAATTAAACTCAAAACCGTTTTGACGGACTAGCTATTTCCCTTGTGGTTATTGGATTATTATTGGATTTATTTAAATGTAACTATAAACTATTTGAGCTGTATTTTAATGAACTTTGAGCTCAGATTCATTAATGACGGGGATTTAAACTGTGATGTGATGGAGAAACCGCAAGAGCTCGCTGTTACACACACACACACACACACACACACACACTCACTTCACTTTCTGTGGTTATAAACAGCTGAAGAAAAATAAAAGTTAAAACTATGAAAATAAACCACGCACAAGAAAAAACTAAGATCATTTTGCATACAGCTAGAAATGAATACTCGACATTAGATAACATGAGGCCTACTTCAGAATCAGAGCTGATGTAAATTATGATTAATCACTGCTATGGTAAATCAACAACATGATCATATATTGATCGCTTTTGAACGGAATATTCGCGTGCACGCGCTCCATTGGCTTCCCACCCAGTGGCACAGAAGGCTTGAGTCAGAGGATTAATATGGGGATTATCTGCTACACACAGGTAATCCAACACACACTCCCTAACTGAGCCCTGTGCTTCAACATATGGCCATAATGAGCAGAAAACATGCACTCAGTCAATGAGAGATGACGTTCATTCTGGGAATCCGAGGTAAGATTTAGTCGAACTTTATGTGGGTGTTTAAAAAGCTGCTTGACTTTATGAAGCCAAGCTCTGAAGTAATACAGTGTATGCAGGAACATTGTCTGAGGCTCAGTGACCTGTTGCAAAGCCTGTTAGATGTTCTGCAAAGGTAATTGAATATTCCAGGCAACTCTATTCCCCGAACACGGATTTAATTTAAAACAGACGCACAACTGCGAGCGAAACCAGTGCGTGTTTTCTCTCTGATTTAGTCCGGATAAAATAAGAATAAGACTGTCAGACTGACTCTAGGCATCTTTAATGGCGCTCTGTGGATTTAATCTTTATCGCGGAGACACCCGGATGTTGCGAAGAGGCTTCAGCATCAGCACCATCATCATCATCATCATTATGATCATCAACAGCGGTCTAAACATGATAGATAAGATGTGATATAATCACGCGAGCTGGACTATAACAAACAATAAAACAGGGTTTCAATGTGGAGGAGGGGATGGACGAGTCAGAGGAACCGACTGAAGGAGGTAAACACACACATACAGATGAGACGAAATGCGTTTCATATTAAAAGGGCTTAACTGAGCGAAACTGGGGATATTTTGCTGTGTTGTCAAAGTGAGGTGAAGATGTCCGTGTCAAAGTTGTGCTGAACGCATCAGCGCACATCATACTTGTGCCGCGAGGATCGTCATGGCTGGATATAAATATGCTGACATTAATAAGAACGTTTTGTTAACGTTGCCATTAAGTTATGAAATCGATATTTATGAATGTTCTCTTGAACGTTCAAAACGTCCAGTTTTTAAAGCGTTTTTTATGTGAACGCAATGGAAACATTCCATTGTATCATTCTTCAATCATAATGGGAAGTTCTCAGAACATTCTGAGAGAAATAGTAACATTAAAAAATAAAATAAAAACGTTAGACAAACATCCAACTAAATTCGTCCCATGAGCGATGTATCTATAGGTTAAGTAATAATGTTTTTGTTCTAACTTTTTGAGATACTTTTTGAGATCTTAAGACCAGATAACTCTGAACGAACGTTAACGTTACTGGAAGAGTTTTTTTTTATTTATAACTTTAAGAGAACCTTGAGAAAACGTTAGCTAAAATTCTGAGAACGTTTCAGGACAGGACATACATATATATGAATTTGTAATTATATAGGCATGTATATTAGTGCAAACAGTATATTAGATATATTAGACATTTGTGCTGTCAAATAGATTAATCGCGATTTATCGCATCTAACATAAAAGTTTATAATAGGCCTATATATGTGTGTGTGTGTGTGTATATTCACATCATGCACACACACACACACACACACACACACACACATTTACAAACTTATATGTTAGGTATATATACAGTATACTGTATTAAATATGTAATACGGTATTTCATATACTCGCCAACGGTGATTTTTACTTGCATTTGGCGCTTGCCGAGTGTTAATTTTAGGCTCTATATTTATACAATATATATATATATATTCACATTTTCGAATGCATCTGTCTTCGAGATTGGTTTGCAGCGATCGACCTGAAGGACGCGTACTTCCATGTCTCCATCCTCCCACAACACAGGCCATTCCTGCGCTTTGCGTTCGAGGGTCGAGCCTATCAGTGCAAAGTCCTACCCTTCGGGCTGGCCCTGTCGCCCCGCGTCTTTATGAAGGTCACGGAGGTGGCCATTGCTCCCATGAGAGAGCATGGTGTTCGTAACCTCGACTATCTTGACGACTGGCTGATACTAGCTCAGTCTCGGGCGCAGTTGTGCGAGCACAGGGGCTTGCTCCTCCAGTATATCAGTCAGTTGGGTCCTCGGGTCAACTGGGAAAAGAGCATATTCGCCCCGTGCAGAGGATCTCTTTTCTCGGTATGGAGCAGGAATCGACCGTTGCGTACATCAACCATCAAGGTGGTCTACGCTCCCGACGCATGTCGCAACTCGCCCGCCATCTCCTCCTGTGGAGTCAGAAGCATCTGAGGTTGCTTCGTGCCACTTATATCCCCGGCCTGCTCAATCGTGCCGCCGACGAGCTCTCACGACAGCCTGTGGCCCCAGGAGAGTGGAGACTCCATCCCCAGGCAGTCCAGCTGATTTGGGACCACTTCGGGGCCGCACAGATAGTTTGCCTCTCCGAACTCATCCCACTGCCAGTCGTTCTACTCCCTGAAGTGGAACCTGGATAGTGGATGCCATCGTCTTGGCGTATCAATCCCCAAGACACACCATACCGTCCGGGTTGAGAGCCCACTCCACTCGGAGTATAGCTTTTTCCTCGGCGCTGGCACAGGGTGCCTCGCTGACAGATATTTGTAAAGCTGCTGGCTGGGCGACACCAAACACATTCACTAGATTCTATAGACTATGGGCCCTATCTTGCACCCAGCGCAATTGACTTTGTACACCGACGCATGTATCATTCCTATTTTGCACCCGACGCACAGCAGACTTTTCCCTCCACAGACGCACGTCGGTAAATTAGGGAATGAACTTGCGCTCCCGGGGGCGGTTCAGCGAAAAGAGGAGGCGTGTTCCGGCGCAAACGTTCCCTGGTGCTATTTTGCAGTTTCAGAAAACAATTCCGACCAGGAAAAGCGTCTAAAGTCAGTGGCGCGTTATTCAGATGCTATTTTAAGGGCGCATGCTTGGCCATAGTGTAGCGTGTGCACTTTGCTTCTCTCATCTACACAGATGCAACAGTTACAAAATACTAATAGTAATAATGTAATATATAATTACAAGGAAAAACATTACCACACGAGGGATCATTGTGGTGTCCATGAAGATGTGAAGAAATAGGCATAAATCTAGCTTACACATTTACCCAAATTTTTATACGCCTGTTTAACCGAAGCTAATCTGGGTGTGTTTCTCCATCCCCAATGTCACTTCTCTGTGTTTTACGGCCCTGACGAGAACGTCGTTCTCCTCGGCTGTGAACCGCTCCTGGCGTGCGTCTGGCAAATCCGCCGTTATAATAGCAATCCGCCATGGAACAAGCGCGCCTGCTCTTAAAGGGAATCTGAGATGACGCTCTGACGCTCTCAGACGCTCTGACTTCTCTGACCTAAGCCCTGTCCCATCGCCTCCTCAATAAATGCGGGGGGTTCAGGAGGCTTCCGCTAGGCACTGAAAGGTGGCAGCACTAGGTGGCGTTTTAATTGGAATCCCAATCAGTACGGTACGTCCGACTACATCGAATGTGACTGAACTAAAAGGGAACGTCTCGGTTACGTATGTAACCCTCCCTCGTTCGCTGAAGGAGGGAACGGAGCTCGCCACTATTGCTGGATCACTGCTGACTCTGGGCTCTGCTCGGCTCCTGAACGAAAAACTAGTGGTGCGTGCATCCGCTTATGTGTTTATACCCGCGCTGCAAGGCGGAGCGCAAGATGCAAATCTCGCACGCCAATTTGCATTGGCTCGTTTTTTCAATACTCGAAGATGACAGGCTACCTAAGCGTGATCCCAATCAGTACGGCACGTCCGACTACATCCCCGTTCCCACCTTCAGGGAACGAGGGTTACATACGTAACCGAGACGTTTTAGGCTCTGTATATAAATAAAGTCAAGTCACCTTCATTTATATAGCAATTTTAACAATACAGATTGTTTCAAAGAAGCTTTACAGTGATAATAGGAAATCAAAATAACAGATTGTTTTGGCTTTACAGCAATTCTTGAATAAAGTTATTGTCCAGCTAAAGTTGGTTTTTGATTGATTCACTTCTGTTGCAAAGATCATTAGCTATTAACTTAGGGGCTGCTTACACGACACCGTTTTCAACCGAAACTTTTAATGTGTTCTGGCCTGTCATTTGCACGACAACAGTTTTTGGTTACAATCTACCTGTTTACTTCCAACTGCTTGTATTCTGAAAAGGGGCTTTTTCACCGGATAGTTCCAGGTACTAGCCACCAGGATGGTTCCCCAAGAGCTAATGGTTCCCCTAGGAACGTTTTCCTGGTTGCATTCGCACCGCCAGTAGGAACTCTGAAGTGGCGTAAGCCGCGCTTGTTGTTGTGACTTTTATTTTGACGGCACTGAGAACGCCAGAGCCTTAGCAAACACTGCTCGCATTCTCTGTGTTCATTAGTTTACAGTCCTGTCTAATACATTATTAGATATAACTATTATACATAGAAAGTAGGCAGTAATGAAAAGGTATTAGCGTATGCCGTGTGGTTTATATCTAGTGTTGCTAGCTGAGCAGAAATACATAATCATGCTTCTCTTGGTCCCCTCAAAGTTGCATTGGATTTTCTCCTCAGCGTAGAGGTTAAGACCATCTATCACTGTTTTACATGTTCGTAGAGTTAGTTTCTGGAGTAAATATATAGGCTATAATCTGTGTGTTTACACAGCTTTTTTAAAAATGGCGGGTGCTGGTGTTTCACGTGCGTTTGGCCAATCAATAAACACTAACGTCACTGGTAGCTCTTATAGTGCTGGTTTAGACTCTGAAGTAGGAGCTAAATTAGTTCCTCCAAAAGGCGTTCCTAGAACTGTTATGATCCAGCTGGGGATCGAACTCAGGTCCCCGATGTGTGTGTGTCCTTGATGCTGACCACTCCACCACTGGAGGAGGTTAAACCCAAGTGCAGAGGAATTTGAATACGATGAGATCTCATAAGTCTGAGCAACATTAGCAACAGTCTTAGGCAACACTTTAGATGAATGTGTCTCAGGGTAACTCAAACAACTCCCCAATACAAAAAGGGTAATCCAAACCAGAAGAGATCTCCTTAACATGATTCCAGAAAGATATATATCCAAGAGTAAATCACAAAAAACATAGAATCCAAGTACAAAAACAGAAGACAGGAAAAATCTCAGACCCAAAAATCCTTGAGAATGACAATGCTTAGACCAACATCAGGACTGAACAATAACAAAAGGCAGTTGCGCCTTAAATAGGGTTTGTCATTAGGAGTAATTCAACCATTTAACAAAGGAGAATTAATCTGGGTTGAAATCACGCTATCTAGTGGTGAAGTCAAGGGGCTTCAGACAAAACATTACAAGAACTAAAATCGTTCCTAGTTCCTGTGCTGGAACACGCCAAAATCCGGGAACTTCCGCCAATAGTTCTAGGAACTGTGAAAAGCTTCCTCCGGTGCGAAAGCCCCTAACGACCCTTCATTTTCTTTCTCTTTTCAGGGGGCAACTATGCTAGTGGCACCAGAGTCCCAGTCCCCAGTGAAGCTCCTCCCACCTGGACTGAAGAGCTGTCAATCACCGGGGGTCACACACCGGCCCAGGCCACCGCTCTCTCCTGGCAGGCCGCGATCCAGGCCGCGAGACAGTCTCGGGATGTCCCGAAGACCTCGAACCCCTCGGCTCCTGCAAACGCGGTGCCCGTCAGCTCTCTGGCCCAGAGGAAACGCCAGCAATATGCCAAGAGCAAGAAACAGGGAAGCACCTCTAATAGCAGACCTCCCAGAGCTCTCTTCTGCCTGACTCTCAATAACCCTGTGCGCAGAGCGTGCATTAGCTTAGTGGAGTGGAAGTATCCTTATGCACTTGAACCATAAATACACACACAAAAAAATAATAATAATTGAATGGATTCAAGGAGTTTTGTGGTTGAAATTTAAAAAAGTAACAAATCCTTCCCTCGCGGGTCAGTTCGACCCCCTTAGGAATGAATGGAATGCGAGGAATGCGTCAGATAGACATTGAAAAACCTAAAAATGCTCAAAATTCAAACTAAAAATGCTAAAACTTTACCAAAAAATTATTTTATGATGTCTACATGTGTATCTGAATGCATACTGAAGTAAACTGACTTTAGGACCCAGAGGAACAGCTCATTTGCTCCTAATAGAGTTATAAGGACATCTAGTGGCAAGAGTCATGAAATATCATGTTATATTATTATTTTTCCACAAGAGGTCGGCAAAGACTCCCGATGTAAGATATTTTGAGTTGAATTAAAAGAGTTATGCATGATATTGTGAGTTATTTTGAATTAAAAAGAATGTGAGGAATGTGCTTAAATGACAATTTATTTATTATTTATTGATCAAATCAAGTAATTTAAAGGTAAATAAAAAAATAACAAAAAATCAATATAAAATTGCATTAAAAATAGAAAAAATATTATCAAAATTAAATAAAATAAGTTTTTCTGGACAAAAAATAAATAAATAAATAAAGAAATCTAAAATAGGAAAGATTTGTTACAAACAAAGTGCGAGTGAAGGATGAAGGTTTTAAAGGGAGAGTAAAAATGCTGTCATCATTCGCTGTCCAAAACTCGTATGCTTTTCACTTTTCTGCAGAACACTGACAAAGAGGTTTGATGTCACTGAGATTCAGTGAGACTTGGAATAAAGCCACTTTTTTAAGTCACTTTCGTGTCTGTTTTGAAGCTTGAAATTTTTTGACCAAATTGACTTTTATTATACGGTACACTCTTTAAAATTAAAGGTTCCGAAAGGTTTTTTTGGCAGAAATGCTGATAGAAGAACCATGAACCTTTCAGTGATCAGTTCTTAAAAGAAACCTAACTTTTTTTTCTCAGTGTGAAGAACATTTTAATAATCTAACGAACCTTTTGTGGAAGGTCCAAGTCGAGGTTCCATTAAACCATTGATGCAAATAAAGTAATTTTTAAGTGTGTGTGGAGAAACACAGATCTGAAACAGCTGAAACTTCTTTTGTGTTCCACAGAAGCAGGAAAATCATACGAGTTTAGAGCGACTTTGCAATCGAGGGAGCAGGGCAACTGTGTTTTATAATGTTCCTTTGTTTGTTCACCTTTATTGAACAAGGCAAGCCAGTTAAGAGTTATTATTATCTTATTTACAGTGATGGCCTGGCTATATATACAGTGCTATGCATAACTTTAGCATGGGTGTCTAAACTTGACTAAAAAGAGGAATAAAAAATCATTGTTTGGAAATTGAACTTAATGCATTAATTTAAAAAAATTAGGAAAAATCCAACCTTTAAGGACACCAATTTTTGTTTGTGAATGAATAATGTATCGTAAATAAATAAATGTTCTTCCTTAAAATACAGGGTGCATAAGTTTGGACACCCCTATGTTAAATTCCCATAGAGGCAGGCAGATTTTTATTTTTAAAGGCCAGTTACTTCATGGATCCAGGATACTCTGCATCCTGATAAAGTTCCCTTGGCCTTTGGAATTAAAATAGCCCCACATCATCACATAGTCTTCACCATACCTAGAGATTGGCATGGGGTACTTTCCATAAGATCATCTCTCAATGCAAATCAAACTAGTTATTAGGCTAACTGAAATAAAACCATGCCAATCTCTAGGTATGGTGAAGGCTATGTGATGATGTGGGGCTATTTTAATTCCAAAGGCCAAGGGAACTTTATCAGGATGCATAGTATCCAGGATCCATGAAGTAACTGGCCTTTAAAAATAAAAATCTGCCTGCCTCTATGGGAATTTAACATAGGGGTGTCCAGACTTATGCACCCTGTATTTTAAGGAAGAACATTTATTTATTTACGATACATTATTCATTCACAAAGAAAATTGGTGTCCTTTAAGGTTGGATTTTTCCTAATTTTTTTAATTAAGGCATTAAGTTCAGTTTCCAAAAGATGATTTTTTATTCCTCTTTTTAGTCAACTTTAGCATGGGTGTCTAAACTTATGCATAGCACTGTATATATATATATAGATACAGGGAATAAAACTAACTTTTTGCCACACCTGCCAAATGCCGGTAACTTAAGAAAATGTAAGGGCCATGAAACTGTTTTTGCAAAAATAGGGAGTTATGAATGTTATGAAATTTTAGATACCAGTGAAAATTAGATACCACAATTTTCTATTCCAATTTCAATACCACAGCTAAAACTATACTATCCTTACTAATGATTAAAACCTAAGACATTATTAAAGACATGTAAACAGTCAGTAATAAAATAAGAGCAAATAATACAATTATAAGCAACAGCACAAAAAAAAAATACAATAGAACAATTATACAAATGAAATAGACAGTGAAATAGCAGTAGTTTTCAGGTCCAGAAATGGAGTAAAGTAAGCAAATGTAAAATAACACTGCATAGTTTTCACTGTATAAATGAAACATAGATTAATCCTTATTAAAGTTACAAAAGTTATTCAGTCAAGAGAAGTGATAGTTTTACACATTAAAACCTCAGGGAGCAGCGAGTAATGACTCGAGCTTCCTTTCATATCTCGAGTATTTAAACTGGTAAGGATTAAACTTTCGTGACGATTGACACAGTTTAATATTCTCGCCAACTCTGATTTTATATTAATATATTGCCCTAGTTATATAGGTCTACATATTTATACTCTCACATTTATAAAATTTGTCAGCTTTGGGCAAGCTTAATTTACGTAATGTATCAAAACGCATTTGTTGCCTCTAACTAACTAAATATTAAACTATAAACTAAAATATTTTTCATGCATGATAAAACTAATCAAATAGATTTTCTGTAATTATACCCTGGTGAACTCCAGCTCTGCCGTCATCTATCTTTATAAAGAAAATTGTGTGAACTCGACATCTTGGGTCACGTGATCATAAACGGTAAAATGACTTCCTTTAAGTGAAGTTAAGTTGCACACCTCCCCTTCCCTTCAGGAGCAAAAAATGCTGTTTGTAATTCGCCATGTGATGATAGGTCAACTTCTGATTCAACCAATGAGATGAGTTTGGGGCGGGACTATTCATTTGACTGACCAGTGTTAGTTGGCCCGAGTGTTTAGAAACAATTGCTAGTCACATATAATTAACATGCAATAGCTTGAAGTTAGGGATGCACGATATATCGGCCACCATATCGGTATCGGCCGATATCGGTTCATTTTTAATGTTATCGTTATCGGCCTGATAAGAAAATTTGTCCAATATATTAAAGCCGATAAATAATGTATTATTTCCTCCAGCTGAGACACTTCAGATGCTCAATGTTCAACATGATGGTTTTGAATTGCTTGAAATATAATCAGAATCACTTCAGAAAAGGAAAATACAGTTCAGTGATACAAGTCTGTCATATCGGCTACATGAAACTTTGGGACATGGCTTTTACTGGTGCGACTTTTGTTTTTGATGCTCAAAAATTATATAAAAATGTGGATTTAGTTTTATCTGCCAATATATCGGCTATCGGCTTTCAATCATAAGAATTATCGGTTATCGGTATCGACCAAAATGTTCATATCGGTGCATCCCTACTTTAAAACCAAAAAGCCAAATAATATGACTGACATGACAGGGTACTATTCAAATGTACAAATGATTTTCAGGTACAATTTTACTTCTTTATCAAGTTTAATTTGGTGGGATCTGTTGGGGAATGAATGATGTTATGACATTTCTCCTTAAACCTGTTACTTCCAGACCTTTTGATATCTTTATACTGCTGTCAATTTTTGCCAACTGTGTGGCCTTAGCTGTTTACATCCCCTTTCCTGAAGATGACTCCAACTCAACTAATCATGATTTGGTGAGTATTGTGACTTCTCATTGGCTGTGTCGTGGGATTAGTTTCTGCTAATTGAGATTAGATGAGTGAATTAAAGTGGAATTATGTGAGCACAAAGGCAAATTTCTCCAGAGGTGCTTGTCCATATTGCTCATGTCTTTGACTGCGGTTCATTTGCTCTTTTGTAGCTCAATTGCATCTCATAGACCTAGAAATCAAACCTGGTCCAGATCTGCACATCTAAATGCCCTAGACAGTCTGCAATGAGAGTAAAAGGAGATCAAATAGATACTTTTGCTTAAGTCTTTGCTCCTCAGATCTTTCTCTTTAGAAAAAGACCACATGTGTCTGTTTGGTCCAAATCAAAATGTGTAATGTTATGCTTCACCTCATAGCTGATCGCTCTGCTTAATGGATTAAGACTTTTCTTAAAAATACTTCAAACTGTATTTATTTAATAATTATGGAACTATGCATATTTTAAACATTGAATTAAATGCCAGATACAGTTTATTCAGTAACCGAATTACCAATAATAGCTATAAAACAAGCCCAAAATACACCGGGACTCTTATTTTGAAATGCCTATGCTTTACTATTGCCAGCTGCTCATTTAAAAAGAGACAACCATCTGCAACATATTATAATATAAGCACTATAAAATAAACACCGTCATAATTCATCAACAGTAGATCATATGTAATCTTTTGGCATTAATGGCTGGTATTCATTGATTGTAAACAGCTTTGAATGTGCAACAGCACTGCATTTTCAATCTGAACATGCAACGCTCATATTTATTCAATGAACAATGCCTTTTGAATCACATTAAGCCGTATCACAATTCCTGTTATTCGCAAGCACGCAAACTCAAGTGTCTAATGTCCTGGGATTCATGCAGTCTGGTTATCATGACACTAGGCCTATAGTGTTTTTCTTGTAAATGCAGAGTGAGTTTTGCTTCTCTGAGCTCCAGGGCTTTGAGCATTGGGCTTGTCCAGTAAGATTAGCTTCAGTCGAGTCAGTGACACCAGTGTTTAACCTTTCTCTCTCTCTCTCTCTCTGCATTTCCATTACACTCACTCATGCGTGCGCATCGATCATTTCCAGCCTACAAACCTATATTCTCAATTGCACACAAGCCTCTGGGAAAGCCCTTTATACAAACACTGGTGAACTGTAGTAAGAGTGGTTGTGTATAAGCTGTATATATTTATATTCCTCTGAGTGACACGAGTCCATCTGTAACCCGGGAGGGTGGAGGGGTGGGAAAAGAGGATCATAGGAGGATTATATCTTCACTCACTCTCTCATCTCTCTATCCACTGTCTCTCTCTTTCTCACACTACAGCCCTTATCTCAGTCGACCAGCTGTTCGATTACATGCATTCGTATTGCAGTGTTTGATTGGTAAATGAAAGTGCAGTTGTTAGTTACTCACCCTCATGTCATTCCAAACCTGTGCGACTGATTTTCTTCAGTAGAATTATGAATATGTGCGTGGGTGAATCCAGTGCATTACGACTCTCTTCATTGTGTAGTAAAGCATCAAAGAGTGTTCACACGCGACTAGATGAAAGTGTTCTGATCATTTTTACTGAAAAATATCCAGGATAGCAAGCAGATCCATAGTAAAGTTGCATCCGCTGCCAATGCTTTCCTGTGCATGTTTGCAAGCTGATGGAGGGTATAAAATCAGTGCAGGAATGAGGATCAGTTGTTCAGATCATTCTGTGTGAACAGCATATGTGAATTAAGTTTCTTTGAATTTCACATTTAAATTGAACAAATAGCTAATGCTAAAGCTAATGTATAAAGACATTTTTAAGGTTATTTTTAAATTGAACACTCACAATTTTTCAATGTTATGTCCCCCTGTGGTGAAAATCCAGCTTTTAATGTTGTTTATGTGTCTATGTGGTGTTTTTAATGTGCTTTAAGACAAACCATGTGTAAATTCATAAGTCGACAGCATTGCTGAGTATTTCCTCCTTAAAACTGCAGTGAACCAAAGACAGTCTCAAAAACACGCTTTGAAATCGCTGGTGTTTCTGACGTCACAAACTACCTTGTAACCAATCAGATCAACGTGTGATCGTCAACCAGTGGATCTCTGAGCTGAGTGAGTGAGTGGAGGCGGGGCTCATTTGCATATTCATAGAACCGCGCATACTAAATGAGGCAAGGGTGTCGAGTTACATTCAAGATATTTCAAGAATATTTCAAGCATGAAGAATTTTGTTTCTATTGGGATACAGTTATTGACTACAGGGGGACTTTAAGAACTGTTCCATTAAAGGTTCTTTCACACTGGACGCGATTTTGACGCACGAATAATTCGCGCAATGGTTTTATGTTTTGATCAGCTGTTTGTGTATTGAGTGCTTCCACACCGAACGCGAATGTGCAGCGGCGAAAAAACAACTTTTATTTTTTTCGCTTCGATGTCGATTTTTTTTTACTTTTGCGGCGACAGAAAAGGCTTCAGCCAATTGCATACTACAAGGACAATGATTGTGTGGCGTAGCATTGCCAACCAACTCGGTTATCACAACTGTGAGTATGTTGTGTGATAGTTTTAGTCGTTGTATAGTCCTGTGCTGTGTTGGCTAGAAGGCTAAACTACATTTGGGATAGAAAGCTAATCGTCAAAGATAGAGATAGAGACCGTGTTTACGCAGCTCATGTGATGGGTTTTGACGCGAACTATTCGCACACGAACTATTCGCTTTTTCGTTACGCATCCGGTGTGAAAGGGCCTTAAAGGTTCTTTAAGGAAACAAAAATGGTTCTTCTATGGCATTGCTGTGAAAAAAGAAAAGAAGAAAAACCTTTTTAAAACCTTTATTTTTAAGAATGTAGTGGATAATTTAGTGTTTTTTTTTTGATGGATTTCTGCTTTTGAGTCAGTATTGTTACATCTATGGGATTCATGCAGCCTTGTCCTGTGAGAAGATGCTGTTTCATAATTATTCTTGACACCATAAAAGAAGTGCTTAAAACACTCAGTCACTTCACAGTGTCTGCTTGCATGAGTTCCTGTTATGCTGACAGAGCGACAGGCTTGTTATCAATGACACTCTTGAGTCTGATAAAATGTGATGAAATGTGATGAAACTGATAAAAATAAAATGTGTATTTTTTGTGTATATACAATATACGTATAATAATATATTTGTCATTTTTGTTGCATGAGTAGTGAACTTCAGCATTCATTTGTGAGATCTTTTGATACTGAATAAATAAAGCTGTCTGGATAGACACCATTGCTGTGTTGTTTCCAGAACTGTGGTGAGAACTGACTCTGACACTGTTTTTGACACCTTAATATCTATATACAGCATCTTTCCAAAGAAGGCTGGTAGAAATGAACAATTTCAAGTAATTACAAGTACTTTTGTTCCAAATATCAGCCATGCTGTGTGTAGAGGCGGACCGGGACAAAACTTCAGGCTGGGAAATCTCACACTCATCCCAGACACCCACAACACATTCTCAAACCACCGACAACCCTATTTTTTGTATGGCCATCACATAAAAAATGTTAAAAATCCCTCTGTAATCCATCATTTTATCACTTAAAACTCATCTTTGATCACCAAAATGACATATTTAAGAGTTTTTTCCTTCTTCATGCCTTAAAATATCTTGAATGTAACTCGACACCCTTGCCTCATTTAGTATGCGTGGTTCTATGAATATGCAAATGAGCCCCGCCTCCAGCTCAGAGATCCACTGGTTGACGATCACACGTTGATCTGATTGGTTACAAGGTAGTTTGTGACGTCAGAAACACCAGCGATTTCAAAGCGTGTTTTTGAGACTGTCTTTGGTTCACTGCAGTTTTAAGGAGGAAATACTCAGCAATGCTGTCGACTTATGAATTTACACATGGTTTGTCTTAAAGCATATTAATAACTCCACATAGACACATAAACAACATTAAAAGCTGGATTATCATTACAGGGGGACTTTAACAAATTGGCTTAATGAATGATTCAATGACTCTGCAGAAAGAGTACCTCCACTGACGCACAGACAAACATGGATAAGCTAATTGATACAAACAGTGAAAAGTCCTAGTGCTATTGGCCTGTTACTTATGGAAATAATAAAGGTAACTGCAACCTTTTATCTCACAATTTGGACTTTATAACTCGCACTTGTGAGATATAAACCCGCAACTGCGAGTTATAAAGTCAGAATTGTGAGATAAAAAGTGACAGAACCTTTTTATTCTTATGCAGAAACAAGCTTTAATATTTATGACACACTATAAAACAAATAAGAATTTGTAGTGCCATAACTAAATATTTAAAGCTATAATTGCAAAGCCAATGACAGCGCTGTGTAACCACATCCAACTTTGCCAAGCAAGAAGTCTAACTGAGCTTCAGAAATCCCAAGCACTGGGATCAGTTAACTTCTGTCCAGGTGTGTTTTAAGACAGAGCTCACTCAGCAAATGACCATTTTATAAACTACAGCATCATCACCTGCTTTTACTGCACATAACAACCACTATAGACCCATTAGTCTAAATCTGCCGTCCACTAAACCGGACACTGCGTCACTGTGGCCACGTCTGTCTTCGTCCTCAGACTCAGTCCTTATGTAACTGAAGTCCACAGCGAGTGAACGTACCTGAAGTATTTGATGAGCTTAAGTGCTTTAAGACAAAGGAAGGGCAGGTGATGTAAAATTAATCAATGTATTGTCAACATTCAGGTTTGGAAAAGTGCCTTATATTGCAGCATATGAATGTGAAAGTCTATGACTGATTTGTTTTGCACATAGACAGTGTTCAGCAATGAGATTTTATTGTTCAAATGGGATTAATCTAGTCATTGTGGCTATTCTTAGTGCTGTGGCTTAGCCATTGTCATCCTGTCGCTTGAGACGCGGCCAGAGACAACATTCACATCAATAACCGAGGATTCACATGAAACCAGGCCTTTATTGTATGGGGAAGTATGGACTCAAACATGAGATTGTAATTGCTGTCTATCACGTTTGCTGAGCCTGCTTCACTGTGCAATACTGAATATGATGACATATTGTGGAAAACATCCACTAGAAATAGGAAAATAGCTTACAGTAAAGTAATGTTGCACAGCGTGTGTCATTTCAAAGTTATAAACTGGCTGTGGGAAGCGCTCAAGGTTGCCAGATTGGGACTTTTTGCACGTTTTGAAGCTTCCACATTTAGGATTGAATCTGGACATGGACTTGGAAACAGGACATATATATTGTGGTGGATTTTAGAAATCTGATGTGTTGTTTATTTATTTGAGTGTATTGTAATTTAATGATGGACTAACAGTTTTAACACATTAAAGGGATAGTTCACCCAAAAATGAAAATTCTGTCATCATTTACTCTCCCTCAATTTGTTCCAAACCTGTATGATTTCCTTTCTTCTGCTGAACACAAAATAAGATATTTTAAAGAAGGTTGGTAATTAAACAGTTGCTGGTCCCCATTGACATCCATAGTCAATGGGGTCCATCAGTCGTTTGGTTACCGACTTTCTTCAAAATATCTTTTGTGTTTAGCAGAAGAAAGGAAATCATACAGGTTTGTAACAAATTGAGGGAGAGTAAATGATGACAGAATTTTCATTTTTGGGTGAACTATCCCTTTAAGGGGTAAAGAGAAAGGTTGTATATTTTCAGGATTGGGAAAACCAAAAACACATGTATTGGACAAACACTAATCCAAATTATACTATTATCTTTGTATCGTTGTTCTGCCATTTTGTTAAACAAAATCAAAAGTAACAGTTGAATATTTTGTGCATATTGAGATTTTTCTCTTCGGTCAATCCAGGTTAATATTAATTTACAAATCACATGCTCTTGTTCCACAAATAATTGAACAAAATGAACGAGATACTAAAATCTCTGTGTTCTATCTCTGTGTTTCACAGGAAACAGTAGAATATGCCTTCCTGATCATTTTCACGATTGAAACCTTCCTCAAGATCATCGCTTATGGACTGGTGATGCACCAGAACTCTTATGTGAGAAACGGGTGGAATATGCTGGATTTTGTCATCGTCATTGTTGGGTGAGTGAACAGTCACAGGCTCTTTGTGTTTCGTTTTATATTCCTTTACAGGGTTACCCTTGTAAAAACTAAGTGCACTTTAGCATTATTACTGTAATAATATACTTTATAAGAATATACGTAAGTGTGAACTGTTTTCAGACACTAAATTGTATGTTAGTTACAATTAAGTGAAAATGTATTTACCTTTATTAAATGCAACTAGTTCAACTTATGTGTATTCAAATATGTTTGTAATTACACATTTTTAATGATATTGCAATTTAGTACATTTAAAATACATTAACTTTAAATGAGGCTTTGAGGCTTTACATGTGCTTAGTCAGCACATCAAAATAAGTGTACTTTTTTAAAGCATGACAAAGGTTTATTAACTTATATTAGGGCTGTCAAACGATTAATCGCGATTAATCGCATCCAAAATAAAAGTTTGTTTTTACATAATACATGTGTGTGTACGGTGTATAATTATTTTCTATATATAAATACACACACATGCATGTATATATTTAAGAAATATTTGCATGTATATACTGTGTATATATATTTATATTATATAAAATTTATATTATATATAAATATTTTATATATAAATAACACATTTTCTTAAATATATATATGCATGTGTGTGTATTTATATATAGAAAACAATTATACACCGTACACACACATGTATTATGTAAAAACAAACTTTTATTTTGGATGTGATTAATCGCGATTAATCGTTTGACAGCCCTAATTTATATAAGTGTCTTTTATTTTTGTCTTGTACGAAATATGCAAGTCACGTGTGTGTGAAAATACTCGCAAAATTGTGACCTGTCTCCGCAATTTGATTGCTGTTTGTGACATGACTCTTCCTATGTGCTCATTAAAATAATCGTCTGGCTAAGGTGGATTGCGGGTGATATATGAATAAAATGCAGGGTTCGACGCTGTGTCTTGGTGTTTGCTATGAGGAATGGCATCAGCATCAGCATTGTAACCTCATGCCAATATACACTGGCCGACTACAGCTCATGACGTCACAAGTGGAGGTCCCGTGTGTATTAAAGGGCTCCTGGATTACACGTCATCAGCTTTTTTGTCTTCAAAAATATTAAAATTCTCAAGAATATAAAATTTTAACGTTAGTCGTTGTTAGGACATCTCTCCTCTAGCTAACTTTCCCTCTTCATGCATCTCTCTCCTCCACCCCCACACCCCCCTTCATGTGCACGCGCACTAACCCCCCAACCCCCACCCCCAAATCATTCTTTTCAGTTATTGGCTGGAACACTGTTTGTTATGTTTCATGGTCCAGGCTGGGCCAGTTTGTTTTTGTTGCCGTTTGTGGAGCCTGTGGTGTCTGCAGAGACTGCGTTTCTTCACTGTGTGTTCAGCAGTGATGCGCGGGTTGATCCGAAATGAGCGGGTGCCCGCGGTCACCCGCGGTTACCCGCGGTTACGAGTCATCCAAAAATATTTTTAATGATATTCGGGTCGCGGTCGGTCGGGTCGTTTGAAATAAAGATGCCAATTAAACCTTTGTAATTGATATAGTTCTAGACACAATTTTCTATGAATACGTTTTAAATTTAATTTACACTTTATTGGCTGAATAACTGGCGCGAAGATGACGCACGAGCTCAGTCTGCAGGTAGAGATGGAGGCGGCAAGAGAAAAGGTGAAGACTGGGGAGTGGAAGCTCCGCAAATACACAAATAGAAAGAGCAAAGTGTGGGAGACATTTGCCGAAATAATGAAAGATGATGACCAAAGTGCTGGCTTTGTCATGTGTAGGCTACTTCTTGCGATGCTATTTGCACATTTGATAACCACAAAACTGGCACGACCAACCAGGCACGGCGCCAGGATTCCAGTTTTGGATAAGCCAGACCAATTGTGGGTGGGCCTTAAATTAAAAACGTTAAATAAAAATAAAATAAAAAAACGTTATCCAATCAGTGCTTAACCTAATAAAAAAATATTGACTAATATAGCCTACTGTTATATTATCTGTGCGTATACATAATATAGATTTTAATAGCTTGATGCTCTTTAAATATTGTGTTGCATTGTAAAAGTAAATCCGCGATCGCTCTCCATGGTTCTGACCAAAGAAGAGAGCTTTGGAATCTCCATTATGCATATACCTGGGCTGCATTTTCCGATAACATTGTCTCTTAGCGCGCTGCGATAACTTAACTAAAGGTATACTACCACTAAAGGTATATCATTGCTAGGCGTCTTCAGGGCTATCATCCACTCGTGAGGCAGAGGCGCTGGCGCCCTCCTAGCAACGGCGCTGTTTTTGGTAAAACATGATTTTGACGACTTCATTAAGTTTTGTTTTATAGAAAACTCTTTTTAAAAGATTTTCGTTTTGTATAAATTGTATCTTAATTTTGATCAATGTTTTATCAATCAATTGCCCGTATTTATTAAATAAGAAGCAAATATATAGCAGACAAAATAAGGCGCCGGTACGCGATCACTGCATGTGAACTGGAGGGCGCCGAAACTCAGCTTGTG